>NC_045637.1:59923998-60245248 GCF_009829145.1 Chiroxiphia lanceolata | reverse complement strand
GACACAAATTTTCTAGAGAAACCAGTTCTACTCTAGTAAACTAATCTCTGAGTCTCGAGAAGGTGCCCAGGGTTGTAATAAACACACTAAGCAAGATTAATTGTCCTGAAGTGCTTAAAATCTATCGGCTTGATTCTGCTTGTACTAAACCGAGCAAACCAATTTCCAGTCATTACAGTGCAAACAGGAGGAAAAATCACTGGAAAGAAAAACAAATTTAAGTCTGTTTTCAAACAGACACTTTAAACGTGAAAGAAGATGTGGATGCACTGCACATCACATCTTCTGAGATTCTGGGGTGTTCCAATGAATTGAGTAGTCTCTACTGAAGAAGCTATGTTACAGTAATATATTTGATGCAAGTAAAATTGGACCCAAAAAAAATACAGATGCCTTAACAGATTGATTCAGCAGTCAATTCTTATAGATTAAATTTGGTTAAAACTGAGGGCATTCCAACAATTTACAGTTAAAAGGCATAAAACATAAATCAGAGTATTTTTTCCCTTTTTGGATAACATCCCACTTCTCTTATCAACTCTCTTACTACCCTGTAGTACTAGGAAAGCAGTATTAATTGATAAAGATTAGGGTCAGTTATTTATCCTCCAAATTTCAAAGTAAAGTTAGTAAAAGCAGCAAGGAAATTCATAGCTGAATAAGGATCTTGATGCAATTCCTATGCACAAATGATTAAAACGAAAAATAAAACAAATGGAAGCCTTCTGAACTCTGGATATAAATCCAAACCATGCAACTCCAGCCTACTGACAAAACAGCCCAACCCGACCACAATTTTAAACAAGCAAACCTCTGTCCCTGTCAGTACCAACCACCCACACCGACAACTCCCAGGCTCCCTTTTTCTCATGGCCATCAGAACAGAGTTAACTTTTTTGCCATCTCCTTCTGCCAACAGATGGCATTTTTTAACAACATCTTTCTCAACACTTCCAGACCATGGATGACAAGGACAGAAACCATTTTTTCAGTAGATACTCTGAATTTTAGGACTGCCACCCACCTTACCACTAACTGCTAAACACCAGTTTTCACACCATCAGCCTGTTTCCCATTAGTCACAATGCCTGCCTTCTCAGAAAGGGCTCAAACCCTCCCTGCATGACCAGAGGATGTGTTCAGAGTGAGGTGTCTATGGCCAAACAGAAATGCACATATCTCGCACATCAGAGCAATCTACAGTAAAATAAAAAATTAAAAATGCATGTCTGTAAAAGCAGTAGTTACACATGTCACATGTATCATAGTCACACCACTGTACATCTTGATAATTACCATTTGGGAGTGCATTGAATTGGATTGCATGCAGTTGGGATATCAGTCTGAATCACTATCTCCAATTCAAATAAAAACATACAGTCTCATGAGTATGTCCCTTATATACCTTGTCTCTTCAGCAAGCACAACTAAATCATTATTATTATCCCATTTAGCATGCAAATTGCTAAAAACACATTTTATTAAGTCAGAAAGTTGGTCTTGACTTTTTTGTATCAATTGTAACAGCAGTCTCAAACAGAAGAGTCCTTCTACTGCCTGTGCGGGAGTCTCCCACTCATTTGCTTTAACTCTAGCCTACTCCATGGCAGACTTCCAGGCCAGGACAGTCTTGAACAACATGCCCTGGAATCCATACCAGTTGTTTAAAGATGCTGGGAGCTTTTCTGAATAAAAGTAAATTGCTTCCACTTCAAGTAGTTTTCTTAAATAGTAAAAAGAGAGATTCATAGTCTCATACTGAAGGTCAGGTTTGCAAATCTAATAAAATGATAGATAAGTGAACAAAAATGGACAAGATAATATAACACATCTGTTACTTAACTCCATGTATTTTCCTAACATTTTCTTATTAATTTTTTTTAAAGCATATTCAAGTTTGGAAAGCTGTTATGTAGGTTCACCCCATTTTTCTTTACTAAAGTAAATGTAGACACAAGTATATGAAAGGACCAAATGGCAAAATGTAGATAGAGAAAGTAAGAATAGCTGGATCTGGAACAGTCAACTCATGCAATTATCTCTGATCTAAACAGCTGCACCAAATATATACTTTTTGTTTGGACACATCTGTAGATATGATGTGTGTAATTAATTATTCATTCAAAAATGCAATTTCATGATGCATTTGATTATTTAGGTATAAAACACTTTTAATTCTCAGAGGTGACTAAAAATAGTGATTTTAATTTATTCCTGCTGCCTACAATTACCCACAACCATGTATTTTTAAATATTTCCAGACTATAAAAATTACTAATTTTTGCCACTTGTGTTTATCTGCATTTAGACTTTGATTTGGATAAATTAAGCTCTCAAGTGTTCCTTGCTTTATGAAACTCTGCATGTTGTACACTTCAACACAAATAAATGACTTCTACCATTAGAGGTTTAAATAATGTAATGTATTTCATGCTCAGCCTGAAGCTGGATTCCAATGAAGTTGCTAATGCACGTAATGATTAAGTGTAACTCAAATACTAACTGTGTTGTTGAAAACATGACAGGCAATAATTTGGTCTATTATATTCTGCCATTTAATTCCCTAGTACAGACATTCTCTGACACGTTATGAAGCAATGATTTACAATTACTCAAGCTGCAAAGGTCAGAAAGTGACATTATAATCATCTACACAGAGATCCCTTCTAATGCACAAAAAAACTAGGTAATACCACACAAAAATAGTTTTACTAGAGTAGAAACTTTCTATTTAAGATTTTCCAAACTGCACAAATATAAATAATTAATTTACATTACAGTACATTAAGGTATCCTTGAAAATATAATGTTTTTCCTACTCCCAGCAATAAATTTATGAATAAGTCTTTTTTGCGGGTTAAAAGCAATCTCAAAAGCAGGCTTTCACTAAAAGTAGCCTGCAATTAACAATAATCAGTTAAAAAATCCGAAAATCTAGAAGATTTTTTAGAACACAGCACACAGGAGTACAGCCAAATTTTTTTAATGCAGCTGATCAAAGCATATCCTTATCTATAAAGAACAAAGATCTATTAGCCAGTGTGCTTGATATAGGGTGAGTATTTTTCTTCAGACATTGTCAAAGCAACCAGTGTCACTAAAATACTAAACTTTATACAAATCTCTGAACTACTCTTTAACAACAGCATTAACAACAGCAGCAGAAGTGAAGTTATTTCCATGCTTGGGATACAATAACTGTCCTCAAAGCTTATTTATACAAGGCTTTAAAAAATAACTGAATTTAGCAAAACACTTATTTAGCAGAACATCATATGACATTTTGAGAACTAACTGCGAAAGAGTTTCAAAGCAAATTGAGAACTAAGGAGCAGAAAGCAAAAAAAGATTAACACCTCCATCCACCAAAAGACCAAAACAAAGGGAAAAAAAAAAACAACAACAAAAAACTACAAGAAAGAACTACTGCAGTAAAATACAGAAAAAATCCAGCCTTTTCCAAGCCCCTCCAAATTCCTTTGTGTCTATAATACTTACTTTTGTTCTTAAAACACTTGACTGCTCTATATGAAATACTATATGTGTAATAAACATAATAAAGACATTGCTACAAATGCCCTTTCAATTTGTAGGAAGGTGGGAAAAAATGTTCATATGCATGTTTTAAATACTGAAAATTTTCCTAAAAATCCAAACCTACCTTATACCCATCTTCCTCGGTCGATTTTTAAAAAGTCATAAAGGAGAAAAAAAAACCAAAAGAAAGAAGCAGCCCATCTTACTTGAAACATATAACTACACCCCCAAAAATTCTGTTTCTGAAATCAAAGGCAAGAAAAAAGCAAAGGAATAGTACACACATTTTTAAATCAAACATTGACTATAAGTTTTGTTCAAAATCTCAATTGCAGAACAATGCATTTTTCATGTTCTACCTAAGGCATAAAATTTGAAAAGTGCATGATGAACCTTTCCCTGCATTTTACCATGACATGAAACAAAAATTTTAAATGCTGGGCAATCAAGATTTCCTCATCTAACCCAGGTTATCAGCCAATTTTAGAGCCAGACTTTCAAAAATTCAATTCAAACTTGCAGCAGTTTGCTACGCACAGAAAACAGACACTACCCCTGAAATATTTTACATCCATGGGTATGGAAAAGAAAACAATTAACACACATCTGCGATAAGGAAATGAGTAGCAGACAGTTTATTCCAAATGTTAAAACATTAGTAGTGTCCAATTTCTGTGTCATGTAGTTTCTCTGTGCAGCTGGAGAAAAACAAACCCTGAACTTCAATTAAAAAAAAATAAAACAACACAGCAAAATTACTGCCTTTTTCAACAACTAAGTGAATTATATATTGTATACTTTGTAACATGTAAATATGAGGATCATTTGGAAGATTGAGATATAGCAAACCCTTCCTAAAACAGCACAAAAAATACAGTTTTTTCCCTTTTTTTGTAAGACAAAAATTTCCAAATAATTTGTCTTTTAAAAAAGTGGTATTTTGAGACCACACTACACCATGATGTTGCACTGGCATTTCACCTTTAAAATGTGGCCAAGTAGATTCAAAACACAAAAATTGCGTTGAAACACAGTTTATCCTCACAACTAGCAGAGGGCTTATTACTACGAATCTAAAAGTCAGAGGATGGAATATTAACTACTGTAGAAAAGAAAACATAGTGCAGGACCTTCTGTTTGTGACAAAATTACAGAGTTAATGTTCCTGAAAGATCACTTCACCTTTTAAAGCATGATTTTTAAAAAGGTAAAATTTATAGCAATTAAAGCTAATGAAGAAATGCAGCATGAGCTGCTTATGTTCAGGAACTAATAGGTCCACTGAGCATTTCTAAGATTATTTAGCTATCAATGATAATGAATTGACATTGTCAGTGGTGTTAATGTACCAATGCTCTATAGTGCCACTAATACGATAGCCAATCCCAGCAATTTTATTTTTTTTTATGTTGCTACTTTATTTTTTTAACTAACACACTACCCAGTCCTTTCAATTAAAAGAGCAGAAATACAGCACAGGCTATTAACACTTTTTTCTCCTTTGCCACATATAGATATGGCATATTCATTATATGGACTATGGATCAAACTGCTCTGGTCATTCCTCCTTCAAATCCTGTTCAATTCTTCAGGACTGTTAGCTACAGCACAAGAATGTCTTTTCCAAATAAAACAGTGTTAGTGTACAATTGTTAAAATACATTTTCGGTGCACATTAAGTGAAATGTAATGATTATTTAAAGACGGACATAAATCAGATTTTTGTGAGCACAGGGTATTGTGGTGTTTGTCTCTTCAGCCCATTATTTTGCCATACCTAAACAGCACAGCTTCATGTTGTTGATGAAAATTAGCAATACAATACTACACAAAAATGGAAAATGAGTACCTGCTTGGCTACAAGGTATGACATGTCAGCAACATACAGTAAGCAATCAGCTTAGGAGAGTGACTAACATTCCAATCCAAAGTTTAAATCATTCATACATGTTTTAGTCTCTCTCTTGCATAACCATTGTGAATCGCAACTGAGAGCTGTATAATTTCTGAGACAGGTTCTGTCAGACATGTCAATCCTGAAGTGATAAAATGAGTTTTTGAAAAAATGAGGCACTGTGCCAAATCCTAATAATTTTAATTCTCTGTTTTAAAAAAGATACTGTATTAGTTAATTTGAGATTTATTTTACTTTTCCTCTCACAATGAAATAATTAACTAATATGATGATTTTTCAGTTTAAGTTAAAAGAGAATTGAATAAAGAACGAATTCAAGTTTGTGGACAACTTCCAAAGAACAGAGCTTAGACTTAGCTGAACACTTCTGTGGATCTGCAGCTGTTAACTATCTCCTATGTCAAATTCTTGGCAATTCCTATAGCAGAGATAGTAAATAAATATTTTTAAAACAATATAAACCAGCCTACCATGTTCCTTTTACCCAGGCTGCAAAATAAGGAGTAGCACAAGTTATTCTATTATGGATATACAGTGGACTTAAGAATTGGGCTTATACATTTTTATTTCTTGTTTCAAGATGTCAGCAATTAATTTTCGTAAGTGAGCAAACCCATCCAAAGTATCTCATAATGCTGCATGCAAAATTATTTGAAAAACAGAGAGATGAATCAGTGAAAATCACTCATCTGCATCTTCAGCTGAAGATACACTTGTCCTTTAAAATATGTAACTCACTTTGTCCTGAAGTAGATTGGTACACTACGGCTAAAAGACCTCTCTTGCTGAATATTATCCCCAACATCACACCACACTTTTCATGTGTGCACTGCATCATCTAATTGAACCTGTGCTCCTCTACACATTAGCCATAAGACTGCTATAGCAGATTACATAGGTTTGAGTAAAATATTTTTATTTGATGCATATATTAGTTAATTTCTTCAGCATAATAACATTAAAATATATTTTTAATCAGAACTAGGGTATTAAAATCCAACTTTGAATGTCCTATGATGTACCATATATGCCATGGCATTTTAAAACCTTTTAAACATTTCTGCTAAATTAATTAGTTTTGCATTAAGGACTCTCAATGCCTCCTATTAAATGCAACGCATTTGAAGGACAATTAAACATTATGAACGATCCTTCTGAGGAAATAACGATTGTAAAAAGAAAAACAAGATTTTTTGGGTAACAAACAGGAACACAAGCATACATAAAAGACTTCAATTTATTTTAAGTCTTATGCCTGCAATATTTTAGATCCGTTTGTTTGAAAAACCTGTCTTCTGTTTTGTTTTCGTAAAGAATGAAAACCCTAATGGAGTCCAGAAATCTGTTAATGGTACTAAAATTATAACAGTATAGCAAAAGAAAAAACCCCACACAGTAAAGTCTATATTATATATTTTTTATGTCTTTAAATGGAATTTACAGTTCTCTCTGGCAATGTGAATGAACATCCTATAATTTAGTCAATTTACAGATTACAGGTTCAAATTGACCTTGTAGCCCATAAAATTGCTCATCTTCAGTGCAGGATTAGAAGTGGGAAAAGAATGTCATAACTGTATTTAAGGAATTTACCATAACAATGGAAAGGAGGATATGCATGCATAATTTTAGCCACTCTTGCTCACATCACAGTTTTCAACTCTGAAACAATGCATATCCTGCGCTCTTCTCCTGGTTAACCATGGTGGAGACTGTTTCAATTTACTCACCCACAGACATGACACTTGTATTCCCTCATCCCAAGGTGCCTCTTGACATGGTTTCTGGCATCTCCGAGCTGAGCTGTTGCAAAGTGGCATATCTTGCACTTGAATGGCTTTGATCCTAAGTAAAATTTAGCATAAGATATGAGTTGAATTAGAATAAAATATCACCCATGGTTAAAGAAATAAAAAATCCTGAGAAAAAAATAACCTTTTAAAAAGCCTATCCCACATTTAACCTGTTTGAGATTTTTGCCTAATAAAAAAGGTATCTTGTACATAAATTTGTAACTCCCAGGACACAGACAGTATACACTATAAATTACTCACTCAAGTTTCCTAAAGTTCAACATCACAGAAAATACTCTCTTAACTTTGAATTTGTTCTTTTTCTTATCATTAAAAACCCCACAAAATACATTAAATGAGGACAATATAGTAGGTAGATAACACTTCAACAAGATGGCAGAACTTGTTCTACCCCTTTCTCCATTTCCAAGGTAATGGTCTTAAAGAGGCTTGGTATCGGTGTAAACTGCAAAATGTACTTGTTTTTTAAGCAAATATTTTTAAAGCAAAGTAATTTTACAAGTCTTCCGACTTTGAATAGATTTCACATTAGCATTGGTATTTCAGATTTGTTCTGTCACACACAGAAAATGATTCATCACCTAGCTATTGTAATGGCATGCAATGTATGAATATACAGTGGATAAAATATTATGCCTTTATGACTGTTTTATGGTCAAGAATTTATGATTATTCTGCAAAACAGAAGTATTGACATTTTGGCTATTATTTATTTCAAGAACAAACTTTAATACTAAATGTCTGCTGCAAACCAAAGAACTCTGAAATTATTTCTCCAAGGAAGAAGTATCAGCCTATTTCTCGTATCCCATCAGTTCAGAAAAAAATCAAATTATTTGTCTATCTTAATTAACAGTGATCCTCTCTCAAGATGGAAAAACTATTTTTTTACTGACATAGTTAAATTGGGCACATGTCAGTCTCCATGTTATTATGCAGCAACACTATTCTAGTAGCACTTTACAATTTTCTGACCACTAAATCCTTAAATCAATAAATCAAAATCATGGAATTGCAGTTAAAAGTAAGTACAATATGGTCACAGGGTCTTCATATTATGTTTAATATATGTTTTGTGAAGTACTTCTTCCAATACAGTTAAGCATAATATGAAATATGGGATCTTTAATAAATATACATAAAGAGTTCTGATAAGAAAAATGTTGCACTATACCATACTTGATCAATGACCCTTTTTGCTTTGCCCTTGAAAACAGAACATCCTCCAAGAATGCACTGGTGAAATTGAGGATCTTAGTAAAAATTTTTAGAGTCTTAAATTTCAATTTAATTCCCAAAAGCTAACGAAAAATGAAGCATTTAATTTTAATCTTCTAACTGAAATAAAAAAGTCAACAGTACTAAGCACTGGCAGACAAGGTTGAATATTTCACAGTTCAATGACAATGAAGCCAGATCTCTTAATACTTCCATTTCTACTGTTGGAAGTAGATGTAAAATATATTTAGCACCTCAATGGTTATATCAAGTCAGCTTTATATGTTTAAATGTCAAAAGCAGGTTCAGACTGCAGCTCACAGCAATCACATTCTATCCATCACTCTAAAAAACTCCAGTTTATTTAAATGATCCTGATAAAACTAAATTAATCATTAATTTGGTGACATTTCAAATCAACATTGCATTCTACAAAGATATCCCTGCAAATAAAGAAAACTATCTTTGCATTAAAAGAGTATTAAAAGTTGACGTTTTACCTTATGATCTTTAATTGCACAATTAATAACATCAAGACCACAGTCGGAGAGGATTTTTTTAAATCTATTGGTGTTTATACTGCTCTTTTTCTCATAGAATTCAAATACCATGTGGATTCAATCCTATGTTCCCCTAGTTTCTCTCCTACTGATTAAATTGTAAATTCGTTCCTCATTCTGTTACTGCAGGTGTCCCACAGGGCTTCCATGCAAGACCTTTGCTGTTTTCCATTTACATGACTCCTTTGTGTAGGACTTGAGTTAAGACCAATTGTGGCTACGGTGTGCTGACAATACAGAAATGTATTATTCTGTTGACTGCTCTCATCCAAAAACCACTGAGGCCTTGAAGGTTTTTGATTTTTTTTCCTCAGATCCAGAGCTGAATATCTGTTAACGTCTCCATTTAAACTCCATGAAAATTCAAGTGCAGGGAAGCTCCTCAGTACTTATCACCTAAAATAAAAGCAGCATATCTCCCTTTTAGGTTGCTGGTGCCAAATTTGTTCCAGTATGTTCTTGAATGGAGCAACCCAAAATTTTATATTAAAAATGAAGACAGTAGACTAAGAGTTAAACTAACAGGGAAAAAATAAAATCTGTATTTGCCATAAAGCTATCTGAAACAATGTTGAAGCAATAAACCATTTCTTAGCCATGTTTATCACAAACTTTAATAGTTCCCTTATGCTGTTAATGTCATATATTAGATTTGCACTTAGCTTTTAGTTCTCAGAAAAATGATAAAAATACTTTCAATATAGCATCTTTTCAACCAAATTACTTAAAAAACCCCCCAAAACCAAACAAAACCAGGATTACTTTACCCACAAGTTATGGCATGGAAAACAAGTGTACATTTTCTGATGGTTGCAGTAAACAATAAGACTCTTAACAAGAGAATTAGGGGAAAACCAAACCAACCAACCAACAACAAACAAAGCAAAACAAAAAAACACAACAGCAACAAAAAAGTAAAAACAATAAACCACCACCACACCAAACTGAAAATAAGACTAAATTTAAGAGTTCTAATCAGGCAGACACAAACCATGCTACTGTTTTATAACAAAAGACTTGAGTTCATAGTCCTCACTTTACATTAGGACAATACAGACCCAAAGCTGTAAAAAAGAAATCATTGCCTCAGCTTTAAGCCAGGCAAAGGCAACATCATTGCACCTGCAGGCATAGCTGTGTTCCTAGCTCAGGCCCAATACAAAGTGGGCAGAGCCACATGCAATATCATCGTACCATTTCCTCCTATGTTTAGGACAAGGGAGTAAGATACCACACTTACATTGGACAAAAATGACATTAATGGAGAAATTTGACAAGAAAAGAAACAAAGATGATGTGGTTGCAGGTGATTTTTCCTCAGATGTTGATTGTTAATTAAGTTTATGGGACCTCCATCAATTGCGAACTAAAAAGTCTTCCACCTCTACTACTCCTTTTATTCTTCTTTACACTTCCTCATTTTCACTTGTCAACATTTGATGGACTTATTTGTTATGTCCTCTCTAGCAAAGCTTTCCTTTCATTTGCAATGCGAAAATCTCCTACATTATTAAATGGTATTTTGAAACATTATTTTTCTATTAATGGAAATCATTAGTTATATCTTTGTAAAACTTTCCCTTCCCTTCCCCCTACCAACCCAAACCATCACTAATTACTCAATTAAAAAAAAAAGGCAAGGAGTTGGGTATGGCTACACACACATACACACATATATAAACATATTTATACACATCCAAATACTGAAGAAAGATCTTTTTAAAAGTACATAATCAGAAAAATAAATGGGAAAATGTGCAGCCATGCTGCTATTATGTACCTGTTGTTACCCTTGAACAGATGAGAAACTGGAAATACTGTAATTTGCCTCACCAATGTTACAAGTCAGTGTATATACAGTTGGTGGAGTAGGTCATTTCCCTCTACCACCACTCCCAATAACCTAAAAATATTTGTTTCTTATTAAACTGCATCCATTGTGATACAGATTGGAAGAAAAGGTTCTATAAGACACAAAGAAAACCACAAATATGAAAATATGTATTAGAAGAGAAAGACTTCTTCCCATTAACTATTAATAAAAATCTCCGCATTACTATTTACGTGAATAAGCAAAGAATAAGAAAAGCATTTCATTTAAGGGTGCAGTGAGAGAGGGCAGATAAAACTCGATTCTGTAACCCTTCTATACCTCTGCACACACCACCAAAAAGTGACTTGCAAAATTAAACATATTCTTTTACTGCTTTGCATATTTAGTGCTATCCGAAAGCACAATAAAAATATACTCCATGGTAAGTCCTACACACAAGATGTTAAAAAGTACACTAACTTTTACTTAATGTTACAATCAATGATGTAACTTATGTAAGTAGGGTTGCTTTGTCATATATTGATAGTTACCTCACTTTCACATCCACATTAACTTGATTTTAAATGCAATTAATACATACAGTCAAGGAAGACTAATGGACTACATTCTGCACTTAACCTGGTGGACATTTTCAAATGGCACAAGTGACCAGTGCAAACCTATTTTGCATTGTAAACGACTAAATAAATCTTAATGGATTAAGAATGATCAGCTATCAACACACAAGGGAAATTAAGTGCTGAAATGCCTACATTGATTATTTTAAATTATTAGCCTTACTCTGTTCTTGAATTTGTATGCTTTTAGTGAGCTTTAACACATTTACAAGACTTATTGACTATAATTACAAGAGAATTCAAGTAATGGACACATCAATTATAAGCAACATGTCTTGACCAGACAGTTGCATAAAGAATTCTAAAGAGAGCTCCATTAGCATCCTCCCCCTTAGTTTTATTCAGTTTTATCTGCCGTAAGAGGGCATATTAAGGGCTTATACAGCTGTTCTGACCATGTGAACACAAGCATCCTTCTAAAGACTTAACACTGCATTCAAAGTTGGATATTAGCTGAAGCAACACAGATAACTACGTTATTGACAGGACAGAAGTAATGCTGAAAGTATTAAGTATGTGAGTTATTGGTATACATGAATACTGCAGTTATAGTAAAATACTTTGAAAGGTTTGAAATACAATGTCCATGTTCCCCAAGATTAATTTAAGGATTTGTTGTCCAGTCACGCCCTTGCCTTTTCATAAAAAAACCTTACAAAACTATTTTAGGATTATGTCAGGAATTACCATTCTTTTATGTTTCTTTTCTCATACCTTTTTGTTCTCTTCCTTGTAACCATGCACTAAGTTTCAAATACTGCATGAATTTAAACTATAGCTTCCATAATAAGCCATTATTTAAAAGTACAGTAAAATAAACCTTACAGTTTTAATGAAAATATGTTCATTGAAATGTGAATTTATTATTCAAATCCACTCATAAATTCAACCATGGAGACACCACTTGTCTAAGCAGAGCTCAGTGATTTAGAAAAGCTGTCTATTTAAAATAAAGAATGTATGGCAGGTTTATAGAAACATCGCAGTGAATTTTTACATAAATTTAGAACTGCAGCTTATGCATTTTTCTGCAGAAATGTTTTTAAATTTTCCACTTAAAATTAAACATAAAAATGAATTGAAAGTGTGATCAGCACAGAAACTAAATCAGATGCTATGTTCCTGTGCATCACATCAGCACTGCACACCACCTTCCAAAAAGGCTGACCAGTTCCAATCCCTATAACTCATTTCTACGAAAACCTCTTGTTGTATCTTATTGGTATTTATTTAGGAATGATGTAATATTAAATGTCTAGCCTGAAACATTATGTAATGCTGAAAGTTTCATTGAATTGAAATTAAATAAACAATTTGGATATTAAACAAGTGCAAGGAAGAGAAAATTAGAAAGACCAACTAATTGTTCTCTCAAACATCATCACGTCATTATATAAAATTAAGAACCACTCACTGGTTACAATTTAGATTAAAAGGACGAAAATCTCTATATATGAAACAAAAAGCAGAAGGGTGACTGCACTTAAAATGTTCTTACATTTTCTGCCCTTTGATTACTGCATTTTCATACCCCTTTAGGTAATTTTGAATTTCATCAGGGGCTCTTCAGGCAATACGAATGCCAGTTCATAAGAAATGTTAAAGAAATTAACAAGTGGAAAAAGAACAATGGCATAAGTCACTCTCTTTGAAAGAGACCACTTGCAAAGAGAGTATTCCATACCTGTATGGGTACGGATGTGAGCTAGGAAGGCCATGGAATTGCTACTTCTACACATCTTCCCACAATACTTGCAGACATTGCCTTGGTTCTCTTCCCTCTCCCTATTTATTTGCTCAGTGTCTTCCACAATGTATTTATTCACTTCGCGCAGCAGCTCTTCATGTTGCTCTTTGATGTGGAGAAACAAGCTTTGCTCCGAATCGAAGGGCTCCGTGCACTTCAAACACTTAAAGGTTGCGCCTCCTTCAGGCAGCTCCTCCACACTCGCCTGCTCATTTCGCAAGTGCCCAGCACTGGCCAAGTGCTGGTGAAGGTTGCTCTCTGTGTAAAATGATTTTCCGCAGAGTAAGCAATGAAAATGTTTTTCCTTTGAAGGATGTTTCATGGCTATGTGAACATTTAGTCCGCTCAAACCATCTGCTAGAAAACCACAGTCGTCACAGCGAATACGTGTCGATTCCCCAAGGGAAATTCCTTCTGACTTCTTCTTTTTCCCACCACTTGGTGAAGTGTCTGCTTTCATGGTGAGCTCATTAGCTTTCACTGCACCCGGCACCTGTCCTTCTGCAGACTGGTCAGTGGCCTCCCCATCCTGATGACTTTTTAACCTTACTATAGAAGAATCAAACTTGCCAAAATTTTGTGTTGCCTTTCCTTTATCATCACCACTGATAATTGTTCCTAAAGGCTCATTACTACTTTCTTGCATGCCTTCAGCTGTTGAGCCATCTGCCTCCCAAACATTGTTATTTATAGTTACTTCAGCTTCATGTTGTGCTTCCATAAGGGCTTCTTCCTCCTCCCCAGTAGGATCCTCTCTGAAACTTCTGTCACCATCTAAACTATGTATATTTTGTACCATTTCTCCAATGTTTCCAGAAATATTTGATTGCTCTACTGCACTACTTGTTTCTGGAAGACTTAGCATAAGTGGGTTATTTTTCTTCAGTGATTTTATTTTGAGACTGTCTTTGTTTCTACACTCTACTTCAGGGTTTTCACTATTTTCTTCCAAGCTTTCCTCACCTTTTCCTGAATGCAAGTTTGTGTTGCTTGATCTATTTTGATTTTCTGCAGTGCAATCATCATCTGAGTTAAGCAGCTCCTGGCCATGTTTCCTTTTCTGCACCTCACAAGTACCTGTTTCTTGAACTGATAATTCCTTGGAAAGTGCAGCAACTTTATCTTTCTGAGGTGTTTGCTGGAATCCTTCACAAAAAAGGTTTTCTCCTCCATTTTTAGACTCCCCATCAAGTTCATCTCCTACTGCATTTTGGGAACTGACATCTTTAGGGGTTCCTGGAGATGTATTTTCATCTAAGACAGTACACTCAGTCAAGCTTTTACTCATATGATCACCTTGTGCTGCATCATTGGCACATTCTGTTTCACCTGAAACAGTTTTCAATTCTCCTGTGCTGTGATGGTTCTCCTCTTGAGGCAAAGCAGTGCCTTCTTTAGCAATATTTGCTGTATTTGCTTCCTCCCCGGAAGAAGAATAAACATAAGATTCTCTTCTAATTTTATGTTTCTCTGTTGCTGCATGCCTAATCATCTCTCTGCGAGTAACAGCATAGTAGTCACAAGCCATGCAGTAGTATTCAAATTGTTTTGTATGTTTTCGCTTCACATGCAGCTCTAAAGAAGCAGCAGAATGAGCAATGAAGTTGCAGTGTACACACTTGTTGTCATTTGCACCCATTGCTCTTCGCTGGAATCTTGGGTCACCATCTTGAGCAACCCTCGCTGGTTCCAGAGGTACACGTTGGTTTATATTTAATGGATTGGTAGCAGGCTGCAAATCTGGCAGCCTACTGGCATTTATAACTTTTAGCTCAGTATCTCCTCGCTCAACTTCCTGATTGTCTAAGACAGAATTTTCCAAATGTGGTGACTGGCCACCATCCTCAACATGTTCATACAAGGCAGTCATGGGGCTGTTAACCTTCTTGATCATGGATTCAAAATTACCTCCTTCAGGGCTAACGATGATCTCCGAGTTCTGTTTTCCACATCCTTCTATTTCAACACGACTTTTGTGTTTTTTGGTTGCACAGTGGCGTTCCATATCTCCTTTGGTTACAGTGTAATAATTGCAAACCTTACACAAATAGCTGTACTGATGACTGTGCTTTCGCCTGATGTGAACAGTCAAATTAGTAACACTGGAGGCCAAGAGACCACAATGGATACAGGTCCTAGAAATAGTGCCTTTCAGTTTTCCTCTTTTGGGTGCATTAGCTAAAACCAATTCATTTTCACCAATCCTTTGATCAAGTGGAACAACTTCCTTATTTCTTGATATGTTTTCTACAGAAGAGGATGAAACATGTATAATTTCTTTATCTAACTGAGTATTTCCGCTCCCAGAAACGGAAGTATCCACCACTGGTTTAATACCGCCAACACCAACACAAACCTTTACAATACATTCTTCAAAACGTAGTCCAATGTTGTTTTTCCTGGCATTTTCAAGATGCTTGCTTCTTTTGATATGCTTCTCCATTCCTTCCTTACTCAGTGAGTAAAGATTACATGCTTTGCAAAGGAAGTGATATTCTTGTGCATGTCGGAGTTTTATGTGCCTTGTAAGAACTGTGGAAGATCTTGTCTTATAAAAACACTTTTTACATTGAAATTGGGTTTTATTCAGAACAGAATGCTTTAGTTCATTTCTGTGACTTATGAAGGAAGAGTCTGGAGTTTTTGCTTGCATTGATACTTCCATTTCACTCGCAAGTCTTTGGCTATTATTTGATACTGAGTCAGTGTAAGTTACCGCTTGCAAGGTCTGATCACTGTTACTCAATGGAGTAGTTTGCTGAAATAATGAACCATTGTGTTTCTCATTTTTTTGATGATTTATCAGCTCTTCTTCCAATTGAAAAAAAAGAATGCAAGTTGGACAACTATGGGACATATTATGCACTTCACTCATATGGCTTTGAAGGTTCATCACATTCAAGGTGCTAAATGAACAGAGCTCACAATTAAAGCTACAATCACCCATCTGGTGTTTACTGTCCTGACAGTGCTGCTTCATGTCTTCCCTGACTCCAGATGAATAGCTACACATCTGACAATGAAACTGGACCCTTTTTGTATGAAGCTTCGCAACATGAGTTTCCAAACCTCCTCTGTTCTGAAAATCATGACTACAATCCATACAAGTATGAAGAGTACCATGATCAGCAGTAAGTTTAACATCAGAATCTTTGGCACCTGCAGTGCTAGAAGAAAGGGTATTTGGCTTATCTTCAGTAAGATCTTGAATTTCTGCAGTAGCATTGCAATTACTTTTAGCATCAGTTTCTAATTCTGTATGTGACATAGGGCTTGAATCACCAGGTTTAAGCTGTGTGCTGGAAATATGCTGTATGTGTACTCTCCGAGTTTCAGACTTGTCTCTCTTACTATTACCCAACAAGCTGTACCTTCTTTTAACCTGCCTTTTTAATCTGAAGGATCTACTCTGTCCAAATGGAGACCTTAACAGGAAAACGTTTCTTTTATGTTTCAGTCTATTAAATCTCCTTGTCCTGTGTAAACTGTTAAGTAGCTTTTTGGTAGTTAGAGGGAATTCTGTTTTCTGCAAGATATTTTCTGATGGTCCCGGTATTTCTAGTTTTTCAGTATGAACTTCATCATTTCCTCGTATACCAGAAGAAAGCAATGTTTCTTCTGTCACAGTATCTGTTTTTTCAGTGGGAGTATTTGAAGATGGTATCATTTCAACAAGTTCACTGCCATCATTTTGTTTAGGCAAGCTTACTTTTGAGCCTTTCAGTGTAGTGCAAACACTTAATTCTTTTGCATCAGCAGGTCTTGTCTGTAATTTATTGGTCCCAAGTTTTGCTCTGACTTTCCTGTCTTTGGTTGCAGTAGACTGTTGGTTTTTAAAGGATTTTTTTGTCAATATCTGTACAAAACCTCCCCGTGCAGCAAGATTTTGGCGTCGAAGATGAGTCTTGCCAAGGAAATGAGAATTGAGGAGACTCTCTTCAGCACTCTGAAAACCACAAAGTTCACAACAAAAGATCTTGGATTTCTCATGTTGCTTAACATGCATATGCACTGAACCACATTCATCTATGCAACTGCCATGAGGGCATATTTGCTCTTTTGATGGTTTAGAGAGGCTCTCTAAATGTTTATGTTTTTCCATATCAGAGGAGGAAGGTAAACCCTCATCACTTATTTTGCCTTTAAGATCTTTCTCTATGTTTCCAACTGTACAGACACCACTGATGTCTTCTGAAGAAGAAAACTTATCAGGAACAGTAGCTGATACCTCTTGCAAATGTTTATTTTCCTTGTGAATGGAATCATCATCAGCACATCTGAAATCATAATGTAGGCACAGGATATCTGAATTAAATATGTCACTACCCGGACAACTGGTGACTCCTTCCTTCTTTACAGCTCCAGCTATCATACTATCTGCTTCTCCAGCTAAAACTTTTTGTAATTTCCTTCCACTATCTTTCATGTCTTCTGAAGAACTCTGCTTTCTTTTTCTGGAGACATTTTCAGGCTTGTCTGCTTCAACAACATCCAGGTTTGGTGATCCTGACAGCGCTCTTTTGTTTGTGCCATTCTCTTTTCCTTTCTTTTCAAGGTCCCCGAACACTTCATCTGATAGAAGCCTTGTTTTCTGCTGAGATGAAGAGTCACATCCAGCATTTTCTCCTGATGTATTTCTGGAGGATTCTTCTGTCAACTCAACTTGTAAATTCTCATCAACATCATCTCTCTTCTTATTTTCCTCCTCATCCATCCTTAACATTGATATTATCAATTGTAGATCATTTGGCTTTGTACCTACAAAACAAAATAGTTATTATTAGTCTTTTATGCACAATCAAAAGTTAAAAAAACTCCTGCAGTATAGAAAATTAAAATCATGGCAGAAAGAAAGATACAATGAGAGATATGAGGCTACATTTTCAGCATGGTATCTAAACCACCTTCTAGGCACTTGGTAACAGGGCTCTCACTGTGATGAGCACCATGTGAGCAAGCACCAGATGCAATAGTTTTTGTGTAATCAAGTAATCTACTACATACTTAAACTCGGGCAGACAAGCCTGACCTTGTTTCTGGAAGCATATTTAGGGCACAAAATACTAAAAGCTTTCAGGGAACTGGTCATGGAATGTTTAACTGTTCCTGAACTAGAAATGCAGGTTCCCAAATTTAAAAGCTCCAAGGAGGAAATAATCATGACTTATAATAATTATGCAACAACAACCAAAATAAAGTCAACATAAATGTTAAACACTGTAAGTATGCAGCTTGCTTTTCTTCCTTGGCTTAGATTACCTGCTGAAGAGGGAAAACA
Source organism: Chiroxiphia lanceolata (assembly GCF_009829145.1). NCBI lineage: Eukaryota > Metazoa > Chordata > Aves > Passeriformes > Pipridae > Chiroxiphia > Chiroxiphia lanceolata. Next base: position 60,226,728 of record NC_045637.1, on the reverse strand, counting down.
CAAATAGAGGCATATTCTAAAAGATTATGCCCCAAGTGTCATCCCATCATTCCTAAAATACCTTGTAAAATTTCATTTCCCAACTGTGGAGGAAGGAGGAGAAAAAAAAGTCATGAAATAGCAGTGCAGAAAAGCGCAGCACCTTTGAAACCCAGCACAAACTCCAACCATCCAAATCCAGCTACCAAAAGCTTTGGCTCAGCTGCCCAGTGTGACCTTCCTGTTCCCAAAAAGATGTCACCACTAGAAAACTGATGCTACCAACACAGTTTATAAGAGGGATGGGGGTGGGAAATCAAATCTTGACATTTATTACCTTTTCATTTTGATATGAAGCAACTGAGAATTGAAAATGCATTTCATTTTAACAGATGATTAAATACTAAATGTTTATCTATGTGCTTTACACTATGATTTAAACATCAATTTGTTTCAGATCCAAGTATTCGGTTTTTTGTTCAGTTACTCATTGAATGAGGCCATGACCACAACTGTAAGTACTTCCTGACAAGCTTAAGTAATTGCAATGTTGATACAGATAACGTAGGGTACAAAAACCCATTCAAGTACATGCTAAAAAAAAATAATTATGTTTAATTTTGAGGACAAAGTAAGAAAGGATTAAACTGAGAAAATACATTCAAATTAGTTGGACGAGGGAAGTAAAAAAGTGTTTTTCTGCTTAAGAATAATTTATGGACAGCCCCTAAGGAATTGAGTGCACATTAGTTGAATACATTGAACAGTTTTTCAACTGTAAGTTGCTCATTGAGCTAAAGCACTGACCAAACCCATACCAAGCTAGTTACACCTAAATAACAAGAGGATAACCACCTCCAGACCACAATAGCCTTTTGTAGGATCACAATATTGCTCCTCTAACTGTAGTTTTCTGATTCTTATACACTATTATTTTTCTTTGTTCACTAAACCATGAGAGGAACTGTCACAATTAGTAAGAATTAAAACAGTCAGATCTATATTCTCAGCTCAGTCAGCATACTGTATGTTCAAAAACGCTACAGCAATTAATAGCAGGACCAGAGAAGCCTCTGAAGTGCAAGCTTACCCCAAAAAGGTTTATGAGCACTGTCTGGGATACAGAAAAAAAGACTGGATTAAAATTATGTTGTTTGACTGCAGTATGGGTTTATTTATATAACTTGCAAAATATCAAGTTACTTCAGTGATCAGTGCCACCAGTTCATGCTTAAATGTTTGCACACAGCAGCCGTGGGTCCCTTCCCTCGCTGCACCTCCACTGCAGGTTCCCACCCTACCCCTGAGACCTGACTACTCTTCCCTTGCATGGCCTGGGGAAGAACAGCAGGGGTTTTTTTGCTGTACATGACAATTTGCAATCTCAAACCAATTCTCCATCTTCTTTATAAGATACTTTCCTCTAAGACCATAAGATTTAACAGAAAACTTGTCCAGCAGTGAACTAATACTGATGTTGAACATTTCCACTATCAAAGCTTGTATCAGGATAATTAGAGGTTTCTCCATCAACAAAAGTGTGGCCTTTTCTGCCACTCCCATGCAAATTCAGCTCACCTCCACCAGCCACTTACACATCTAAGAAACATGGTTGATTATCTGCATACAGTCTCTGCAGGTTTAGCCTGGTTTCTTGGCATTTTTTCACAAACTCTTCAATAGAAGTTCATCCTGCTCTGTGCTCAGATCACAGTCCCAGTTCTGGTGTCCAGTCTGTCTTCCACTCAACTGTATTGTATCAATTATGGATTTTTCAAGTGCTTAAGAAAAAAAAAATGTATTTCCTCTACTTTATCTTTGTAAACCATTTGTAGTCAGAACTACAAACTAGTTGCAAGACAAGTGAAAAATGCAAACCATAAATCTCATAGGTGCTGCCAATAACTTCAGCATGAAATTAAAATAGTCACATATGTAATACAAATATGCTAAGGAGCCTTACACCCCAGACTTCTTGCCTAATTCTCCCAGTTCTCCAAGTCAGCAGTAAATGGAGGCAATCATCTCTGCCTTCATTTCATGACAAACTCCTAGCACAGACCATGGATGGACTCTGTTTCATTTATAGGCAGTACTCCTAATTAAGTCAACTCTCTCACATCTACCCCCACAACTAGTAGGCATTATCAAGGCTCCTCAGCTGCACAGCAGGCTAGGTGTGGCAACAATTAATGATACACTTTTACCAATTTCATTGCTACCTCACATCTGAGTTTCCGCACACGCTTCCCAGAGTTAGATTTGCCTCTGTCCCACCTCCATATAATGTGTGTCATAAAATCACAGTGTGGGAGCCTGCATCTGCACCATCTGCGCTGGTGAGGCCACACCTCAAGTACTGTGTCCATTTCTGAGCCCCTCAGTTCAGGAAGGACATTGAGGTGCTGGAGCAGGTCCAGAGAAGAGCAACAAGGCTGGTGAAGGGACTCAAGCACAAGTCCTATGAGGAGGCTGAGGGAGCTGGGGTTGTTCAGCCTGGAGAAGAGGAGGCTCAGGGGAGACCTCATCACTCTCTACAACTCCCTGAAAGGAGGTTGTAGCTGGGTGAGGGTTGGTCTCTTTTCCCAGGCAACTCTCAGCAAGACAAGAGGGCATGGTCTCAAGTTGTGCCAGGGGAGGTTTAGGTTAGATATTAGAAAGAATTTCTTTACAGAGGGGGTGGTCAGACATTGGAATGGGCTGCCCAGGGAAGTGGTGGATTCTCTGTCCTTGGAGATTTTTAAAAAGAGACTGGATGTGGCACTTAGTGCTGTAGTCTAGTAACCGCAGCGGTAGTGGATCAAGGGTTGGACTTGATGATCTCGAAGGTCCCTTCCAACCCAGCTGATTCTATGATTCTATGATTCTATGAAACCATAATCCAGAAAGAATTCTCTATGAAAGAAAACAACAATGATTGCTGCTGTTTCTCTAAAATTACCCCTATATTAATTAATTTACGGAATTGAATAGCCTTCAATTTCTATTAGCTCTCTCTTAAAGTTGCCTTTAGGACAAGAATACATCTGAGATAGACACTTAATGGCTACCGTCACTATTTTTGCTGTACCATAGTCAGCAATTTGCTGAGCTCTGGTCAGTTCTCCACATCTCACACAAGATCTAGACCACAGCACTGAACCATGTCTCCTGCTACAATCTTTGCTTAGTTAACACTGCTGCGCCTCTAACACAATTTCAGTGTTAACACATACTTCAGCTTCTTTGATGGCAGAGTTGTGCCTCACACCCAAAGGGAGCTGTGGGCTCCTTCCTGCATGGATTTATTGCATGAATGATTATCACTACTTGAAAAAGCATTCAACATACCATAAGCCTCCTGTAGGCAAAAGGAGCCTTCCTCTGCTGTAAGCTTCTCTCCCAAAAGCCTCTTCCCAGATTTGCCACAAGGCAGGAGGACAATGGCAAAGAATAAAATGGTCATAAATCTGGGTGGTCCTAATCCTCCGCTTGCCTAAGCCAATTCACCTCTGCTCTCATCAAAGCCACCACACTAATTAAGGGCTAGCCTGCGGTTGGTATTATATATATATATATATATATATAATGGTATAATATAGAGGAACCAATGCAGTACAGAAGGCATCAACAGCACTCAAAGTCTGCACAGTCACAGTAACCGATATATGGTTAAATGGGTTTCTTTTTACAAAATTAATGTTGGATCAAACCTGAGTCTGGCACAGGGATCATCATCACAAGTGAAGAATCAGCATCTGGAATTTCATTAAATTAATCTAAGAACATTAGAGATTTGTTATGCTAATCCCAAAGCATCTAGAGAACACTCTAGATGTAACAAGTAACCCCCTGCAGCCACAGCAGTTTAAGCACATGCTTAAGTCTAACTCCTACTTATTAGGATGACTGAGTAAGCCTTTTCATAGCAATGTAATGCTGGCAAACTTGTACAGCAGTAGGAGTAGGGAAGAACAGCTCTTGAACTGCCTTATTCATGGACCAACAAGACTAAAAACAATGCAAGATGCAAGCTCTCATCTTCTAAAGCATCATCTGGTTACATTTTTACAAGTAACAAGTACTTGTTGATGGTATTGCCAGGTACAAGACAGCAGAAGACCAGAGCACAGGATCAAACCCAGGCTAAGCAGACAGTAGCCAAATCTTCAGTATTTCCATAGTTTAAAAGCCAGTTCTGTCAAACAGCACTCTCTTTAACATGGTATTTGATGTTCAAAATGAAGCTGTTCTAGCTCAAAAGTGGGTTGACTTCTTGTAACATAAATCTTTTGTTAATGTTCATATAAATCAAGTATAGCTGAACAGATTCTTAAAAGATATGACCAAAAATTAATTTGCCACATTAGCTTCGGGTTAACAAATTCTTCTGCTTGGAGACAGTCATACATTACCTAATGCATTTTAAGGTTCTTTGCAGCACACTGCTGTTCCTGAGTTTTGGAAAGAAACCTGTTGTGACCTAAAAATTTTTGTGCAGAAAAAGCTGAGCTCAGTAATTCTACTGGAAATAGGCGCTATAACATAATGCTTTTCGTCAGTAAGATTCTAAATATCTGAAAGAAGTGAAACATGTTTTTAAGATCTTCAAAAGCAAAATGTTTATGTTACGTATATTACATTTCATAGTCCAAATATCCAAATCTTAACCGAATATATTAGGAGACACACATTCTTAAATTGCAAGTATATAATACACAGTAATTTGGCTATGTCATATAAACCAATATAGCTAAAGATCCTCCTCTTTCATCCCTTGGGATTTCCAAATCATCAGAATCATGGAGCTTTTGTTTCAATATTTAAACTAATTTAAAAGATACCCCACAGTCAAAATTCAGCACCATCTCACTACCTCTAAAGAAGAAAATACAAAAAACCCTCAAAAAATAGCACTTCTTGAGCTGCCACCACCATTTTTTACCTGATAACAATGCAGATTTTGTATTCTTTGTACAAAGCTTTTTTATATATTGATATAGTGTCTGCTACAGTTCTGTACACAAGCATCAGTCATTTGTGGACAGAAGCTCTTCTATGATGGAAGTAGAGAGCATTTTAGTTGAGTGTTCTAATTTTTTTCTGCTGGTCCAAAAAAACAGTATATGATGTCTCTATACCAAAAGGTGGAGACAGTGCAGTTCAGCTTTTCAGTGTAAGACTTGCTTTGCCCTAATCCTCAAATGAAATTTAGAAATTAGTAATCTTAAATTAAGATCAAAAGGACAAGCAATTTAGTGATGATCCATAAACCTGTAATAAACTACAGCATTCCTTAACTTGATGCTCAATACAATTTTATTTACTTCTCTTTTTGGTCACATGTCAAGGGAAGGGGTAGGGATGTGTACAGAAGAACCCAAAGAGAGTACATTTACAAGTACTAAATTCTACTTCCTTTTTTAATTATTATTTGTTATGCTAATCCCAAAGCACTTCTCAGTCACAGTACTATTGTCTCCAAGTATTCAATGCCCAACCTGCAGTGTTTGTAAAGGATGTGACATATGGAAAACAGTTTCATTTTTTTTCCAGTAAAAATTCTCCTTTTCAGACAATTAATTCTTTCAATGAAATCATAGATACAATGAAGCAAAATCATTTTAATAAGCTCCTTAAATAGCCTGCACAAAACTGAATGTGAATTCATCTCAACATACAACCTCTGTGTCAAATAAGCATCTTCTCAGGGGCGTAACATCCTTCCTAAATCAAATCATACATCTGTCTCATGGCCTTACAAAGTTACCTCGCTCCCTTCAGAGAGACTAATCCAAGCTAACAGTCTCCTCAGTAATGGATGGAATGCAGGAGACAATATGGTTGTTGGTTCAAATGGAACAAAGATCACCATTTTCTGAGGTGTATTTGATACTATCCATTACGAATATTTGTTTTCCCTTGCAGCTCAAAAATGCTGGAACTTTGAGCTTTGCATCATAAGCCTGCTTTCCATGTAAAGCCACTCCTTTTCCTAGGATAGCAAAATCACCACAGGAGACTTCCAAACAAGCTGCAGACTCCCAAGACTAAAGAGTTTGAAATTTCCACATAGATCTATCCACAACAGTTTAAGTAACAAAATAAAAGGCCCCCTGATAGTCATCACCTGTGTATCACCAAAAATGGTGAGTTATCTGCACCCATTAACTTCATTTCCTCAGAGCCACTAGAAAGAACTCTAACGGCATCATGGGGAAACACACCCTGCAATACTACTCACATGCTGCTTGCTTCTGCTTCCAAACCACTCAAAGTCCTTCCTGGTGGGCAGAAATTGGCAACATAAAGGAAGTTCTTGTGAATTCCTGGCATAAGGAACATATTCTTTAATTCATATCAAAAACCAAAAAAGCAAAAATATTAAAAGGGAAGGCTCCCTAGTTTGTCATCCACTCATTTCAGAAAGAGCCAAATGCTGCTAAATGCAGCAGTAACCACTGACTAGATCAGCTTTGAAGAGGAAGTCAAAAAAGACAGACATGGATATACATTCATTTCAAGTGCTGTCAGAATCAGTAGGCATGTATATCCAAGACAGAGAATGAGAGGATATGCACTAGTATCTCCTAAAAATTGTTAAGTAACCTCCAGATTTTCAATTTTTGAAAATTTAAAAAGGTCCGTTTATTTTGAATTTTAAATTCAAAGAATTCTGCCTGTTTCCAGAGCAAGGTATACTTATAACAATAGCAATAAAAATATTCAATACAAACTTCTGAGGATCCAAGAAAGACTGCATTCATATAGCACTGTGATATTTATTTATGAAAAGGACTTTATAAGTATTCTCAAAACACTTTACTTTATAGAGTTCATCAGGTCCAGGAAAGAAACTCCCAGGAAAGAAATATTCATTTTTCACATGCAGTAGTAAGTCCTGCAGTTTGTGGGAATTTTCCAAATGGCATGGTTTCATGCAAGATGCAATTCTCACCAACTACATCAATTAAAACTAGAGAGAAGCAAAAAGTAAAATGCAAATTGAATCCATTTCTACTGTTGACTGTAGTACCCTCCCACATGCAGCGGACCACACCAGAATTATCAGAGAAAATACGTAGGCACTATCACTGCCACCTGAAAAAAAAATGTTGGAAGTCTTAACTTCTTCCTGCACTTTGGCAGCAAAAGATAAAAGTAAGTTGAAATTGCTGCTACTTGCTAACTTTTACTCCAGAAAATTTTACCCTAGAAACCTGCTCCTAGATGCCCTGACTCTTCCTTTAAGACATAAGGTGTATGAATTTCCTTGGAGGCTACTCTGGTGTTTAATATTTGTGAAGACTTACCAAATTTCCATCAAACTTTGCTCAAAATTAAAACCAAAAGAGAAAAAAGGATGGCTTTGTTGGCCCCTTCTTTAATACTATCATATCACACAGAAAGCAACAAGAGGCCTCTATCATCACAGCCTGGAATACATTTGTCTACTAACTCAGCTTGAGCAGGTTGAAAAGGGTGAAAAGGCCAACACAGATGGCCAGCTCTCTGCTCACTGAGAACCAAGAACCCTTGTTTTGAGCTGAAGAAGTAAGAACTGGAAGAAACTGCAAGTTTTTTCTTCCAGGGAAGAAGGAAAAAAAAAAATTTAAGGTAGGCTGTATTAATTAAGGTATTAATAAAGGAAGGATTAAATTAATTAATGTAAGTACGCCAAAAAATCATAAATAAAATAAGTATTGAATTTTAAAAAATTTTAATAAATAGCAAAATCAAATACATTCAGTGTGAAGTCAGGACACAAAAACTGTAGAAAAAGACATCAAGGGAAGAAGATGGCAGAAAGTAGAAAGGGAAATTTAAAATGTTTTAAATACTTGTATTTTCTGTCTAATCATGTTAATTGCCTTACCTGTAGCTCTTTAATAACATTCTAAGGCAAATCTGGCCCACATGGTTTAGCTTACTGTATTTATCACCATTTAAATTACTGGGGAAGGAATGTGTGTAGTAATCTGTGTATACAGGCACATGCTTCTCAGTGTTGTGCATCCTGTTTTCCTCATCTGCTGCCTATTTAAGAAGTTTGGTTGAAAGCTGTGTGCCTTTTTCCATGAATAGGTAACATAAAGACTTTGGATTTTTTGTGTGATAGGTTAACAAAGTTTCCAGAAAAGAATACAAAGTGTACATATGCTTCTAAAGAAAAGAAGTTAATAAAAATAAAAGCATTCTGATGACACCTGGTGGCCACTTCAAACAAGGAATTAATTGCATTTCATTTGAGAAAAGCAGATCCAACAGAAACGTGTCACATGTTCTATTGGTAAGCATATCTACAGAAATGACAGCTGACATTATCAATTAGAATAGATGTTCTAATTGAATAGAATATACACACTTAAATGTCTGTCTATAACAGATTACTGTATTACTGGTAGACACATAAACATATTCAAAAATAGAAACAAACCCTGCTTTTCTTTTCAATGAAACAGAAGTGATCACACTGGAAGTGTTTCAGCTCAACCCTATAAGACATAAAAAACGGACTTTTTTTCTGTTTTGATCTTCCAGCTCGGTTGCTTACGTAAAGAAGAGGGTGATGGGGGAGAATCATGGTGGCAGCCCCCTGCCTCACATCAGGGTGCACTCAGCAGTGCTCTGTATAATGCATGCTGTCTCAAACCCCTCTAGCACAGCCAGTCCTCCAGCACACTTTAGCAAAGCGAACAAACCAGCCTTCCCTCCGTTGTGTTACTGGATCTCTTAACAAAAATAAATTAATATCCATCATTAGAAATCAGTATAAAAAGGTGACACCTATACACAGACCTCAACTATGGAGAGGGTAAACCTTTAACATGCAGAGGAAAAGCTGCACGTCAAATCACACATTTTTTCCTTCATAATACATGCAAGCAATCACAACAGTGCTGCCATTGGGGGACTTTTTTCCCCCAGTAACCTTAGATGATCGCCACTAAGACTTAAGCCATGCACAGCTGTGCAAAGCCTGGCTTCCTTCATAAATAACTGTTATTTGCTTTCAGGTGAACAAACCCATGCTACACCTGTAGTCACTGCAGGCCTTTTAAATACTTCTGTACTCTGCACAGTTCAGAGGGTTAAAGTTGAATTTTATTCTAATTTCCATTACTGTCTGTGATGAATAGATAGATCCAGCAGATAGAGACCAATATAAGACAGCACTGGGAGGCGCACCAGCGTGACAGTGGCACTGTGAGTTCAAGCACTGGCAATACGACACAATACAAAAATTATTAACGACTTTTGTGGTGTCTGTGATACCAGTCAAGAGATACTATTAGAGCTTATTGTGGAGTCTCTTCCTTTCCCTATCCTCAAGCCCTTCACTAGAGCTATGCCATGGAGCTACAAAAGCCTCCTCCTCTCCAGCAGAGGATCAAGAAGAGGCTGAAGGCCAAACAAGCTCCCACTTCTCTCCAGCAAAACACACTCTCGGTCACCAGATGGAGAGTGGAGGTGAATGAGGGAGGAGGCAGTGCTACCCAGGAGAGAGAGATCAGGGGATGCCATGGTAGCACCCATCCTGTACTGCGACCCATATCATGGCTAGGCTTCGTGAACGAAGATTTGGGAAGGCACTATCCACATTTGCTACAGAACTGCGACCCATATAATGAAACCATATCTTCCCAGAATGGGTTCCAGGCAGCTAGAACTTAAGGAGAGAAGGAACTGAAGAGAAAGAACAACCCCTTGCTGACACCACCATCACCATTTACTAGTCCAAAGCATTCACAGTACCGATATTTTGGGAACAAATACCATGAAGGTTTCAAATGCCACTGTTTGTCAACAGTATCCATTTTCCTCGATGTCTGTTTGTTTCAATGCAAAAAATTTGGTGCTTACCTGAACCAGTCCCTAAAATTCAGCAATCTTCCAGAACCAGCAATATGACTAAACATGTGCACAGTGGCAGCAGGATTCATGTGAGGAACAGGTGTTCAAGTGCATTTCCATGAATGGGGCGTAAGAATAGGAACATTTGCGGTGGGGACTACCGCCCTAATTTCTACAAAAATTGTGAAGCTTCACTCTATTCTAAGAGCTGCACCCGTAACAGATTTCTGTTACTTCAGTATCCAGTCTGCAAAACCCCTCTCCCTATTTTGAAGCACACCGTTTAACAGCTACACAAAACTACAATTTCCTTCAGTTGCTGGTTTATCATAAACTCAAATCTCCTGTCAGCACCCACAATATCAACAGCTCCCACCAGGGCCCGGCAGTCACACAGAGCCACTGCTAACCTGGCCATTGGCTGGCATGATGAGGGTGACACCACAGCCCTCTTCATCCGCAGACTGGGAAGACAAGTGCTAGGGCAACTTGGTGGCCCCAGGTGTGGCCTTCTACTCCCGAAAGCCCTCCTGAGTAGGAAGTACAGCATGTTACTGGACCCTTCCCAGACAGTTCTGGCATCACAGGAGGTCACGGCAGGACCATGCAGTGCTTCCCTGGGCAAGGGGACTTCAGGAGTTGGGTCAGAGCTGCAATTTGATTGTGTGGGCTCTGTACTTCCTCAGTACATCATCACTCTCTCTTAGGAACACATTAGGAGAGTGTTATTACTAAAAATACTACTAATTCCCTGAAAATCACCAAGTTGAAATCAATCCCACGAACTTTCCTAAGATCAATAGGTTTTAATGAACACAGAAAACATACCCTTTAGCAACCACAGGCAAATACCTGGAGACCAAGCTAGAGTAAGAAATTGCACCTGCTCCAACACTTTCTTGGCAGGAAAAAATTGACATATCACTAAGCAAGCTATTGCTCAGCTCAAACACCTTCAGGATCTGAGGGACCACAAGCTCACCCTTATGGGTGGTCATAGTGACTTTATCACAGCAAAGCGCAGCCAGGACACAAAGTCAGATCTCCCCATCACAGAAAGGGCAGGGTTTCAGCACTGCACTCTCAGTCAACTGAGCAGGCCACATCAGAGAGCCAGCCTGCTACTCTCATGGAGCAATGTGGGCACAGAAAGCGGACTGCAAGTCAATTGGGCTGCCGCCTTTAGGAAAGGGTCCTGGCATAGCCTGTTTCTTTCTCAGGGGGTAAAAAGAATATTTAGTCCTGTGTTTCAGTCATCAACAGTCATTTTCCCAGTATTCACCCCGGGAAAAATTTTAACAAATGCTATAGGACTTCTTTTCCTAGCTGTTATCATCAATGGAAAAGAAACAATAGTATAAAATTAAAGCTTACAGATAATGGGAGAAAAAATGTCCATTTATGTCTTATACAGTGAAACCTAATATTAAGTGTGCTGTTCCATCATGTATTTTCCAGCAGACTTGAGCATTACATCCTATTTTTCCCTAAGAACTATGATTCAGATTTCACTTTCTGGTAAATTCCATAAATATTTGATAATCAAATGCAACTTCTGTTTTGTCAGCTATGAAGCCTTCCTCATTCTAAAGCACCAAATTATTTAGCTTTTTACATGACGTAGGAAAGGAATTCACATCCAACAGTGACTCTTGAAATTCCATTTTACAATTTAAAATACAATTACTTTTTTTTTTAACAATTTAAAATTTTGCAGCAAGTGCACCATTTTTACAGGACTTAATATCTGGTATTATTTCTATATACTAAACAATACAGAAGATTCTACTGCTTAAACCCCGTAACAGCACAAATCACAGCAATATAAATATGCAAAGGATCTTATTACAACCATTACACTTTTCTCATCAATCTCATTCTGTGCTAAGGAGATGTAAGTATTCTTAGATGCATGTACAATGGAAAAAAAAATAAATACCTCTTTAATGAATCCTCTCAAAATTATCCCTCTCCCCAAATCACAACATCATAGAATTGTTTACATTGGAAAAGACCATTAAGATCACCGAGTCCAATCATTAACCCAGCACTGCCAAGTTCATCACTAAACCATGTCCTCCAGTGCCACATCCACACATTTTTTAAATACCTTCAGGGATGGTGACTCCACCACTTTCCTCAGCAGCCTATTTCAGGGCTCAATAACCCTTTCAGCAGAGGAATTTTTCCCAATATCCAACCTAAACCTCCCTTGTCATAACTTCAGGCCATTTCCTGTTGTCCTGTTGTTTGTTACCTGGGAGAAGAGACTGACTCCCACACGGCCACAACCTCCTTTCAAGTAGTTGCAGAGAGCAATAAGGTCTCCTCTGAGCCTCCTTTTCTCCAGGCTAAACAACCCCAGCTCTCTCAACCACTCCTTGAACAACTTGTGCTCCAGACCCTTCACCAGCTTCATTGCCCTTCTCTGAACACACTCCAGCACCTCAATGTCTTTCTGTTGTGAGTGGACCAAAACTAAACACAGGATTCAAGGTGTGGCCTCACCAGTGCCAAGTACATGGGGACAATCACTGCCCTGGTCCTGCTGGCCACACTATTTCTGAAACAAGCCAGGATGCTGTTGGCCTCCTTGGCCAATTGGACACACTTGGATCATGTTCAGCCACTGTCAAACAGCACCCCCAGGTTCTTTTTCAATGAGCAACTTTCCAGCCACTCTGCCTCCAGCCCACAGTCCTGCACGGGATTCTTGTGACAAACTGCAGGACCTGGCACTCCACACTGTTCAACCTCATACAACCTCAGTTCATTGGTCCAATCTGTCAGGATCCTTCTATAGAGCCTTCCTGCTCTCCAGCAGATCAACATTTCTGCCCAATTTGGTCTCCTCTGCAAACTGACTGAGGGTGTACTTGATCCCCTTGACCAGATCATTGATAAAGATATTTAACAGGACTGGCCCCAGTATCGAGCCCTGGGGAACGCCCCCTGTGACAGGCTGCCAGCTGGACATAACTCCATTCACCACCACTCTCTGGGCCTTTTTTACCAGCCAGCTTTTTACCCAGGCATCCCAATTCCACTATCTATGTTTTAAATTACTCACATACTAACATCTAAATCCAACTGAATTCAGTGGGAATAGGGCATTTGAAAATCAAGATATTTCTTTAGGTGCTTTAAACGGATTTGAAAAGTAATGCCATATATCCAGACTTCACTATTTTATCTACAAAACTTGTTATTCAGAATTGAATAAAAGTACATAAACCTGTATTTTTTAAATAAAATTAGTTTATATTTTGAAAACTCAACAATTAAGAATGCTTAGCTGCATTAATAACTCCTTCTCCAAAATGATTCAAAAGAAAAATTAAGTTATACTAGACTATTTCTAATAACTTGTAGATTTTCAAAGTGCCCAGTTAAAAATGAAAGGACTACAGAATAAAAGTAGCAAATGCACAAAATCAGTGCTATTAAAAGGCAGACACATGAGACCTCGTATCTTGTGCCATTTGTAAAAAGGTTGTTTTATTATCAGCGTAACTAATCACAATGAAGCCATCTCTTACAATCAAAGTCATTATAATGAATTTTCTTTACAGCTACAGAGAAATGGGATTTGCTGTTCCATATCAAACTAGAACAGGCTGTATAAATTCTTCTTCATATTTATTGTTAAATGTAACTTTTATCTATAAAATCAGCCATGAAATATTAAAAACTGAAACAACACAATTTATATCCTTTACTTAATTTAGTTTAAACGGTCTATTCCCTAAAGAGAGGGAAGAAAGGTTACATATGCATTATAGTGTGCCCTCCTCTCTCCCCCCTAAGCGTTTCCATTATAAACCGCCTAGTTTTGGAATTTATAACGTGGCTGTAAAAATCCACTTCATACTTAAAGTTGGTATACTTTTCCTTTTACAAATTTAAAAAAAAAAAAATAAATCTGCTCCAGAAGGAAGGCAAGAAAGGATGTGAGAGAAGGCAAAAAGCAACCAGACTAAAAATTTTAATGCTTGGGCACTTAAAGCAGTCAATAAGAGCCATCTACTGTAATTCAGACCCATCTTCCCCTCTGCCTGAGGAACCACTGGGAGATGGTCAGCTGGCTGCAGCAGAGCCCCTGAGTGGATGGACGCCAGGTACTGACCTCCAGCTGCTGCTGACCTGCCAAGGTCAGGCTGGCAGACTGGGGAGGAAAACCTCCCTATGCTACTGCTATCTCCTAAAGTAATCTGTACAACTGGGAGCTGGACAAATGAAAAATTAGTGAGATCCGCAAAAAGCATTAAAATCAGCTGTGTCAGAGAAGAGACAAGACAAAACACATCAGCACATCTTAAAAATTAAAGACAGACAGAGCAGCATGTAAAAAAAAAGCTTCTTTTTATATCTATAAAGATATAAGACTTAAGAAATTCAGGAACTGGAGACTGGACAACATATAGTGCAATGAAAACTGCAACAGAAAGATAAAGACAGACAAAAACCATCAGAAGTTCATGGAAGCCAAAGGATTAAAGGGTATAAAAGACAGCATGGAAAACGATTCATACATAAGAAGGTAGATTAAAAAATGAAGCACAAAATAAAGCAAGAAGAGACAAGTAACCCATGACCTTAACGTGCAGGCTGCAACCTAGGCTATTTCCTACTAGCAATATCTTATTTTCAGCTTTTTCCTAAAGCACAACAAAAGCGACAAAAGTGACAAAATGTATCTTCATTTTCAGTGTCCCCATTTTACAGTCTGAAAGGAATAGAAAGAAGTAGCAAAGGAGCAAAATCCTGCTTTGATTCTGACAGTGCAGCTGATGATCTGAACAAGCTGGTGGGAGCAACGACCAAGCTCTGCCAGGTGTCCGTCTGCAGACACTCAGGGGCACCAGGGAAGCTGGAAAAGACCTGAAGTCCAGAGAGGTTCCCATATGCCCCAGGTGATGCTGCACTCTTTTGTTTAGAGGAAACCACCAAGGCCATGGGTTCAACTAAGTCTATTCATCAGAAAAGCCTCTGTCTTAGCACTTCCCTAACTACAGCCCATGAGGCCTATGTACATATATTGCAACCTATTCCCAGAACAATACAAATAAGTAAGGTTTATAAATTCATTGGTTCTCTACAGTGATTCAGGCTCAGAGGTAGTCACAATTTAAAAAAAACAACCCTCACATGAAGATCTTCTGGTGGACTGTATTTATCTGGCATACACAGACAACAGAGGATATTTCCAAAATATGTGTAAAAAAACAAACACAGTAGAAAGATATTACCTACACACCCTCCTCCCACACACTCAAAAAAGGTACATGAGCAAAAAGAACTACAAAGTATGAATTTTAAGGATCTATTAGACCAGGTGCCAAGGATCCTCTAAGGGATCAGGTGGTCCCATGGCACAAAAATCTGCACTCGATTCCCAAAATTAGAGTCCAAAATCACTCAAGTCATTATCTACCTGGTATGCTGGCCACTACTGTACTGGTCAGTGTCAAGATTTAAAGCGTCTGGATCAGAAAGTGAGATGTGGAGTCCCCATTTAGGTACTGATATCTCATGTACAATACAGGGAGAGAAGAAAAAAAAATCCAGCTCCTTCTCCACCAGCATGAGGCAGCCTGCTCAGCTAGAGAAAGGCAGCAAGCACAAGCCCTAAGTCCAGAAAAGGAGAGCTGCTACATCTAGCAACCTGGACAAAAGAAATACGATACTGACTCTGCAGAGCTACTACCACATTATTTACCTCTCACGAATCTCAGAAGTCTTGTTCTTGTACCTACGGCACGCCTGCTGTACGAGCACCCTGAAGCAAACACCTAAGCAAAGCCTCCTCCAATCTACTGAAGTTGCTCAATAACTTGGCATCCCCTACTTCTGGAAACAGCCTGCACATCTCGTGCAGGATTTGTAAGCTTTCGTGATGAATCAGTAAAATCCACATCCACTCCAGGAGTACTTTTACATTTTATGCTAAAAAATGCATAGCAATGAGATTATTTCATTTGAATTCACTGTATTTATTAGCATTTATGGTCAAAATATATTCATTACAGCAACATGTATTGAACAAACATGAGCAAACATTTATTAATTGTTCTACCTGGATGCTCTTCTTTACTGGAAAGACATTGAAAGAGCATTAGGAGCACTTTGCAGAACTATTCAAACAAACATTTTTAAAAGCAAAATCTTGACAATATGGCATTTAATAATAAAGCATATATTACAAAGTACTGGAATTTTAGGGAGTATTAGTATTTAAAATGTGCCTTTAAATTACCCCTATTTGGAATGACTGGCGTGACTGTATTAGCTATACATTTTTACATTGCTTTATCCAGTCAGCTCACTAAATCATTAAAAATATACACATCTGAGCTTCAATTTGACCTGCAGTGACTCCTATATGTACTCTCAAAATTAACACAAGCAGAGAATGCTACTAATCTTTGACTTGTAATAACTGATCAAAGAATACTGCCCTGTAATTCACTACAAGCTAAAATCATAGTGCTGAACTGTGCATTTTCAAACAAGTGGTTTATAGCTTCAGATTTAAAATGCAAAGTTTCCATTATATTTAATAATTAAAATGCATGCTGCGTTATGGTTACATTTGGTGACTGGATTAGTAGTACCCCAACTGAGTTAAACAATGCCTTTTTCCTATTAGAGTTCATATTACCATATTGTCTATTTGTTTAAGAAAAGGAAGAAAAAAAGCACAGCAAGGAAGAAGGAATAAAAAAGAAATATGAATATCAAACGTACTGAAAGACAGTGAGCACCAAGACAGCGAGAAGACCTGGTATCAGCAAAATCTACACTAGCTGAAAGCAGAAAAGCTGAAATATCTGTGCATTTAAAGTATGAAAACTTTTTTAATAAAAGGGATATTCTCCCTCTGTCAATAAGTGTTCTCATCCAAAGTAAAGGGTTTAAAGCTCAGTTTGTTTTCCTAGATACAGTCTCTACAAATTGAGGGAATACACACATCACTGTCAAAGAGCGGACTCTTTCAGGCTGTCAACTTCTTCATCAGGGTCTGACTTCACTGGAAAGTGTGAAATTATGTAATTACTTATGCTTGGCAATTCTGATGGTTTAGACAAATCCAGTACTATGAACATCATCTTTTATAATGCAAAATTCCTACTGCGATTTTATTTTAAGGACTATACCCTTTCTTTCTGTGCTTTCTAGGTGGCTTATTCAAACAAAATTTAAATATTATGTGAAGCATTTTTCCTCTCCCTAAACAGATCATATTGAGCTCAGAAAAATAACTTACAAGGATGAAAAATACTTGAAAAGTAAAATAAAAATGAAACTATGGCCACAGTGACATCAACTGAAGTTTTCTCAGCACTGTCATCCCAAAACTCTCTAATTGCAAGTCTAAAGACCTTTGAGTACTTACAGCAAACGTATAAATAAAATATTATTTGACAATTATTTTGACAAAAAAGACACATTCTTTACATACCTGCACTTCCATGCAACATTTAACTTCAGAGATTAAATCTGTTTTCATTTTAAGCATATTTTAATTATCCTGGTACCAGTAGCAGATACGAAGACAAGCTCGTGTGCCTGAAAGCTTGCCTACTTCTCCATCTACAGTAGCTCGCGTAATATATTACCTCTGCCTGTATGCTGCCTCCTCAGAAATCTATCCCATTATGGGGATAGATTTTTATAAAAAATACAAAGGTATACATTCTCTTGGGAAAAAAAGTTTATTCAACACTCTCCTTCAAAACACACTTTATTGATACAAGGAACATCTAAAATCATGATGATGTGAATGAAGTAAAAGAGAAAAGCACTCCTGCAAGTCAACCTCCACTAGCAAAGTTCAGCGTGTTTTTTCCTGGAAACAGGACCTAAGCAGCCTGAACAGAGCCAACAAACTGCACAATCAGGTTTTCCCTTGGCCTCTCCAAATAACTACCTCCTGTACCTAATAACCTTGTGCCCAAAAAGGAGTCTTGGGTTTTGAGAGAAGGAGCTCCTTATGTCTGCTCCGGAGAAGCAGGAGACACCTCCAGTGTCAGACCTACATCAGCTTTGCCTTCAGTCACTTCCTCCCCTTCCCTCCTCAGGTTGCCATCCCTGTTGGAAACTCCTTGGGTGACACAAAGAAAATCAGACAGGGAACAAAGCCTACATAAAAATGTCTGCAGGTATGAGAGGCACACAAAAAGAAGTCAAAGAAATACTTGTCAAGAATTTTCAAGCTACCTAGACTTAGAAAGGCACTCAAACCCACAAGTCTGTAGCCTTGACACTTTAATCAGAAAAAAACTAAAGAAAGAAAAAGTGGGGTTTTTTTTCATACAACATATCTGCCAAGTTCCTGGTACCAACAAGTAACAACACTGTTATAAAAGGTCTGCTCAAGAACAACCTGGTTTTTGGGGTAAAATTTGGACAAAAAAATAAAATCCAATTTTATTTCTTTGGTTTTGTGTGCGCAAATTATGAAATGGAAAGCGTGTGTCAGGTTCTGATTTTGGTCATTTTGACACAAATTCAAAAAATTCTGTTAAACTAAATGAAAATACTCTGATTTATAGTCAGGTAAATGACATCAAATTCTACTCCCAGGTTTCCTTTCCTTCCTGATTAAATTACATTCATCTACACTCAAAAACAAAACAACTAGTGTTATTCCTGCTATTTTTTTCAGGAGAATAACTTAACTGTTAACAAAATACTACATGGAATATTCATGAAGTCATAAGGGTTCTTTCAAATGTCTGCCATCTATCTGAAGCCTCCCAACAATGAGGCTTATCGAAATATCAGTACTGTGTGAGTACAAACATATCGACCTAAATGCAGGACAGAAGTGAACCTGCTTCTGCGAGGACCTAAACACCACAGTTTTTCCCTAGAATACTTTTTATTAACCTGATATGTATATGAGAGAGCAAAAACCACAACACTCAGTAGGCTTATACGGAATGCACCAAAAAAAGGCTCAAAAACTAAATATCGCACCTTCACGTTATTAAAAGGTTTGACATAGTATTTATTGCCATATTACTCCTAATTAGCAGTTTACACTTGTTAACAAGAACAGTTCATTTAAGGTAAACAGGAATTATCTTTCCATTGTATAGATAAAACTTGTAAATAGGACAGCTCATAAATTCTAAGATGAGAATAACAAGGAAACTATTCATTAAGGCCTGGATTATAAATTCAAAAGATGAAGGATAACATGCTTAAAGAAGAAGGTTTTATTTTTTAAAGCATTCATTAGGCTCTCATCTCCAAGCCTCAGACTTGTAAATAATTTAAAATGAAAATGGGAACAACAAGGAAGGAAAACAAAATGCAATTCAAATCAGTCCATTGTTGTACCAATAAAACAATAAAACAATAGAAACTAAGTTGGCAGATTTTGAAGACAACATCCAGAAAACATTTTTATGTACTGTATCTTTGAACTTAGATGTTATGCTAGCACTGGATCCAATCCAAAAAAAATTAGCTCTGACTTATAACAATCAGGCTTTGCCCAAGAAAGACTAAACTAGTACACAAGCTAAACTAGTAATTTTTAGCATTCACTGCACATTATGGAGCTGCCAAAGCAAACAAACAAACAAGCTTCAGTTTATCGATGCTTTTAGATTTTTTATTTATCCATTCTGACTCCCCAGAAGTGTATATCCTATTAACAATTTATATGACAGAAGGCGAGTACCCCCTTCCCTTTAAAGAGGAAGGTAAACCTCGGTTTGCCTTACATGGGGAGCATGAAAAGAAACAGCTTTTACTTCATTGGCATTGAAAATGGAAAGTGAAGAAGAAAAAAGTAACAAATCAAACAAAAAACCCAAAACCACAAGGATCACTGCTGTCCTTGCTGCTTATTCAATGTCCCAAATCCAATGTCAATACAACCATGCAGAAAGTGTGTTACACAGCAAGGAACTAGGAAAGTGCAACATTCTACCTTTATTGAATTTCTGGAGTTTGCTATTCTCTTCTCAAGGACTTGGAACAATCCAACTTAAATATAATGTATGATTTCACTTAAGCATTCAGCGGAAGGCAAGCAGGCAACAAGGAATTTCTTTCTCCGTGTTAACAGACCACATGGCATTGCAAAATGCAAAAGTGCCGTATTCCTATGTCATGGTTCTTGGGGAGAAGGATGTGCATGTGTGCTGGGCATCCCACGAATGTCAAGACATGCTCCTCAGAAGTCTTGCGCTTGCTTCCTGCACCCCGTGCACCAGGAAATTGGACACTTTTCAGCTATAGAGGATTTCCTGCATGGGCGCAGAACATTGAGCAGGGAACCCCAGCACTGCCAGTGAGCTCTGGGCATACAGCAGGCTTGAGGCTCAGCTACAGCACACACACATCCCAGCTAGTGCAGTGCTTCCCAGAGGCACCAACTTCCCCAGCAGCACAGGAGTAGTGAGTCTGATGCTTCTGCGTGTGAATCCAGATGGAAAGGTCACCCCTGTTCCTGCTTCTCCCTCAAACACAGAAGTGGGTGATGCCAACATGCTATACACCATCAGCACAGGTAAAATAAGACTCCTCCACATAAGCCAATTCTGCATGGACTCACTCACATGTTTATAGCAAATGTTTACAGCAAACCATTAACCCACCAAATGGAAACAGGCACAAGCCACAGGCTGTTCCAGAGAGAGCCCAAGCTTGAAAACCTGATTAGAGAGAACTCACATATACGGAAGTATAAAGCCATCCCAGAGCTCCCAAGGCCATCCAAATGGCACCACAACAACCCGTTTCTGTCTTTGCTTAAACCAGAATCCTTGTCGGGATCTCCACAGTTTTCAAATTTTTGCTGGAATGTTTCCTACAGAAATGCTTATATACCACGTAATTGTAAGGATTCCATAAAAAAAACCCCAAAACATGAAACAACGATTTCCATACAAAAGATGACCTAGTACATCCCACCTTAGGATGAGTTTTGTTACCCCTTGTAACTGCAGTGGATTTTAACATTTATATGTAATTTTTATGTCCTTTCACCTATATTTTGAGACGAACTTTTGAAATACCAAAGGTGGGGCTAAGGACCGCAAGAAACTTTCTTTATAACTACAATGAAACAAAGAAATATGAGACAGAAAAGCAACTATACATGCATTTATAGCAAAACAGTAGTCTACAGATATGTATACATTCAGATGTATACACTGAAATACTCCATACCCTAATTACTCTGCATGCCTCCTCCTTGGCCATTGCACACAACACAAATATAAAAACTTGTATTTTTAGACTTAGAAGCCAGAGGCAATTAAAATTTATGCCTGTACCAAGGACCAAAGAAACTTAAGGATACCCACAGCCTCCCAGCCCAGTCTATATAACCTGTTCTGTTAAAGACAGCAATTTGGAAGCAGGCCAGACTACTGAAAAAAAAATGTAGTACAACTGTTGTAGAAGAATTGAAATGAAGTAAAGTATGAAAACTTCCAACTTCAACACCTAGAATGGGCTAACTTTTCTGTAACTACAGACCCTTCACTGGCAGACAGCAGAAACAGGACTACCAGAATTCCTAGTTGCAGAGTAGGTTCCCTCATTTTACATACAGCTTCTTTCTGCAAAGCAAAACATCACCTTTGGAATTTCTGCAGGTGAGAAATTAAGAGATTACAAGAAAAACATCTTAACATTTTTTGCTCCTTCACTGGTTTTAAAAACACAGGCTAATAATGACTGAGTTTATTTGTTAGCACAGCCCAAATTGACAAAAAAAAAGTACACAGTTTAGAAGAAAAGTAGGTATAGGTGTATTTAAACTTTCATACACTTGTGTAATGACATAAGAGTGTCCACTGCAAAGGCAAACAAACCAAAGATGAAACCACTCCAATATCACTGGAGAGATTTCACGTGAACTTTGACACCCTAGGCCAGCCTAGATTTAAGCGGTTTGCAGTGCCACCTCCTGTGTGACCCTACTCCTAATTCATTCTCTCCAAGATGTCCTCAGTTAATCCTATGCCTCTTAGTACTAGGCATGGTACTTCAGCCTCTTCTCCCAGGCAACTAGCAATAGGACAAGGACATAGTCTTAAACTGCACCAGGGGAGGTTTAGACTGGGCATTAGGAAGAATTTCTTCATCCAAAGTGCGATTATGCATTGGAATGGACAGGCAGGGAGGTGGTGGACTCATTGTCCCTGGAAGTGTTTAAGGAAAGACTGGACGTGGCACTTAGTGCCATAGTGTAGTTGACCTGGTAGTGATTTGGTTATATGCACCATAATACCACAGCATTAATTGGAATGAATGACTAGATCAGATGTATCTTAAAACAATATTTTTATTTGAGTGATGGTGTCATCCATCCAATGAAGCCTTTTGTTTTCTCCAAGAATGAGAATATTTAAATTCTAAACCATTTCAGGAAATTCAAACATAGGAGCCGCTGAACAATTCCAGTTCAACCACATTTCACAGGCCACATCTCTCTGTAAATTTTAGCTCATGCACAAAACCACAAATCTGTGCATATTCAAAAGATTTAAAAAAAAACAACTAGGCAAAGTAAAGCCACCTTATTCTTAATGTTGTGCACACTAACACGAAAATGCTGTTCTTCAGTACAAAAGGTTGGTTTTAATGAAATATTGTGACTGACATCTGCTTCACACGCATTGTAACTCCAAGTTATGTTTTTCTATAAAAAGAGACAATGCAGCTTAAGTTTTAAAAGTGTTTCTAACAAAGAAAACTTTCATGCAAATAAATTAGAAATCTTTGATGTTGTTACTATACAATAGTTCTTACAGAAGAATGATAGTAAAGGATTTAACTCAGGTCGTTTGAATTATATTTCCCAAAATGCTAATAAAAGTGACATGTTTGAACATACTGAAAAAGTCACAGTCCATCATCGTGCTGTCACATCAGTGCATTTGACTTTTTTTAAAATGTATGGATTATACAATTACTGCCAGGCTCCATATTTTATATATAAAAGCTACAATCTGATTATATGTCCATGCTGAAGTAATTTATGAAATAAGGGTGGAATGACTGCAATGTTACTTCTATGATGAATGTAACTTGCTGTGAATAGTGTAGGAGATTACAGGAGAGACCAAACTGAAGCCTGTAATTGTCTTCATCTTTCATGAAGAGGTGTGACCTGGGAAAAATATAGATCCCAGCATCCAAAGCTCCAGCTTCACGCAAACATCTTGATTACTCATGTTCTGGTATAGGAATGGAAAATTTATAGTCTTCACAGGCCACACCTTCAGATTATTAAGGTAAGAATCACAGGGAATTACATCCAGTGTTTATATTATATGTTAGTCTGTCATTGTTTTGCACCATCAGCAAATCACTTCTGCCATTATTAGGCTGGCACTTTTGGATTTCCATTATTTACTACTCCCTAGGTGTTACCATCATGCTTAGTACAATATAGATGAACACAAGCACACGACAAACCCAAGGTCTTTCAAGTCTGCATCAGAAAAACTACACAAAGAAGCAAAGAGGGCACAGGAAAACAAGAAACAAAGCTATAACTGTGTAAATTCTGAGATCACCACTAGCTACAGCATTCCTTTCCTTTCTCCTTACCTAACACTACATTTAAGATTAACAGGCCACACTAATTATTTGAAGGAGCAACAGGAAACCTGTCATAACAAGTCAAATTAAACAGGGTAGAATCATAGAGTCATAGAACAACAGAACCATAGAATGGCTTGGAAAGGACAGGACCTTAAAGATCATCTAGTTCCAACCCCCTTGCCATGGGCAAGGACACCTTCCACTAGACCAGGTTGCTCAGAGCTCCATCCAGCCTGGCCTCGGAACACTTCCAGGGATGGGGCATCCACAACTTCCCTGGCCAACCTGTGCCAGTGCTTCACCACCCTCATAGTAAAGAATTTCCTCCTGAGATAACAGATACACAGATAACCTATCCCTCAAAGGCCACCTAAAACAGTAGTTTTGGTTTAACCACCTTTTCTATTGAAGATATACACCCCTTTCAAAATGTATTAATAAATTGCTATGCTATTCATGGGAACATACTTTCCCTGCCACAATCTAACAGGTCCCCTCAGCATCTACTAACTCCCTAGATCGGACAAAATCATGTTGAACATTACAAGACTGTGACAGCACAGAAGGTGCTCACGACTCAAGAGACAGACCAGTGAAAGGCAACAGAGCTAGTGAAAGGTCTGGAGCACAAGTGCTCTGAGGAGCAGCAGCTGATGGAATTGGGGTTGTTTAGCCTGAGAGGCTCAAGGGAGTCCTTACTGCTCTCTCCAACTACCTGAAAGAAGGCTATAGTCAGATAGGGTCAGCCCCTTCTCCCAGGTAGCCACGGACAGGAAAAGAGATCGTAGTCTTAAGCTGCGCCAGGAGAATTTTGAACTGGACGTTAGGAAGAATTTTTTTATAGAGAGTGTAATTAGACATTAGGATGGGCTGTCCCGGGAGGTGGTGGAGTCACCATCCCCGGAGCTGTTTAAGGAACGCCTGGACGAGGCACTTATGCAATGGTCTAGTTGAAATGGTGGTGTTTGGTCATAGGTTGGATTTGATGATTTCAGCGGTCTTTTCCAACCTAAGTGATTCTATGACTGCTCTGTTTAGCGACTGGAGCATAATAAAGGGAAAGCGGCTACAACCCTTCGTTTATCACTTGTTAAGAGCCGCGTACAGAGCTCCTGATGTCACGTGCGTTGTCCCTCACCGCCAACCGCACTACTTCTCAAAGCTCATTCCCGCTTACGCTACAGCGACCTTCGGGAAAGGCTGCGCGGGGTTGGGGTGGGGGCGGGGGAAGGAAAAAAAAGAGCGGTTCGGGCAGCAAAAACCACTCAAAAAAGCGCCAAACCCCGCACGCCGAAACCTCAAGCGTCCTCCCGGCAGCGCGGGGTGGAACCGAGCCCGTCCTCGGCACCACCGGCCCCGCCCCGCCGCGCCTGCGCAAACCGGCCCCGCGCGGCGCTTCAGGGGCGCAGCCCGGCACGGTGCCCGCGGGCGGCGGCCGACGGGGCCGAGCACCCCCCCCCCCCAACACCCCTGCGCCGCCACCGCTGTCACCTCGCAGGGCAGGTGACACGGGCGTCACAGCCCCGCCCGGCCCAGCCCCGCGCGTGCGCACCAGCCCTAGGGAGTGAGGGCGAGGCAGGAGCCCAGAGCACGCGCCAGCCGGAACCGCGCAATGCGGCGGGGCTCGCGCGCTCCCGCCCCGCCCGGCTCTCCCTCTCGCTCTCCCTCTCTCCCTCCCTCCGCTCCTCTCTCCCGATCCCTCTCCCCCTGCTCTGCTCTCTCGCCCGCCCGCGGCACAGCGGAAGGGAAGATCTGCGGCGGCCCCGAGGCCGGCTGACTCGGCCAATAGGCGCGCGGGGCGCTCTTCCCGCCCTCGGCAGCGTGTCCAATCGACGGGCAGCGGGGGAGGGACCATGCGCGGGATTGGCTCGGAGGCGACGCCACCGCCCGCCCACCAGCAAAAAAAAAAAAAACGACGGCAGCGCAGAGGCCCAAAAAGCCCGAGGGGAGACGGCGGCGCGGCGGCCCCGTGAGCCCCCTCCGCGAGGGCCCGAGGCGGCGGTCCTCCCCGCGCCGCCGGGCGGCGGGGCGAGGCGGCCGCGCCGCGGCGGTCAGCGCTTACCGTGCAGGGGGAGCTGGGCGCCTCCGCTTGTGCCGAGCCGTGTCACCAGTGGCGCGCCGTAGATCCGCCGCGCTGCGTCACGCCCGGCGGGGGGCGGGGCCGAGGCGCACTCACGTGACGCGACGGCGGCGGCGGGGTGGGAGTCGGTGCGGAGGCGCAGGTCGTGCCGCCGCGAGCGCGAGGGGCCGCGCGCCCAACGGCCGCCGCGTCACGTGAGCACGCGCGTGCGTTCTGTCTGTGCCGCCATCCTGCCCTGCCCGGACATTGCCCCCGATCTGCTCGGGAAGGGCCCCGGGAGACAGGCACCGTGGCCCCGAGGGAAGGAGGGAGCCCCCAGCGTTTTCCCAGGATGTGCGTGCCCGTGAGGCCGCAGCTCCGAGCCCCGGCCCGAGCGAGGGCAGGCGCCGGTGGCAGGAGCCAGCGCGCGGGGTTGGAGCTTCCCGAAACTGCGCTTTCCTTGGCGCGTGGCGGAGTCCGGTGTGCCTGTGGCTTCTGTGCCCACGGCAGCGCCCGGCGCTGGATTGCCCGGTTAAAACCTTGGGCCGTGCGGGGCTGTGCTTAAAATAAAGTTGGGGTTCCCGGTTTCGCCGTGCGCCGGCGCCGCAGCGAGACTTAGCTCTGGTCCCTGAGAAAACTGTCCTGGAGGAGTATGAAACCAGGCGGTGACACGCAGCCCCGCAGGCTTTCCCAAGGGTTGTCGTTCGAAGGGGATACAGCCTGTCTCCAAGCTATACTTAAATCTTTCGTGAGATGCAGTTTCAGAAGAGAAACGGCTGAATAAGGCGAGGGGGAGGCAATATGTAAAGTATCTGGTGGTTTATGGGCTCATGAAGAAACTGTGATGATGAAGACCCTAATTTCCCCTTTTCTTAAGCTAAGTCACATGGTTAAGTATAACAACCAGGTAAAGAAGCGTAGTCTAAAGAGTCTTAGGACGCCTGTGGTGGAATGCAATTACTTTTTCGCTGTTGCTTACGACCTTTAAAATGCAGGTTTTACACAGTATTTTTTTAGTAGACAGAGTTTAGCGTTCTTCAAGGCCATGGCACAGAGACGTTTGGAGGGAGCACCTCATTGTGAATATATTTGGAGTTCACTGATGCTTTCTAGTCATACAGTGTGCACGAGCTTACTAATTAGAACTGACAAGAGTTCTCTTTATCCGATTAGTCACTGACTAATCTCTTAGGTTTGTGGCACAGCAATGCCAATTCTGTCACGGGTTGCAAAGACTGGGAGAATGGTTTGAGAACGCAGCAGTCGCTATGGCCCGAGCCTTTCATCAAATGAAAGTCAAGAACCCAAGACTTTACCAGAGTCTTGGGAAAGATTGAAATGAATGAACAGGGTTTAAAACAGTAAAGTACCACCCAGAATGTCAGTGAGGGGAGGCTCTCTCCTTGTCCTGTAGTTCAGGGTTGCAGGACAGAATTTAATTGTCCTGCGTGTAATAGGAAATCTACACAGAACACTGCTTAATTTGTAGAAAGATATCTGGGATCTTACGTACATATATACATACACACATATATATAGTAGTTTGAGGCTATGTAAACATGTAACACTGACAGTTTTAAGAACGATAATTAAGTCTAAAAAGTCTACTTGTTCTTTTTACTTTTCAGCACAGGGAAAACAGGTAAAATGATCTTTTGATGTCCCTCAAACTCAGTTTCTCTGCCATTTACAAATTTCTTTCATATACCTGAAAAGATTTTTAGGTCTGAAACTCAAGTAACACCAAGTCAGCCTGCCTAGTCCACCAGTTATTTCATCATCTGCTTACTATGAGGGAACATACTGAAGAAGGTGTGATCATGAGAGGTGCAGTTTTGTAAGCTGAGATATTTCTAACAGATGAAGAGAGGCAACATATTTTAGGAATAGCCTGAAGAGGGAGCCATTGCTATAGAAGAAGCAACAATTACGGCAGAATCACTGTTAATAAAAGAAAAAATTTTACCGTTACCAATTTTTTTTTTTTATTTTAAGCTCTATTTACTAAGTGTTTTCAAATATAACTACATTTAATATTCTGGCTTAGGTATATACATAATTTTAAAGTGGTGCTGAAATTTAAGTGCTAGTTCTAGGTTCTGAAATACTGATATATTAAAGTGCAAGTAGAATAACTCAGTGATTAGTTAGTAAAGATTTAATTAGTTAATATATTAGTTTATCAATACCCAGCATGTATTTATGTAGACTTTTCAAGATAATTTTTTCCTTGCAAAAATGTGATCTGATGTTACAAAGATTAGACTGACAGCTAAGTTAAATACACTCCAGTGATAAAGTGCTGATCCTAAAAATGACCACGCAGCAGATCCCTGAAGCCTTCAACACGTGGGAGCCATGGATATCTGTAAGTGCACTGAGAGGTATCTTCACAGAGGCACTTGAGGAGTCAAATGTGATCTTTCATCCAAGTTACGTTTCTCTAAAGCCAAGTTACAGTCCAGCTGAGGAGTGGTAAGAGAAGTGTGTAACATTTATGATACGTAAAAGTCTAGTAGTCAACGAGCCATCTACTCAGTGTCACAGTAACCAATATCACAAAAAAAAAATAGTAGTAAATGGTCCTAGAAGGCAGTTGTGTATGTAGCACAGACAAAGTGTTTTGCATACACAATAGAAAACATGCAAACAGGAGACATCACTTAAATCTTTGTGCATATGACTTTCTAGATACAAACATCAATATGAGTGTACCAGCACACCAAATCTCTTTTTTTTTTCCCCCCATGCTGCTGAATACTGAGGTTACTTGAAGCGGACGACCAGCATTTTTACCCGTTAACACCAATGTTTAAGTCTTCAGGCTGTTCCATCCAGAAGATCCCGTGTTAAGATACACCACCACCTACTGAGAACTGCAGGTGGAGATTATTTCTTCTGGATCCATGCACATCTGAGTACACTCTATAGGGGCGACTTGGCAAAGGCACCACAGACTGTCATTGCTAGCTTGTTCACCAGGAATGAAGCTAACACAGCATCTCTTCATCGTGATTATGTTTGTGTGTTTCTTTAAACTGTATTTTCTTTCATTCCACTGCTTTTCATTACAAAGTGGACTATATAGCTAACGTTCGGTGTCCAGAACCCCCCAAAAAAGCCAGCTTGAGAAAGGATGTACTTCCTGGATTACTGATCCTCTCACTGTGATGAAATGAAACTATCATTTGAAGTAGTCACTGGAATATCAGGTTGCTGCAAAATTGGGAATGCTAATGCTGTCTGTGGAATTCGATGCCTTGTCATGAAGGCAATAATGCAAGGAGACAAGTAAAGCAGTGCTAACTCTTGAATTTCTAAGTGTAAAAAAAGAGTGATGCAAACTTACATGAGATTCATAGGAGGGCTCTGCCACCACTTGTTTCTTCACACCAGAAGGGTACGTATCAGGAGCATGTCATGTTGAATATTTTCCGGTTTCTATGACAGAGATTACAGTTTCAATTCTAAGCTCAGGAAAAAAAAAAACCCTTCTGTTCCATGAATAAAAATACATGGCTAGCATGAGCTTTGAATTATTCTTACAGATATAAAAAAAAAAAATTAAAGAAAATTGTAACTGCATCTGAGGGATGGGGAACATGCAATTGGCTGGCACGTCGTGTTATTTCACAGTTGAGATCATCAAAAGGATTTTGAGACAGGTAGCAACATCAGCATTATCCATGCATACATACACAACATCTGGTTTCTTTTAACTAGGGCTATATATAAGTCTGTCTGGAGGCTGACACTGCCAAAGCTCCAAGGATTTGGTTTTGTTGTACTGTGGTTTTTTAATAAAAATTCACTTAATTTTAATAGTAATTCATTGCAGTAAAATGACAGTCATTTATTACCCTGTATTATCTGTTATGTGTGAAGATGTCCAGCATGCCAGTATTTACAGCTCTGCCAATGTATAATTAATCTTTTGGAAACTTACAAAGCAAGTTTCTCAAATAGACAAATGTTCTCAAATATAAACATCAAGACTGATATATTATGCATTAATACATAAACTTTAAGATTTAATATGGTATCAGATCAGAAAAGAACATGCAAAAAATTTGCTACTCCCATGTTCTCATTCCGCCCTTCCCTGGCTGGAATTATCCTTATTTTTTGTGTTCACTAAGTCAGCATGTTATCCACCTGACACACACATCCCAGTCCTGTTAGAGCTACCTCCACTGAAATAAGAATGTGTGTAAATTGTTAGCTTTAATGGAAGAATTTGCTAGTTACACACTGATGTTCTCAACTGCTCAGTGAGTAAGGAACACAACCATTTTTCTTTGCTGTGAGGATACACCTTGTACAGAGTGGACTTTGGAGCTTAAGCAACGTTTTGTGGGGGTTTTTTCCCCTCCCAAGAGTGAAGTTTCTTAGCAAATAGAATCCAAATTCCACACCTAGTTATATGTTTGCACTTCCACACATCTGTTTTTAAGTCCACAGAAAAACACAGTTGTCGTTCCTGCCTTGAGGAATGTGAATGTGGCAAGTTTCACTCAAAGAACCGGGATGGAATCACATAACAAAATGCAAGCATGTTTTCAGATAGTATTTGCAATTTTTAAAACTCTGTGAGAGCAGATTAAGTAACTAGGAACTGTCTCCACTGTCCTCCATCCAAACAACTCATTGCATGTGAGAACCAGCTGAAAAGCTTTGAGGGAACTGCTGATGCTCAGGCGGGGTTGGAAAGACCCATTACAACAGGCAACGACCTGCTTAG
The DNA here is from genome assembly GCF_009829145.1 of Chiroxiphia lanceolata. NCBI lineage: Eukaryota > Metazoa > Chordata > Aves > Passeriformes > Pipridae > Chiroxiphia > Chiroxiphia lanceolata. The sequence goes on along the minus strand of NC_045637.1, from coordinate 60,196,537 downwards.
AAAGTAGTGGAAATGTCAGAATGACTTCTAAGTGACTTCAGAAAGAAGAGTCACACTGTAACAACCAGATAATATAGAAATGCTGAAAATAATGTTTCGCCGTTGTTTCTGCATGTCAAAACTTCCTAGCAAAAATTCTTTGTCAGCTTTCCCAGTCTGTGCGTACATCCAGGGTTGCCTCACTCCAGGTGCAGAATCCGGCACTTGCCCTTGTTGAACTTCAAGGGAGGCAACAGCTCCTCCCAGTTTGGTATCACCTGCGCACTTGCTTAGTATCCCTTCCAATCCTGAGTGCAAGTCATTTATGAAGATGCTGAAGAGCACAAGGCCCAAGATGGAGCTTTGCTGAACCTCACGTGTAGCAGTATTACAGGAAAAATATTTGCTACATATTAGTTAAAATTACTTGCACCGTGGAGGTGTTCTTGATACATAATTCTGAAGAATGAAAGTGAGAAGGTCACTGAAATATTTGGCAGTAGAGCTAAGGAGACAAATATGCACTCTGTTAACATGGAACCGTTCATATTTTTCTATTCATATATTTGTTTAAAATATTTATCTAGTGACTTACCTCATAAAGGTATGACAATAAGTATAGGTGAAGTACAACTTTTGTTGAGTTCTGACCAATTCTATAGTCACCACCTTCCTAGAAAAGAAGTCTTCTAAAAAAGCAAGTGGAAAGGAGAAAGGGTAAGAAACTGCAACCGTTTTATGAGGGTCTTAGAAAATCCCATGGTGGAAAATAGCTAGCAGTGACTGTTGTGGTTAGCAGTGAGGACAGTCCCTGGAGGTAGGTGAGAATGAGGGTCCACAGTTACATATACTTACCCATGTTTGAGTTTTGCACACACAGGCACCCCATGCACCCAATGGTGAGCCACACAGAGATGAGTCGGGGAGACCAAACAGGATCTATGAAATGAGAAGATTGTGTTCAGGACGTTTTTCATGCATCAGTATTTAGCTTTACAAGTTACTTGCAGGTGGAATTTTCCAGCCGGAGCAAGGGAACTCGTGTGCATTCAATGGCACCAGCCCCTGTGACACGGGCTCCTGTGTCCTCCTGTGAAGGCACAGTTGCACAATCTTCCTTGTCTAAACATGAACTGTGAACATTCTTAACTAGCAAGGCATTTTATTACGTTTTGTGAAACAGGCTAAATGCTGTCTTCTGAAAAGAATAACTATCAGGAGTCAAAGTCAAGCTTCTTGGGAGTAATGTTACTGAAAAGGAAAACCATAACTACATGAGTAAGCCTAATCTTCCACTTTCACAGGCTAAGCAGATGATGACCTGATTAGTTCTCAGTCTCAGGAGGGCTGCTTAACTCTCTATGCCTTCAGCTCCTATTGTCAGCATCTTATTCTCTGTGATTTTAGCTGACACGTTTTTTAGTCTTCTCTTTTGAAACATTACTTAAAGATTAAAAGCTGTATTTATCTAATATAAAAAAGCAACTTGCACCCTTAAACCCGCTGATTTTAAGTGGAAATGAAAATATTCTGATTCATTCTTTCACATTAATAATCAGTACGAAAATATGCTCCCACTCGTGAATGTTCAATTCTCTACAGCCTAAAAAAAGGGAAGACTTAGGACAACGTACTAGGGAGATGGGCAGACCTTGTCCAGCTATGTATAGGCACTTCATGCTATTAGATGTGCTCTGGGGCATTTGGCTGGCTGCCACTCCACAGGCAGCGTTCACATAGGACCCGAGTAGTGTCTGCCATCCTAGAGATATATTTCTCAGGTACTGTAGGACATCCCCAGTGTCATTAGGCTTGCTAATAATCATAATTCATTGAGAACAGCCCTGAAGAGAAGGACTTAGGGGTTTTCTGTTGGATGAAAAGCTGGACATGACCAACAGTGTACACTTGCAACGCACAATGGCAGCTGCATCAAAAGCAGCATGGCCAGCAGGTTGAGGGACATGATTCTCCCCCTCTGCTCTGCCCTCCTGAAACCCCCACCCCATCTGGGGTCCTCATGACAAGAAAGACGTGGACCTCTTAGAATGAGTCCAGAGGAGGGCTACCAAGCTGATCAGAGGGATGGAGCACCTCTCCTGCAAAGAAAGGCAGAGAAAGTTTGGGCTGTTCGGCCTGGAGAAGAGAAGGCTCGGGGGAAACCTTGTATCAGCCTTCCAGTACTTAAAGGGAACCTATTAGAAAGATGGGAGACAAACTTTTTAGCAGGGCCTGTTGCAATAGGACACAAGAGATAACAGTTTTAAACTTAAAAAGTGTAGGTTTAGACTAGATATATGAACAATTTTTTTTGCGATGAAACGCTGGCAGAGGTTGCCCAGAGAAGTGGTTGATGCCCCATCCCTGGACATATTTAAGGTCAGCTTGGACAGGGCACTGAACAAACTGATCTAGTTGATCCTGCTCATTGCAGAGCGCTTGGATTAGATGGCTTCCAAAGGTCTCTTCCAGCCCAAACTATTCCATGATTCTGTGATCTTTAAGGACCCTTCCAACCCAAACCCTTTTATGATTCTACAATCAAGTCTTGATATGTCTGTCAAGCTGTCAAAGATATAGATGCTGCTATTGGACATCTCCACAAAGTTGTTTTCCCCTTATTCAATCCTTAGTAAGAAAAAACCTGAATCAGAATAAACAAGATTTTCTTTTTTTTTAAAGTCAGTGACTGGATTAGATCTTGGAAGTGTACATGTATATACGTATAGCCACATACATGCACATGTACACACACAAAGTGTACATACTATTTCTGTAGTTTGGTGGTCAGGATTTGAGACTATCTAATATTCTATGACATGGGATATGGCATATCTAGAATATAGCTAACAAAGGAAGCGAACTTTAATCCTATTTCTAACACTATTATTGGAGAGTTATCTTTAACTTACTGTGGCAACAAATAGCTGTTAATGCAACCAAGAAGTAACATTGCTAGAAATGTCGTATAACAGCACAGACCTTAGAAAAATGCACACCTTTTTTTTTTTTTTTTTCAAAAGGCTGATGAGGTGCTGCAAAATCTATAAAAAAAGGAAAAGACTGGGTGGATACTCGTTCTTGATCTAAGAGGGAAATAGTAGCTCTGGATAGCCCTATGGGCATGAGTGGCTTCCCCAGTGCTTTCTTTCATGGCTAGGAGAAATTGAAATTTTCTGCCATTTATCTCCTCTGGGACTGAAGGAGGCATGGAGATGGTCTGCATAATTCATTGGTCCCACTGTTTCACGCACATGGTTTTAACTTGACAGTAAGTGGCTATTTTAGAGCACAACCTTATTTCAGTGCACTGTTCTGATGGTGTCTGTTCTTATAAAATTTTGCTGTCTTTGTTGACTATATTCTGTTTGACATTCCGAAGAGCAACTGTAGAAAATACATAATCCCTTCAATTGTGCTTTATAATGTTGTAGAACACATAGACAGCATGTATTGTAGTGATATTTGAGAGCAGTTATATTTCTAGAAACACACTCTGAATACGTCTTTCATGGAGAAATCTGCTACCTCCATCTCACCAAGCTTTCTACTATTCTGCCCGAAGTGTCATGTTTATGAGCAGCAGTTTCTTTCAATGTTTTTTGAAGCTTGTTTGTAAAGCCACTGCAAATCCAGAGATTGCAATGTTTTATGTCAATTATATGTCTTCAAATACTTCAGCAAAAGTCACTCATGTACCTCTATGGTGTGACAGCTTTCAAGCATGGACCAGTCTGCCCTGAGTCCTGTGCAGACATTGAAATACTCACCCCTGCACCATTTGTTACGGTGCTGGTTCCTATAATGGTTTCAACAGGTGAAGGGAAGTGAGAGACTGCAGAGGACTTGTTCTACAAGCTGATGATGCACGAACCAGAATCTTCTGACCTTTGGGCTTTTGGTCCTTGTCTTGGAGTCTTCTCTCTTGACATGAGGGTGAAAAGTTACACTGCAGTTATGCAGTCTGCAGTGCCAACATGAGTAGGAGACTGAGCAGAGTCCTTCTCTTCCCCTTGAACACGGCCAGCAGCCAGCATCCATAATCAGTTCTTACAGCTGAACTGTGAGTCTCACAGCCCCAAGTAGGTCTGAAAATGGGTGTTTATTGAGAATGTGATTTGAAACCTAAGCAGCCTGGATTATAACTGTTTCCAGATGTCTTAAAAGGCCAGCTACTTTTATGCACTTCTCCTAGGAATTTCATTGGACCTACTGAAAATCAGAAGCATATTTATTTATGTTTTTTAATTCAACCAAGGTTTTTGTCCAAATAACTTCCTACATTATCTATTCATATAAGTTATATGCAGTACAATATTCTCTTCTATAGATTACACATCTACATCTTTATTCTTGAGGGGTTTTGCAAGGAGGTAGCAGGAGAGAAAGGAAGGATCCCAACTAATTTCTGTAATTTAATAATGTCATTTTTTGAACAGTAGGGATAACACAACTGGTTCAGTTGGTCTGGTTGTGTGCGAATTAACTACATTAGAGTAAAAATCACATTTTAAAGTTAAAAAAATCTAGATTTGAATTGGGTGCTTTGTGCTGGATGTTTTGCCTAAACAGCAAACAGAGCTCTCAGGTAGTGTTTCCATTTCAAAATATATAATTTGCATTTGGTTTAATCATCAATGTAAACTGATTCTTTGAAAGTAATTAACAACAAACAGTTGCTAATTGGGTGAAAAAAAAACCTTTTGAGGATAGACTTTGGCCAGAACAGATGATTACAAAATCTTTTTTCTACTGTACAAATCCATGAGGGAAATGTGATTTAATGAGTCTTAAAACCGCTCACAGCACAGTAAGAGGAGATTTGGATGAAAAGAAAGGCAGAATCCAGACCTGGAAATGTTTATTTACTACTGCAGTTTTATTGACCTCAGTGATTATACTCATAAATAGATATTAATAGGCAAGTCTTCATATCAAATTCAACAAACTGATTCTATTGCATTTCCCTACTTAAAGCCTTCTGTGAAGGACAGGGAAGAGATTAATTGGGTAGTGGATCTTTCTTCAAAGAATTACATAAATGAAATTTTGTATATAATTAGGAGGAAACTACAGAGTTGTGTATTGCTTATATTCAGAAACTGGAATATAAGCTAGGCAGCATGAAGATGGTCATACTACAAAACAGAAATAATTTTAATAACACAGATGTAAAAATTCCCTTTGTTCTGAATTTTGAAACTAAAAGATAACATCTTCCATTCAGCAAGAATGGATTATCCCTAACCCTATTTTATAGGATTAGGGATAAGATCACTTGATTGACCATATCACAGATGCATGCCATTTAGAAGTATGCCAAGTAATAGCAAGGCATTTATTTTTTTTTCCACCAATTCTTACCCACTGAATATGTGATTTATGTTTTTCCAGATCAGGCAGTTAGAAAGTTTAGGACTAAAAAAATGCTTTGCTGGTTTTCTTGTGATGCTCTATCAGTTGTTAGTTTCTGTGTGGGAAGTTTCATGTAAGTGCCAATGTAGCTTCGATATCTCCAGGAAAAAGGCTGCAAAGAATTTGGTTCCCTTAATATAGTTGTGTCTGTGAAGAAGGAAAAAAAAAGACAATGAAGTCCTATCAGGCTGTTCTGCTCTTAGAATTAGCAACATAATCTAGTGAAGTTTTCAGTCTTCAGAGGAATTTGCAAGATTGGTAACCCCAAAAAAGGACCCAGTGCACAGAAATCCTGGACATCCTTCAATTTGGTACTCCTCTGAAGGAGTCGCTTCTGAAAATTTTTCCAGTGTTACATCCCCAAATTGCTGTTTTCTGTAGCCATAAGTGTTGAGGTTGTAATGAGGGGAAACAGAAAGCAATTTGAGAATTACTGTAGTATTCTCCAGTTTCTGCATTTTAGCATGAGCAGACTTGGAAGCTGCACAAGTGTTCAGGCAACATGTTGAATAGTGTCTTGCCATGGTGCTTCGAAGAATGAGCAGTGGCTATTTGTGCCACTTTAAGCTATGTTTTATATAATTACACTAGTTTTGGTCCCTGAAATATAGATATATCTTTATAGCCATTTATACAGAAAACCATCAAAATTTTTACATAGCCATGAACCTGCATATCTACAACTCACATGCTTCAAAATGGATGCTGTGACAGAAGAGTGCCCATCCATATCACCATCTTTCAGACTAGAGGCAAGTTTCATTGCCAGTGAAATGAAAATTGCCAGTGTGATGTGTTTGAAGACTGTGTAGACAGTCAATGAAAAGCATATAGCAGTATACGACAGATTGGGAATTTTGCTTTCTACTTAACATAGCGAAAAGTTTGCTGGAGACAGGAGTTTTGGACTGTCAAATGCACAGCAAAGCTTCCCATCCAGCCATGGTCATTCATGGGTACCAAGGGACTTCAGTTCTCCTCCCTTCTCTAACAACACAAACAGACAAATAAAGGACACCTGCTTATTTTCTCATTCTGAGAGTGCTCCCCATCATCAGCTGCTCCAATTGGAAGCATTATCACACTTTTCTGCATAATGGTCTGGAACATTCTGGCCACAGGAATTTTTGAACCATCACAAATAAAATCTGGGTCTTCTCCAAAAACTGAAATACATGGGAAGAAAGAATTAATGATTAAATGAAATCAAAGTGCTTTTTTTCTGTTACCATATATTTAAGCAGATAGCTGATACTAAGAGCTTCTAAGTAGAAATGGTTTTGAGTGTGTAGCCAACTGGTTTCACAAATCAGCTGCACTCTACAAACCTCTGGTTTCCTATCAGCACAAAAATAAGTAAATGACGTCTTTTGGCTACTCCTATTAAACATGCCCCAGTTTAGCAAGGTGTGAAAGATGTTGCTGACTTGTTCTATCAAAATCAATGAGATTATAGGGGTAAGTGGCTGTAGCACTGAATTGGGAAATCTCTTTTTCTCTGTTGATGAGGAAATTCCCCTGCACACCTGCAGACACATTAGGAAGTGAAAAAAAAAAAGAAGGAACACACCTGTATTTATTGCCCTTCTTGCTGCTTTATATGATAGATCATTAACATCAGCAAGCCAGGGCTTTGAAGCCAAAGGCATAGATACTTTCAGTTTGTTTGGACTGTTCCTGTTGGAAAAGACAGCCTTCAAGTGTTCCACCACCTGCAGAGAAAACACTTTGCACTCAGAAGCTTTCATTTTCCTGAAACTCAAGGTTATACCCACATTCCCACTTCTCTTGGAAACAAATCAGTGCTAGAAACATTCAGTTTACTGCAAGTCAAAATTTGTGAGGTGCTAAGAGGGATTTAGTTTACACAAGAGAGGCCAAAGAAAAGGTTTGTCTCTTACCTGTTGTTTCACAACCGAAAGGTCCATGTGGGGGACCTGACGAATTGAGAATTTGCCAATTACTTTTGCTGGAATGACCGTTTTAATTCCTGGTTCATGAAAAGCTCCTTCAATCCCATGAATAGAGAGAGAAGGGTAACGCCACAGGTGTAGAAGTATTTCTTCCTTCAAAAAGAATTTTCTTTGAAAATATAACGGATAACACTGAGCCATTCACAATTTATATAAACTAATGTGAAGAAACAGGCTTTTACCATCCTAAAATTTGTATTTGGAGACCTCTGTATTTTAAAGATGTTTGATTTTTAATTTAAACCCATGCACATATATTTTCATTAAAAAAAATACTACTACTTTAAGTCATAGAAAGATTTGGATGATAACAATTTTTCATGCCAAATTAGAGAAATGGAGCATTATCTTAAAGTATCTTGATAGTAAATTTTTCTAGTGCAAAGTAGAATCAGAACAAGTTCTGATCTGACTGTTTGTTTATCCCAGAACTAATCATGGGAAAAACCATTCAGCCAGACCTCTCCTAGATGATATCAGTGAAGAAATTCTACTAATAAACATTAAATAATACAATAGGTAAGATGATAATTTTCAGTAACCAAGTTTTTCTGGATAAGATGGAGAGGGGAAAGAAAATTATTATTCTAAGGAAGATAGGAGAAATATATGAATTATTAACTGGTCTTCATGCAGAACCTCAAGGTGCTGCTGCTTTCCTTCTACTCCTGTTTTGAGATTAGATCTTTATCTACACATAAAATTTGCACCAGTTCATCCTCATATAGGTAAAGTATCAAAACTCAGATGGTGTAGTTACATTATACTTTTGTATTACTGATTATTACAGTCTAGCTTTAGCTAGCGTGGAAGCTTTTTCATGGAAATAAAAGCATCCACGTTAATACATCTTATACCAGTATAATTATATTAGTGATAAAAAAATGTATCACTCCTTTCCCCCAGCTCCCACTCTTGTGGAGAGAGATGTTTCGAAGCCAACCTTTACCTGCTGGTTTTTATTTAGAATATAATTTTTAATTTGCTGGTAAGGAGAGGCTTATAGCTTCGGGTGCTTTTTTTGGCAGACATCAAAATCTGTGTTAAACAAATAAAACCCACGCAAAACATATCTGCCTAACACTGCCTCCTGTTTTTCAGAGCTGAATACAACTTCTTTCCTACTATGTAACCTAAATACAGACATTTTATGCTTATTTTGTTTGGCTGGTTAGGCTTGACGGGAGAGAAGGGGTAGGCAATGAAGGGAGAGCAATACTGTTAGTTTTGCATTATTCCTTTTCATTGATTATTCATCTTTCATGTCACTTTCCCCAGATGCAGTGCCTCATATCTTCAGCAGACTAATTTTATTTACCTTTTACTTCTCAGTGCTACTTTATTTTATTCTGAGTTTGCCATTGACTGAAAATATCTTTCAGTTTGGCTTTATACATAAATGCTACAAATGAGTGATTTAAATTCTTTCTGCAGAGTATTTATATACAGATTTTTTGTTACCTTGGTGCCAAAGATGAATTTTTTCACACCACTGTTATTTTTATGCTCCTCTAGATCAAATTCAATCGACTTGTATAATTTCCTCTCCTCCTCTCTCAGGGCAGCAACACTGTCATAGATTCCAGGGATCTGAATACGACCTGTGGGATCCACAAGGCTGTCTACAAAATGAGATAGAGATATCAGTACAAATGGAACCTATTTCTTCCACTTGACAACAGTAACACCTTTTTGCTTCTACCTAGCTCTTTACCAAATTAGTAAACCCAACAACTAACAACTGTTTGCATCCATCAAACTCGATGTATTTTTGTATTTATTAAGAAAACTACTGAGATGCTGTTTGTGTATAGTGTGTGGTATGTCAGCCCAGCTTCTGACATGAAAACATCATCCCGAGACACTAATCATCATTAAAAAGCCAGGTTTTGTTATATGTGTGTGTATTAAACTTGCCAGCAATCCTTAAATGTTCTTAACTGACACATGACTGACATCAGCTTAACATGTTTGAAGTCCTGGCCTTACTGAGGATGTTCCCTTCCTCAGCTGCTGTCACCATAGGTATGTCGAGGTTTGGAAATCTTCCTTCAATTAGACTTGCCTTATTCAGATAAATTAAACATGGTACTGATCTTTGTTAGGTTGATCCCTAGCCACTGCTTCCCAGTTACTCCCAAGCAGTGGTGTGTGTTATTACCCAGCAGAGCTATCAGATCCATCAACGGTTCATGAATGATGCCTCCAAAAGTTCCAGAGTGAAGGTCCTTTCTGCCACATTCAACCTGTACCAAAAACACTGGTTACACATAAACACTCATCACCTTATTCTTCTGAGTGTTTGTTGTCCACAGAGACTGGTGGTTTCTGTTTTTTAAATGAGACCACAAATGAATAGAAATGATTATTTGTTTCTATTTATAAAATGGAAAACATGGAAAACATCATGTCAGGAGCAATACACTTTGGTAAAGAGAAATGGAGCTCTGTTGTCAACCACTAGAGAGAGAAATTCAGCTGTCTATAGCACTTACACATTTCACAGAATGATAGATTATGCTGAGTTGGAAGGACCCACAAGGATGATCAAGTCCAACCCTTAGCCCTGCCCAGACCATCCCCAAGAGTCACACCATGGGCCTGAGAGTATCATCCAAATGCTTCTTGAACTCTGTCAGGCTTGATGCTGTTACCACTTCTCTGGGGAGCCTGTTCCAGTGCACAACCATAAGGATTCCCCTCTATTCCCTCTTTTGCTTCAGTAAGATTAAATACATCATAAGTGAAACAGTTGCATATTACTGTTTCTAACATTGGAGAATAAATTCTTTAAGGTATCTATCTTTTTTATTTAATGCAAAATCTTCATAACAAAGGCAAGAATGTATCTTAATTGTTTTATATTAAGAATATATGTCCAACTTTAATTCCAAATTGCAACAAATAAAAATTTATAGGTCTCTTGAATCATATGGCTTTAGAATAGAGGCATTTGGGTTATTGAGTTTTTTCCAGGCACATTTTCATACTTGAGTTTATCATAAAATATTTTCCTGCAACGAACTTCTTTATTTTTCTCAAAACCTCATTACATCCAACTGTCTAGTAGCAGGCAGAGATCATTTTTGATGTTCTAATAGCATCATTTTTCTTAACCAGGATTTAGAAGAATTGAATCAAGGCTGACAAGGCTCTTTTGGTTAAAAAAAAAAAATTCATTCTTTTTCAGACATAAAGGTTAATGCAGATTTTCCTTTAGTTCTCGAGTTCTGTAATCTTCTCTCTGAATTCCTTTTATGCTTCATCAGGAAGCATTTCCAGATGAGAAATTTCTGCTCCTCATTTTACAGTAGCTCACGTTGGCTGCTAAATATAGCACATTGGCTACAGTGCACTTTTATTCACTCTTGTCAATGCTTACAAAAATCTTGTGTGGCTTTTAAACCCAAACATCCAAATAAACTGGGTTCCTTTAGGCAGATTCATTGCACAAAGCAGTATCTGCTGCAAAAGGGCAGAGCAGCAGAAGAAATGGTTTTAGAGAGAGTTGGAGGGGGGGTGTGTAGGGATGATGCTGCAAGAGAACAGAGTTGATGTGCAGAGAGGAGGATGAGAAGAGAGTGGAAGAGTGGCAGGAGAGTAATGGAATAGGAAAGGGATCAAGGAGAGATAGGTAAGTGGAGAGATGATGATTGAAGAGAAGTTAATGGAAGTAAATAGGGCTAATTGAACTGAAATGAGGGGGGAAATCTGTAGAAGCCAAAAGGGATGCAGAAGAAAGCTCTGTAATTGTAAATATTAAGCTTTCCCTCAGTCGTTCTCTGCACGTAGATGTAATTATGGCTACATCACTGCTCCCTGTCAGAGGCTCAGTTCAAATGAACCTGTGTCCTTTACCTCCACAAAGAAGCAGGCATTTCCCCGACTCCCATATGTAAGGGCAGGCTCCTTGTTGCTGAGCCAGAGGTTGTCCGAAATTACAATGTAATCAACATCAGAGAAAAAGTGCTGGTTTTCTTCTTCAAGTAAGTTTTCTAGCCCCGAGGACCCTGCTTCTTCCATGCCTTCTATTACGAACCTGAAGTTCACTGGCATAGCCTAAATTAATATTAGAAAAGTCTGGGTGAGAAAAAAGCATTTTCAAAAATCAAAAAAATAAACTTTAAAATAGGAGCAGACTGGCTTGATGTAACATTGTGTTAAGAAAAGAAGGATGTAGGATATGTATCTTGCTTCAGTAGAACATCCAGTGATAGACACATATAGGTTCCCAGAAAAATTTGTTCTTTTCCTCATGTTTTTATGTACTTCTTGGCTTTGAAGGAGAGTGATATCTTTTTTGTGTGTTTTTTTTTCAGAAAATTTTCTGGAATGTTTCATTGGGCTTTCTCTCAGGGCTATTCAATACTCTAAAGGCTTTGGAAATTCTAACTGTGTAATAACAGTTGCATTTTCACACAATACTTCCTGCCTCTTGTATTTCCACTCTTACTGCCCATGCAGGAACCACTGCTGTGGTTTTCCCAGCTGTCAGAGACTGAATGGGTTCACGATTTATGCATTCTAGGATTGCCAAGGGACTTTTGCAGGCTTCTGCAGGACTTTTGCATTATACCTCTGATGGCCCATCAAAACCCATCCCCCCCCCCCCCCCCCCCCCCCGCCAATCTTAAAAGGCGGGAAAAAGCCTTTTACAAGGCCCCACACAGAAACTCTTTGCAGGCCCAGGAGATGTTGGAGGCTCATGACATGGCCTGTGACACTAACCATGGAGATAATAACTCATAACTTCTTTGAGTGTGGGAGCTTCCCTCCTTCACCCCCAATGAATCAAGGCCACCACTTCAACTGACAGACATGGAAGCTGCAACTACCGAGTTTCATCGCTGGATGGTGTCACCCATGGGCAGTGACTGTAGACATCTTTCCACTCTTTTCTTTCCCTTACTCTCCCTTACCCTTATCTTGTCTTTCCTTTCTCTCCCTTATGCATTTTCCCCCCCAGAAGTTATCTCTATGCCATATTGTTATAGATGATATAGATGATGAGACCCAAAATGCCTGTTCAAAAAAATTGTTAAAATGAACCTATATATGTTTAAAATAAACCCTACCTATATATGTTTTCAAACACTGATTATTCAGTGTCGTTTCACTCTAATCCACCCCAAGGGAATTATTGATAAGAACCTGGGTTACCCCCTCCCCCCTTTTTCTGGGGCGGGTCGTAACACCAGCGTGTTGTCTATCACCAGATTTACATGGTGATAAAAATGTTGCCACTGATTCTACTATAACTGTCCTTTTAGCACTCATGAATTTGCATGCCTGCTGGTTGATAAGGATGCATTTCCAAGAGTAGATAGGAAAACCTTTATTATGGAATAGTCGGAGTTGGAAACGCTGACACATCTGTAGGGGATATGAATTTCAACTTAGTTTCCTGTTACAACTCACTTTCTCATTACAGGTTTTAAGATGTTTTGTCTTTTGATTCAATGCTCAGATTAAAGGCAAGAACAAATGTGTAAAATTAAATGAACTTGTGTCACTGATGGTTCATTGACCAGACACAAAAATTTTAGAAACAAACTGTTCATGAATATTGTTTGATGGCCTTGGTGTTTTCTAGAAAGGCTTCAAAAGACAAAGATTTCTTTTTGCTTGCTTGTTAAAATGTCCAAATAGCTACATAGTGATTTGAAAAACTGGAAAGATGCATAATGTCAGACCCACAACCATATCTACTTACAACAACTACTCTTTAGGCAAATAACATGTGTGTTTGCTAGCACTTTAGAGACACCGAGGTCTAGTCAGTACTATAGATGCAAGAAAAATGTGCTTTCCAGAACCTTGCAAGAGGACTTTAAAAAAAACCAAGACTTAATGCTCAATTTGTGCCACAAAGTCATAAAAACGGCACAAAACTGTTCCTCGACACAAAACTGTTCCTCAGCACTCTAAAAGAACACATAGTACAAATTCACCTTAAAGGACACTAGTTAACCAAGTTATAAGTTTAAAATATATATTGGTTTAGCTTTGTATTGGGGATGCAGGTATCCCAAAATTATTAAATGATTTGAAGATGACTATATTGGTCATTGTAATAATATAGGCAAATGTTTGTCCTTAGGATATGTCAGTCTCTGAATGATTGTATTGGTACTTGGTTAATGCACCCATTCAAAGCATTTCCTTTAATTAATCCATTGATGACATAACGGCCCCTTATATAAGAGCATTTTTAGATAATTATTCTCTTCATACAGACACATAAAGTGAAGATACCTTGTAGGCAGACAAAACCAAGGATCAGCAGAATGTAACAGCAGAGAGGAGTCTTCATGAACATTCTGTGATATCTGTTATTTTACCATTTTAAAAGCTCTGAAGAGAATAGGGTATCAAAGCTATGTGATGTATGCAATATATGTTGAATGCTTCCCCATGGATTTTCCTCTGCAGAGCAATGGCAGCAATACTGTATTTACATTGCATACAGATTGTTCAAAATAGAAATGCTTAAGGAAAAATTCTTACTGGAGTGAAACCAGTTGCCTAAATGTTGCAGTAGAAATAAGCTAATATTTCAAAATGTGTTTACTCTGTTGGGTCAAAGATGTATTGTCTAACTCACAGGAATGCAAATACATCCCTCCAGAGATATAATAAATAGTAATAACAAATAATAATAAATAATAATAATAATTAACAATAATAATGGAGTCCTCATTAATACCTACTAGTTTCAAGGCTCTAAATGTTTCCACGGCATTTATCCAAGCTAAGACAGGTCCCTTATTGTCTGTTGCTCCACGCCCATAGAGGTTACCTTAAAAAGAAAAGAAGGATGTTTTTAAGCATTACTTCAATGTAATCAGAAAATTCCAGTTGCCACAGAAGCTGTAGTGATGTGTGAAGTGAGGTGAAGTGAAGCAAAGTGAAGTGTCGAAAGATCCAGGATTTCATTGACTCATTTTAGATATGGTGATGAGTGTTCAGGTGCTTCCCAATGGACTAGTGCACTTTTTTTTCATTTCCTTACTTTATTTACATCATACTGTGGTTTCTGTTGCCTGCCAATTTTTGAGCTTGACTTTTTTCCTCAGAAACTGTTCATACCAGATATGCCTGAAGAGTTTGCACAGTATGCAACTTCTAGACACATCAGCCAAACCAGGTAACAAGCAGCAAAAACCCTATAGATAAATGCCATGGCAGAAGTATGAAGCTACAAATCTAGGTATGTAACTTCTTTCTCAACCGTACAGTTATACATAGGGACAGATTTCAGTTTTATGTACACCGATAAACTTCTGCAGCAGTCCCTACTGGATACACTGAATGTACACTGGTGGCAGGAGAATTACTCCAGTAAGGCTGTTTGGAATTGGTCCCAGCTGATGAAAAAGGGTGACTTAATGTTTATAGCATAGGCCTGGGAATCAGGATTTCTGAGGTCTTACTTGTCTGCTGACCTTGTCATTTTTATTCCTTCAGTTAGCTGACTGCAGTGGAAGGATGATTACATTACAGGTGGGGAAAGGGAAGCTCATGTTCTTCCACCACCAATGCTCTTTACCTCCAGTGTGGCAGGTGGAAGTATTAAAGTGGCATGAAGCAAGAGCAGGAGGTGTGAGGGAGGATAATGGTTGATGCAGAAATCCAACAAGAATTTTTAAGCAGAAATGGATCTTCTGTTGAACACTCTATAAAGCAGCTTTAATGTCCCGAGGCTCCTACACACCAAATATTAGGCAAGATTTCCACTGGAGAATTCCTCATGCTTTGGTTAAATATACAGGACGCCCGCTCCCACTCAGAATCTCAGTCATGCATTCAAATAATGATTAAAAAATTAAAATTATGTACACACCATCGATTTCAGTCAGTGTGTAAGGGTCAGTGTTCCAGCCATCTTCCTTTTTGGCAGGCTGCACATCTACATGACCATAGAAACATATGGTGGGATTTTGTGGATCCTTCCCCAGTTCCCCAAGAATCACAGGAGGCAGTGGGAGGTCCTGGCCATCAGGCAACTGGGGAGAAAGCAATGAAGGAAAAAAAAAACCCTCTGAAAATAAATGTACAAAAAGCCCTGGAAATCTCAGTATTGAAAATACTTCTACACACTCAATTGGCTTTGATTCCATTAAGTGCACAAATTTGACTGAATCCTGCTCTAACCTATTTAGAGAAACTAAGATTTTTTCTCCACCTGTTTATATTCTGCAAGGACTTTATGAAGCTCTTCTAACATTTTATTGTCAAAAATGCCCTTCTTACTAAATTCTTACTTCCCAGCACTGGAGAAGACAGACATGAATGCGTGCTATAGAGTCTGGTGTGACACTGAAATAATCAAAAGCCATACAAATTAATTTGGGGTTTGATTTCAGCACAGACAGAGAGCAGGACGCCTATAGCCTCAAATATAGAAACAAAATGAAGTGTTGCTGGCAGGAAGCAGCAGCAGCTATGTCAGACTGATTTGAAAACAGGTTAAGGCTCTAAACTAATCCTGTAATGTACCTCTGTGCAGAACAGAGTTCCTTATGGCCCAGTTGCTTTCTTTAAAACTATGAAACTACATAACCTGAAATATTAAAGTGTTGCTGTACTATAAGGTCCTTGAGCTAAGACTCTCAGAATCCTCCCCAGAAGCCTCAGAAAAAGGAAAAGGGAATCACTATTATTGAACTTTTGAATTCCTGTTAGAGTAGAAATGTCTGCCCAGGGCAGAAAAGAGCCCCCAGCTACGGTAAGGTAAGTAAATTAAAGACAAAGATTTCTCAGAGATTAGTTTTTGCTTTCCAACAATCATTAAGAAAATAGCTTGCATCCTTTGCTGGAAGCTCCCAAAACCAAAGATGATACTTTAGATAGATAACCCTTTCTGTCTGACAATATTTTCCTTGCAAAATCTGCCTCTCTCATATAGAGACTTCGGTGATGAATGATGCATTAATGCCCACGCTTCACTACTGAGAAAAATGTGAAAACAAGCTCTGGTAAAATACTCAGTCCTTTTACTTTTGCAAACTGCTTCCCTCCAGTTAAAAGTATCAAACTCCTTGCTGCAGAGAACATCTATTTGCATTTGGATTGTCTGGTGCTTCCCAAGTATGTTCTCAGACAGTCTGGGGAGGGCCTGATTTCAGCAGATATCGTGTAAGTATAGGACTACTGATAAATTGATAGCTAGCTACCAAAAATATCATAATGCCATAACATACATATACATAGCACTGAATGCAATAGGTAGACCACATGCAAATATGATGATTTAAATCCAAGAATCAGACAAGCACCTGATGTGACCCCAGGTTTACTGAATTGACAGTGGCTCCTAGTGCTGCAAGTCTGTCTGCTGCCAACGCCATCATTCGTACTACTTCTTTCCTCAGATCTGGTTGAACAGAATCGCTTTCCACAGCCACCCATTCCTTAAGATTCTGCACAGGTAGAAAAATGCAGTTAGATGACCCAGAATGTTAAAGTGTCTTGCCCTTGACATCTGAAATCTCACATTGGAAGATGGTTTCCTTTATGTATCATCACAGCAATGCTGTGGATGCTCTAAGGTTTCAGAATAAAGATTAATTGCTTATATGTTTCCCCAGGGTTGGAATTCCTGATTTTCTAAACAGGGAGGGTGATCACACTTAGGCATTCACATCATCAACCATGGATTTAAAATCCAGTGGAAGAGGAGGTAGATGCTGACTAGTTTACATTGTAGGAATTGCATTGTATACGAGCTACCTTAGGGGCCCTCGTAAGGATTCAGAAGTGCTCGTAGCTTTAAAGCATAACTGATACTGACTGGACTAATTATGTTACTGCCTTTTCACAGCGGGCTGACAAAAATTAAAGCACAAACCAGCGGGACCAAGACTACTCTCCTTGTCAAGAGCAAACCTACAACAATCAGTTCTGATGTAAAGCAAGAGAGCAAGCATCCTATCTGGCTTGCATCTACCATGCCGATGCATTTTGGCTTAGTGGAGCCTCTCTCTGCGTCTGCTCAAAGGATGCCCACAACCATCTCTTTTGTGGAAGTCCATGCAAATCCCTCTTTCACCACTAGGGTCCCCAGCACAGTCCATCCCCTTGCAGCCTTGCTTTGTGAAGTGCATGTTGCACTCTTGATGCCAGACTTGGAATGCTGCTCACTACCTTAGTGACAAACACTTCTCCAGAACATAGAGCACAGGCCTCTGGGGTACCAGCTCTGTACTCACCATTTCATGGCAATATAGTTCCTACCTCAATGAAATCACTTTGATGTGCATCAATGTACTGGAAGATCTCTATCTCCAGAGCTGAAGTGGATGAGGAGGACATTACTGCCTTAGTGAGCAACGGAGGGGTGAGCTGAATGCTATCTGAAAGTTTAGGATAAAATTCAATATGTTACAGACATCATGCACTTCTTTTCAGTGCTAGAAGGCATAGACAATTACAAAGTGTTGATCCTATTTAAGTCTCATTTAATCTCTCCAATCCAGGAGAAAGGGTACCTGCAATATTTTTTCACATAAAACCTTCAATTGACTCATAGTCAAGTTGCTGAAATGAAAAATTGAAAAAACGACCAAAGAGTGAGCAGCTTTACAGTTTCTAAGTTATAAGTAAATTAGGGGAAATATTTTCTAAAGAAACATTTGTTGCATCAGTTTTCAATGCACAAATGTCAAGTTGAATTTTCTGGGAAGACTTGCACCCAACACCAACAGCCCAGGGGACTCATCTCTCTTTCTTCATTTCCAGAATCATAGAACATTCTGAGTTGGAAGGGACCCACAAGGATCATGGAGTTCAATTCCTGGCCCTGCACAGGATAACTCCAAGAATCACACCATGTACCTGAGAGCATTGTCCAGACGGTTCCTGAACTCAGACAGGCTTGGTGCTGTGACCACTTCCCTGGGGAGCCTGTTCCAGTGCCCAACCACTCTCTGGGTGAAAAACCTTTTCCTGATATTCAGTCTAACCCCCCCCGACACAACTTCAGGCCATTTCCTTGGGTCACTGATCACCAGAGAGAAGAGATCAGTGCCTACCCTTCCATTTTCCCTCACAAGGAGGTTGTAGACTGCAGTGAGGTCTCCCCTCGCTCTCCTCTTCTCCAGGCTCAACAGACCAAGTAACCTCAGCTGCTCCTCCTGTGGCTTCCCCTCGAGGCCCTTCACCATCCTTGCTGCCCTCCTTTGGACACTCTCTAAGAGCTTAATATCTTTCTTATATTGTGGTGCCCAAAACTGCATACTATAATCAAGGTGAGGCTGCACCAGTGCAGAGTAGAGCAGGACAATCCCCTCTCTTGATCAGCTGGTGATGTTTTGTCTGATGCACCCCAGGACATGATTGGCCCTCCTGGCTGCCAGAGGGAGGGAGAAAAATGAATTAACTAGCACACATTGCATATTTTACATGAATAAGGGAGAACAAGCCTGATACTGAAAAAATAGCTTTTGTGTTTAAATAAGAACAGTGTCAATACTGAAACACTTGATAAGCGCAGAAGGCATTTAGTACTTGCAAAGCTCTCTGCCATCTTGTTTTTGACAAGGTAAGTAAAGATTTAAAAAAACATAAGACTTTAAAGTGTGTTTTTCTTCATTCCTGCAATTTCCCCTCCATGTGTCCTTGAAGTTGTTGCTGTAGTGTCTTAAATTGGTAGAGTAATACTTGAATGTTAGATACTTGGTTGGGCTAAATTCAGTATAGCTGCTGTATTGGGCTGTGATAGGATGGACTCCAAGGTCAAAACCTTTTATTCTAAAAATATTCTATACTGGTAACAAAATGTGTAGTTCCAAGTCCATCCATAATTCCTTAACTTTGATGCATCACTAAGGTGATAGGCTATGGTAATATTAATAATTTCAATTATGTTTCTCTGACAGAGAAGAAAGATTGAAAACCCAAGCATGATGAACAAGATGAGGGAAACATTGTTCATTTTGGCTGGAGATCCTGGCTGTATGAAGGATGGGCCCCATTTTCCAACCTTCCCTTAGAAGCAAGGTTGCAAGGTTTACTTCACTTTATGAAGTAAAGCTTTGAGAAGGCCTGTAACAGTAGATGTTATCCTCAGTGTCCATTTCCTGAAACTGGAAACACTAATATTGAAAGTGATCAAATGCTGATTTTGCAGGAGAGCGAAGCTGCAAAGCACTGCTATGGAGATGACTTGTTAACTGAAAGAAGAAAATCTAAATTTGGGTGTAATTTTTAAGATGAAGAAATTAAATGTAGGCATATTATTTAAATGTAGAACTATTTTTTAAATACTAATACATGCTGAGGAAAAGAAACCCCATCTTAAGTGGTGATCAAAGTACCATTTTCTTCTCACATTGTTTTCTCCATAAAAAGGTAAACACTACCTCCAAGAGGTGGATCTAATCAACAATCCCCTTCAGATATTATCATCACCAGTCACAGCAGCAGCAATTTGGCCTAAAGCAAAAGGGATTATTACAGGAATTTTTGAGGCAGCATGGAAAAAAAATCAGGACATTTCCAAAGAGACAAAGCAGCTTCTGGGATTTAGCAACAAAGATGTGGTGGAGGATGAGGTTTTTATAGCTTAGATTGTAGTCATTTCTGGATTGAGCTTCTGTGGGTAAGGCTTAACAACAGTTCTGCAACAAGCACCCCAGACTTAAACACCCCAGTCTGGCTATTTCTTCCAGCCTTGGACTGTGCAAGTGGCTGCAAGTATTTGGCAACTGTCCATTTTACAGAGGACAATAGGAAGTAAGAGCAAGATCACAGAAATGGTCAGGAGAACTTCCCAGGCTGCACAGGATGGAGGAGAGAGGACCAGGAGTCCCAGACTGGGATGGTGCTAACTGTTCCCTGATGAACTGAGTTTCCCTGACACAGACAAGATGCTGGCACTTGCTTGGGCAGTGCCCGGGAAGATACCTGAGCCGAAACACTGCAGGTCATGTCTGAAAGGGGCCCAAGGTTCCTTGATCAATATTAAGTAAAAGCTGACCATTTATGTTTGCTTCTCTTTTTGTTGCTGTGTGCTTTTGGGAGGCCAGGCAATGGCTCTGCTTGTGTGATGTTGCTCAATCTCACTTTAGCCAGCAGTGGGTTCCAAGAGAGCAAAGTTATCTTCACATCGGCCCTTTTGACAGATAGAGTGTATTCCACCTGTGGGCTGCGTCTTGCAGAGGGGAGCTGGTTCCCACACAAGCTGAGGAGAGGATGGGACCCCGACAGATGCATTTGTGAAGGGCTCCAAAAAAGTGCAAGGCATCGCACCTCCAGAAGAGAGTGATAGGAACGGGCATTGTACAGTGTGATCACTGATCCAAAAATGGGATGAAACCTAGTTTTGCCATGGGCATTGCAAACAGACAAGTCAAGAGATCCCAGCATGTGAGGGATTTAATCAGATATTTGTCTAGAGAGACTTCAGGGCCATTATCTTCATTTACCACAAAGCTGCTGGATGCCTCAGTTTCACACATATTTCACTTATCCTTTATACCTTTCCATTTCCAAACCTCAGTTAGGAAAACATTTGCAACAGAGGCCACTGAATGCACACTCATTTAACCCTACTGTAGAAAACTAGACAGGCTTCTCCAGGTTCAGTTATGTACAAAGTAGACATTTTGGTTATGCCACAATTGAACAAGGAGCATCATAGCACAGGTCAGAACAGATTACTGCTAGAGTAACCAAACTCATGCAATGGGTTTAAGTATCAGTGTCTCCAGTCAATATGATTTTACCTCTTTCTAATAAAATATTCAATTTTGCTGAATTCTATGCATTTCCACTCTAAAAAGAATGAGTGTGTACATATATATATATATATATATATATATGTATATATGTAGTTGTCACCTTATGGTGACTTGAATAAACACGTACCTTTTAATATCAGAATCACAAAATGGCTGCTAATACAGGGGACATATGCAGTGGTGATGGTATCCTTTTCTTTTTATCTTGGTTACGTGCAAATGACCTGGAAAGATGCAGACAAATGTCTTCATCATGTTTCATTAGCATATAACAGTTTAAGAAAATAAAACAAGGAAACTAAAATGCCGTGAAGGAAAAAAAAATAAAGCAAACAAAATATTCTAGGGATATTTTAAATTATTCTATGATATTTTTGAAACAGACAAAGTTCAAGAAAGCTTATAGAATATCACAAAAAGAGTCTCTTTCATAAACAAAAGTTAGTATGAACAGTGGCAACATTTGGAAAATGAATGTGAGGACATACAGATTAGCAGAGTGCACAAATTATTAATAATTCAAACAAGAAATGAGGTAGCAGCTATGTTTTGCTGTACTTGAGGGAGAGAGGGGAGTAGCTGGTGGAACTTCATGGTGATGCACTAGTAATACACAGACAATGCTGCTCAAAAGCGTTTGGATCGCAACTGGAAAAGCTTATGTGGAAAAGGGATTCAGTTTAATAAAGCTGTAGAAAGATTTCAGGCAAGGCTAAAATAGCTCAGTGTTATGAGGAGGGGAAAAATTATTTGAAAGGATAATAAAGCCAGGAGTGCGGGGAACATCAAACAAAGACTTCAGTGTTCAGTTTCAATTGTATTTTATTTGATGTCATTTTAAGGAGCAGTAGCTGCTTTATAGAAAAATGTAGTATACCTATTTCTAGAAATAGTGTATGGCAGTCAGTCGTGCATTTTCTCTTCCTTCATTCCTTAGTAGTAAGAACATTTTGTATCTCACTTCCTCTCATCCCGTTAAGCACTGTTAAAAGAAAACTTAGTGTTCTTGGGCAGTCATTTAACAAGAAATCCGAGTTGATTTTTTAACTAGGATGACTCTTTGATAAAATATCAACTGAACATATAAACATGTGAGAAGCAGCTCCTGAATGTGCTTTGATGCCCTCCTTGTCACTCCTGAAGTGTGTGCTTCATGGACTTTTCTCCCTGGGATGCAGCACTTCAGGTGTGTGCAGGGGCAGGGGTGCCAAAGAAAACTGAACGTTTTGCAACCAACATAGAGGAAAACAAAGTCAGAATTCACCCAGTTTGCAAATAACTTAAAGAACATTTGACATGAAAGGAAATAAGGATGTGTACAGCAGTAGGAATTAATTTACCAAATCAATTACTCCATTGAAAGGAACATTCCCTCTAAGCAATCATGTCAAGGAAGATAACAGAGAATGGGGTTATTTAACTTCCTTTAACAACATTCATTGATAGGTGGCATACCTTTGGTGGAAGCAGGCAATCAAGCCTTAGTCACCTCTCTAGCTGACTAGGTGAGACCCTTGGAGGAGGAGGAGGAGCAGGATGATAACTCTTCATGTGACAGTTCTTGAGTCCAGTCCTGACCACTTGCTGACACTGTTGTTGTAATGACCAGGAGCTGCAGAGATCCAAACACCTGCAGGAGAATGAACAGCAGATCACAGTGCTGACTGCATTTGAAGATGATTAAAGAAATAATATCAAATTCAATAAACCGTGTAACAGCAATGAAAATGTTTGGTGGGAAGCATAGGTAAGATCTGGCACTTCCTGGGAGGTGACACTGCAACACCCAGTGCTACTTCCAGCAGTTGGAAGTAAGCTGTTAAACTTAGTAAACAAGTTAAACTGTTGCAATATAAGTCACATTAAGGGTGTTTTGCAGAATGGTAATGACTAGCCGTGCCCTTGTTCAAGCCAACCCTGTTTATTAATTCTGCTTTGCTGTAATACAGACAATGCGTAACACGGAAGTCCCTATCTCTTTGTGCTCTTGTTTTGGAGCTGCCTTTATTGCTACTGATGAGAGCCTGAACTGTAAAGATCTCCTCTTCCAGCTGCAGAACTGGACTTTTTATCTCAGTTCACTGATAAGTTCTGCAGTTAACGAAGGAATAGTTTTAAGTTAAAGATTAATTTTTGGTTTAGATGGTAATTTCTGCTTCTCTATCATATAATAATCCAAGCAGAATGGCCAAATCACTAAAACATCAAGCCATGAGAAATTTTCCATTCTCCTTTTCCTCCTCCTTTTCTCCCTGGAAGTCCAATATCCCACCAGGAATCCCAGTGCCAGAAAGCACTTCAGCATTGCTGATTAGTGTTGCTGCTTTACAGTAGCATTTTGGAGGACTTAGAGAAAAGAGATGGATTTTGCTTTGACTTGAAAACTGGAAAAGAAAGAATACATTTCTGTTGAGGAGAAGCATTTCTCCCAGGAAGTAGTACTGCTCTTCGTACCCACTGTAGAGGAGTAATTCACTATTTACCAAAGAAAATTTTCTGCACATTTGTTTGCAATCAGATAAACACTGGTATAAAAAGGTTCTTCGTGGAAAGACAACTGTGTTACCTCTTGCTCTTTTCATGGTAAAAAGGTTCTTTGGAAGGAACTGTGGGATGTACAGTACTTGTACTTGCCTTGTATTGACTTACATGTAGATAGCCTCACCATCTTCTTGCTGCCAGTTCTCCTGTACCAGAAGGCTGCTGAACTTGTAACAAATTTTAGGTGCTTGCGTCTGCACACAAGTTTCTGTCCTTAGGGTCCTCTGTCCATTTTGAAAGAACTTCTATTGCCATGGTCAAATTCAATAATAAGCATCAGTTTTCAAAGGCAGGTCCAGGTCCTGTCTTGGAGCCCTAAAAAGACCTTTCCTTCTTTTAAGTACTTGTTCTTCATTCGATCAGTGCGTAAAAACTCCTTTTTGCAAATGTAATGCAAAAGTTGAGGGGAAATTAAATGTTTATTTACATTTATATATAGCAATTCTATTTTTATATGAACCCTGGCTTCATCTATCCTAACTTTAAATGTTTCACACTGGAGTTATTCCTGAACTACAATAGTGCGAGATTAAAAATAGGTCTACTAAATACAGTCATTCAACTATTTGTTTATTTATCACTTAATACTACTGAGGAACTATACTATTGTGGAAAAAGAAAAAAAAGCTATTATTACCTTGTAGCTTATTATTTCATTGCTAAATGTCCCTTATTTCATAACTTATAATTTGGGACAAGGTTTAGGGTCCACAATATAAGAGATTTATTTTTTTTGTAATCATTATTCCATTTATGGAGTATCATAAACATTGCCAACATTGTTTCAAAGCATTTTTAAATGTAGGCAGGTTTATCTCCTTAATAAAAACACCCTTTGATGGTAGCTTATTAACTACAAGAAATTAAAGAAGAAACTCGAATAGTTAGGCTGAGTGTTGGCATGGACAACTCTTTGGAATACAGAGTTTAAGGAGGAGGAAATAGATTGATTAAAAGAAAATAAGAGCAGAACTAAAAATAGGATAGAGGGAGTTAAAAAAAGCATCCCTGTCTTCGTTTCTCTTTTGCTTTGAAAATTTAAGCTATCTAGGACAGAGATGGTCTCCTACTTTGTGTTTCTATTACTACATCAGGGTAGTGCCCTCAGCTGGTTACAAAGTGATGGTACAAACAAGAGCAACTTCATTTCACTGGCACTTCAGCAGAATTAGCACGTTTTAATTGTTACCTTAATTAAAAAGGTATCTTAAGTAATTACAATCTAAAGTTTGAGTGAGCAAATATGTAAGAAATATGCTGTTAGGAGCAATATTTCATTGACAGATCAATTACATGGTTTTCAATGCTACCTGTCACTGTATAAGCAACTACCTCTAGCTCAAGCCAGCTATTTTTCTTTTCTTGAAGGTGTACTGCAGAAATGTGGGAATGATATTGTAATGTCATAATCAGTGGCACCTTGTTATTCTTGCAGCTTGCTGTCATTTCTCAATATGCTGCCTTAATATAACTTACCACTGTATCTTCAAAGTATTAATGTAGAATAGAGGGGCCCTTTCACACAATTCCCCAAATCTCTCTCCCCTGCAGGTATTTCTACCTCTGCTCCCTGTCCAGCAGCAGCAAGCCCTTTCACCTCTTCACTCCTTCCCACTTCACACCACAGCTGGAAGAGTATTTCCCAGCCATCGTCTTTCAAAATAATCACAACTGATGCCAGAACCTGGGACCACAAGTTAAGCAATATTGCCGACTGCAAGAGCTTGTAAGGCAGTGAAGTGAGATTGTGCTGGTAGAGAGACAAAGACCCCCAAGACCCTGAATTAGTAGTTGTTACCTGAATGTCAATAATCACACCTGGGTATGTCAGTGGAAGGAGATTGGTTTAGAAAAGGTCTCCTTATCTAGGCAAGAGATCTCACCATGCTTCACAAAGGCCAATCCTCTTTATGGAGCAATGATGCTCAGCACCTTCCAGGAGCAGGGCCAAAAAGATTTGAGATACTCTGTAAAGGAAGAACAGTAACATGGAGCCTTCTCAACACATGGTGGCTCTCTGTACCCAGAGCTCCAAGCACGCAGGCTTTAAGTGGTAAGAGAAACAAACAAGTTCTTGTCCAGTACCTTTTCCGGTACACTGCCCTAAGTGCTAGGATAGGAGACTATCTTATTTTTCCAAGAGCAACATTGTAAATTCATTTTGCTTAATGATTAAGCAAAAACATCTTCAGGTATTAATCACACTGAAACAATGGCAAGAGGTTATTCCCATCTTGATATCCTTTAGGTGGCTTTGCTCAGTGAGATAGCATCAGTGTTCCCTTAGGGTGATTAATGCTCTCCTTGCAGGTGAGGTTTTTATCCAGCTGATAACTCATGGTTATTCCCAGACCCATCAGTGACTGACTTTTTGAGTTCACAGGGTGAAGCTGACACTAACCGTGCAGTATTTTGTTTATGCATGTCTTCATGTTGCCTCCTCCCAACTTTCTGTGAGGTCCAGGAATTGGCAGAGGCAGGGCATGAGTTGCTGAGGTGGTGGTATGCATGGTGTCCTTCAAGGCACGCGTCTGGAGTACTACAAATTTAACTCAGTTTGACACTTCACTGGCTTCTGCATCTCAGCTGAGTGTCTCAGAGCTGTAGCCTCTGAAGAAAGGCTTAGGAGTATTTTTCTGTTGCAGTCCTTCTGTCATTGAAGTGTATTTGGGAGAAGGCCAAAGCAAGCAGATAGGTTCTTCTCTTGACAAATACAAGTTGCTTTTAAATAGCTTAAAAACAAAGGAACCCACTGTTTATACATATATATGAACATATATATATACACACACTCACAATAGTGTTGCATCTCGTGCCAACAGATGTTACCATTGCGAAGTCTTCGTGATAGTGACCTCCTTAGGGAGGAGTGTGAGATATTTCATAGCTCATCTCTTCTATCAAAGTGCCACTGACTATAACGAGGGTAAAGCACCTGCTTCAAGAGCCCAGAGCAGATGCCCATTGAACTGAGGCTCTGCATGTCGTGAAAATTTTGTGGAAAATGTGATAGTGACTCCACAAAAACAGAAAGACAGATAATTACAAGACTGGCGCCTTTGGTTAGAAAACTAGTTTCTATCTGAACATCTTAATTAAACACCTGCACATAGGCACTGAGCCTGCTAACAGCTGAGACAGATCCACAAGTACTGGATCAGGCTCTCCGATTGAGCTGCTATAAACTTGATTACAACTTCTTTGGAAAATAGTTCCCTATCCATTTTATAAGGGTTTAGACTTAAAGTACTTTCCCTACAGACAAGTATTTTTGCTCTCTTTGTTACAGTCTTTTCAAGCTGAGAAGTTTCTCATGTATTCAAAGGTCTTTCAACAGAACTGTAGCATGTGCCTTGACATGACTTAAAATGCAATGATGGCTTTTCATTTTTATTATTATAGGAAACCAAACATTTAGAACTAATTTTTTTTTTTTTTTGTAGCTCTTAATGTCTAAGAAAATGACAGTTCTGCAAATCACTGATTTGGATATAAGCCATTAATCCCACACTCCAACTGTCTAAATCCTTCTTTAAATTATGAAGTTTTGGGTTAAATATTTGAGATAAGTCATGAAGATGCATAAAGTTTGTATTCCCTCACTCACTGCACTTCAGAGGGAATTAAGTTCTACTGTGTACTAAAATAGAGAAACAGGGGAAATCCCATGATAATATTTAAAAACGCATTTAGGTCATCAGCTATGAAAGATCAAATGCACAAACAGCTGTTAGAGAAACAGTTTCACCACATGTTCCTTCCTGGAAGCCAGTCTTCAACAGGAGCACAGCTTGACCAGGTAGAAAAGTATCTTCTCCCCATTTGCAGCAATCTATGCACCCTTTCCTCCATGATAGGAAATGGGAAGGCTGGGAAAGGAATTGCATCTTGGATACACATTGCCTGGACACACGCTTGAGCGACAAGAGTCTTGTTGCTCCAGATGAGCAACACTATCACTGGCCTTAGTTTCATCCATTTTTAATGAGAGTTTCCTGATCAGGCCCCTAAATACAAGGTTATCATCACCTACCTCTGAGAGAAGGTTGCTGGGCTTTGCGTACCCTGCCTAGTTGAGCATTAGGACAGCCCTCAGCTCGCTGCCTTGGCTTGCAGAGCCGCCTGATAGCATGGACCCATATCTGATGCATTGCTACAGGCACTGCTCCCCACTGCAGGGCTCCAAGTTCCCCTCCAAGGCTCATTCCAAACTGATCATCATCCAAAGCCCTCCCTAGTAGCAGGGAGGCAGCCTAACCAAACGACGCCAGGTTTTCAAAATCTGACCCTTAAGCACAAACCACACCAGTCTGACACAATGATTGCTTTTGTTTCTCATTTATTTGCACCACATTGTATTCTTTGTCTGTTTCTTATATGCTGGAAAGACATAGTCAATGGTACAGCTGATGGTACCTTTAGTGACAGAATCATTTAGGTCAGAAAAGACCTTTAAGATCCAGTTCAACTGTAAATTTCAATCCATGGCATGCAATTACATAGAAACTGCCCATAAAGAAACACTGAAAATTTAGACCCAGTATTTTTTTCACTTCTTCTTTATCCATGTGGAAACCCCACAATACCTGTGTCTTTTGCTATGCCTCCTTATCAGAATACAAACTTTTTGTTTAGATTTTTTAATTTATCTCTTATGCCACAAGCCAATATCTTATATTACAGAAAAGGAACCAGAAAAACATATTCTGATGTCCCCTTACTTTCCCATGGTGCCTTCCCTCATTAAGGCTATAGAGTTGAGGATAATTTGTTTTCATGTTGATCCCTACAGGGAAACTGGCTGGGCAAGTAGATTCCCACAACAAAAAGCTACCTGAGGAGCATACACAACCACACATGCAGGTAATTTAGCACAAGAAAATTGGGACCAAAGACAATGGCATTGGGAAATGGACCCAGTTTTTCTGTTACATGTAGAGAAGTACAAATATGTTTATAATGTCAGCCTTAGTTTCCCCACTTGCAGCAAGTCTGCTTCCACCTATCTGATCATTCACTACTGGGGTAAAAAAAATGTTGTTATTGAAAATATTGCTAGAGGCAACACACACGTCCATTTCCAGAGCAGTAATTACATGAAGAACTCATATAGAAAAAAATAACTCTGGAACATGATCGATTTAACGAGTCAAAACCATCCATTTAGCACCTTGTAAGCGATCTTAGCTGAATACAAAGTTGTCAGAGATATTGGATCCTTCATCTGTGCGCAGCCTTCCCAGACACAAGTAAACATGTCTTTTATCTACCTAGACTTACTCTTTTTTACCTCAGAGGGGAGAAAAATAATGCAACTCACACAGTTGAGGCTTTAGGTAAACTCTGAAAGAAAAGGAAAAAAAAAGGGGTCCTTTTTTTCTCAGTTTTCAAAGAGCCACATTTCAAGCAAAAAAAAAAAAAAAAAAAGTCAGCCTGAAGTAGTGTGACTGATTCCTTTTGAATTATCTCAGCATGGTGTCATCTTATCTGGAGTTTTCATTTGTTCCTGTGACTAGTAATTGGGCCCTAAACCGACTAACAGATTTAGCAGGATCAAGCTCTCAAAATCAGAGCACTGTGAAAACATAAAGAGAATTTTTGATCTTTAAACTGAAAGATAAATGAATGTTATCCAGGTGACATGTGCCATTTCAAGTACTGAAATAAGGGGTTTAGGGAGCAGGCTTTTTGGTATTTGGTGTTTTCCTTCGCTAATAGTAAGATCTAAGTCACTCTTTGCTCCTGCCATCTTGAAAACTCTCTGAATAATAATACATCTGTGAAAAATGAGTAACATTATACATTATACATTTATGTATCATTTGCCAATATACCTGCCTTTCCTGCAGTAACCAGTTCTCCCGAATCAGAGACTACAAAAGAGGCCTTTATGCCATTAATACCATTTTGCTGTTTGTTAGTTTTGACTTGTAGATTAACTTGATACATTTAAAGGACTCAGGATGGCATATTAATTTTTACCAACACAGATAAAATTGCATTTGGAACAGACTAGTTGCAATCTGTATTTTTGCATTATAATCTTACGCAAAGTGTGTGAAATTAAAATTTAGCATCTTGCTCTATGATAAAGCAAACAAGTTTCATTTGAATTCACTATATCCTCTCCTTTTGATTTATCTCCAAACGCTTTGGTGTTTTGTCACCCCAAATACTTACATTCAGCAATGGAAAAAAGACTCATTAATGATGCGCCAGAATGATAATTATTTTTGGTAGGCATAGACTCTAGTTATTCAAATTCAAAAGAAAGCAGTTGCATATATCTAAGTTTATAAACAGATTACTAAGAACTTCTGGATACATTAGCCTTACTTCTGTGTTGATGTTTCTAAACATAAGTGGGTGAAAAGACTGATGTATTACAGACTGTATGCTATTGAAAAAAATAATATTTTCTTCTTCAAACCCCCTTGTTAATTTTAGTGCTAAGTCTAATTATTTTCAGAATCTTTCTTCCACATCCTTAAGGACTGCTGGCCTATTAGTGGCAGGGATTGTGTCATTAAAACTTTTTTCCATATGAATCAAATTATTGGAAGCAGCTAGAGGAGCATTTATTACTGAGGCATTCTCAGTTCCCTCTAATGAGGTCAGAGAAGCTGAACTTATTTTACATTTGGAACAGATAATGCTAATCAGCTGTTACTGAGCACAGCTTCAAGGTGATTGCTGTGTCCCAGTAAATCTGTGTCATATTCCCAAGTAGACAGACGTGGAACTACAACACATTAAGAAATGGAATGTATCATCTTAATTATTAATATTTTATGTTGATGACTCAATTACCTGTCATATCCTATAGGAAGACTTTCACAGAGTGGGAAATGTAATACAGCATAGTTATCTCTTAATTTAATACTCAGTAAATTTCCATGGGAAAAAACACCTCAGATGTGTTTGCTACTTTTTAGTGTATTTCTATTTTACCCATCAATACATGCACTTAACTGCAGTTAAAAACAACATTTTATTACCCATTTCTCAAATCCCTTCCCCAAAACTCCTATGAACTTAAAATTATTTCTGAACTGGTCTCAAGTTATTTAAATTTCACCTATAAGTGTCAGACAACTCCAAGTAAAACTTCCAACAATTAAGTGCAGCTCTACAAACTTTAAAGTCATAACCAACCCAATTCCATTAAATATCATTTCCAGATCAATGCAAAGGAACATTAGCAGACTAAAGCCTAGAAGCTAATGAATTCTAGTGCTCCATACTCTAGGAACATATCTTTATGCATTCACTTATATCTCCCTCATAAAGCCCTTTATTTCTGAGACCTACTCTCTACCTATGTTTCTCCCAAGTCTCTCAACATTCAAGTTATCTTTATTCACATCTTTATAATGAAATTCTCTTGCCAGACAACAGAATTGGTAACCCCTGCATGCCTGAGCTCCTGATGCAGTATTCTCCCTTCTTGATTTTTATTTCTGAATCCATCTGATCAGAATTAAACCTGCCTTAAAATAATCACAAGCAGCACTGTGTCTCCCTGTACAAAAATTTAGGATATAGTTGGCAACGCATTATAGGATATTTTGAATACTAACAAGATTCAAAGCTGTGCAGAAATAAATCATTTGCTTTTGTTTTATTAATTCTCTGTTTGATAACTGATTCCTGAAAATGACATACAGACTATACTATATTTTAAATTTATATTGTATTCTTGTAGCTTTCAACTAGAGTCCTCCAGCTAAGTGTTCAACACCATAAAAAAAACCTAAAGAGATATGCCTTGAACCATTTCGAAGTACCTTTTGTCTGATGCCTTTAACATCTGGCATTTCCACAAATTAAAAAGTAGTATGTTTCAGTGGATTTGTAGGTACAGCTGCTCTTCTGCCCAAATTTTCACTGGTTGCTATTCACTCAAATAGTAAAGAGGTTAATGGAGAGGAATCTGGGGGGAAAAAAAGTTACATTCTTCCATTCCATTTAGTGTTATTACACTGTTATGCCAACTTCCAAAAACTGAAAACTGTTGCAGCAGCAACTACAGAGTAAAATTGAAGGTTGTTGCCTGTTAGCAGTTTCTGTGTTAGAATTAGAACTACAGTCTTTATACAAAAAGAGGCTCAATCCAGTCAACATGTAACTATCACTTTATAAAATGAAAGCCTGGTAATATTTCCAGAAAACTCCGTGGGTCCCCCTTGCAGGATTAGTTCTGCCATGTGAATGATTGGGGAAAATGGGAGTGGGGGAGCAGAGACAGCAATAATGGTAGAGAATACATGAGGAAGGCGAAGGGCAGGTATTCTGTACTCTGCATGCACTATTAAAAATCCATCAAAACCCCCATGATTTTTGCATTTAAAAGGTTTCTAATAATGCAGCACTAAAGAGTTGATAATGGAAGAGAAAAAGATGTCAACCCATTACTAATACAGCAAAATAGTCTAAACCAACACCTTATCAAAGGCATATCTATAAATAAATAAATACTTTCCAGCACTTTAGCTTTCAAAAGTCTTTTGCAGTTGTTGTACTACTTTAACACTTTAGTTAGTTTAGTTCTATTGTTGCTTTCTGCAAGTCTAAGGAAGAGTTTAATAAGTACTCTGGAAATTAAGCAGCAGCATCCCAGAATTCTCCCTACTAGCATTTAAAATGGTCCAAGGCAATACAGCATTTATTCTCAGGTCTAACCTTGACTCCTCTACTATTCACTACATCAACATTAGATCCATTAAGTACTTCAGAAATGTCATATTCAATTTCATCATATATCTTAGGATCTACCTTGGAATTAGGAATTGGCTACAATTTTGCATATATTAACAGCTCATATTTGCAATTCCATTTACTTACCCTGTCAAAAATAGCAAGGAAACAGTCCTCCAAAGATTCACCTTTACATTTAGCATTTTTATGCATGTTTTTATTTATATATACATAGGCAGTAACAGCAGCCTTCAAAGGATCCTTCCTTAAATACCATTCATACACGTTGCTTATGAACACCTAAACTTTATTAAGGCTCTTTCAGTACAGACCGGTGGATTGTGATTGACAACTGTAGGTCACACAGATTCCTAAGCAACATCTAACAGAAGAAATGTCTCTATAAGAAGATTTTCTTGAGTATCTAATAAGTGACCATATTTCAGTGTTGAATATTTCAGCATTTTGTGCTGTGGATCAAATTTGTCGCAATAGTGCGGTGGGTTGACCCTGGCTGGACTCCAGGTGCCCACCAAAGCTGCTCTGTCACTCCATTCCTCACCTGGACAGTGGAGAGAAAATATAATGAAAGGCTTATGGGTTGAGATAAGGGCAGGGAGGGATCAGTCTCCAGATACTGTCATGGGGAAAACAGACTCAACTTGAAGAAATTAGTTTAGTTTATTATCAGTGAAATCAGAACGGGATAATGAGAAATAAAACAAATCTGTAAAGCGCCTTCCTCCCACCTCTCCCTCCTTCCCCGGCTTAACTTTATTCCCAATTCTCTACCTACTTTACCCCAGAGGTGCAAGGAGATGGGGAATGGCGGTTATGGTCAGGTCATCACATGTTGTTTCTGCCCCTGCTTCCTCCTCAGGGAGAGAAGAGTCCTTTCCCTGCTCCAGCATGATGTTCCTCCCACAGAAGACAGTCTTCCACAAACTTCTCCAATATGAGTCTGTCCCACAGGCTGCAGTTCTGCATGACTTGCTGTAGCGTGGGTCCCTCCCATGGGGTGCAGTCCCTCCCACAGGCTGCTCCACTATGGTCCCCTGTAGGGTCACAAGTCACAGCAAACTGGCTCTAGCATGGGCTCCCACCCCATGACTCCACAGGTCCTGCCAGGAGCCTGCTCCAGCATGGGCTGCCCATGGGGTCACAGCTTCCTTTGGCCATCCACCTGTTCTAGCATGGGGTCCTGCATGGGCTGCAAAGGGACAGCCTTCCTCACCATGGTCTTCGCCACAGGCTACAGAGGAATCTCAGTTCAGGCACAGAGAGGACCTTCTGCCCACCCCCTTCACTGACTTTGGTGTCTGCAGGGCTGTTTCACTCATATATTCTCACTCAGTTCTTCTCTGGCTGCAATGACTTCTGCACAATAACTTTTCTTCCCCTCTTAACTGTTTTGTCCCAGAGGCATTACCACTGTCACTGATGTGCTCAGCCTTGGCCAGCAGCAGGTCTGTCTTGGAGCTGGCTGGCATTGACACTGCTGGGCATAGGGGAAGCTTCTGGCAGCTTCTCAGAGAAGCCATCTCTGTAGCTCCCCTCCACTACCACAACACTGCCATTACATACATATATATATATGAATATATATATGTATAATACCACAAACCCATTACATAGAGATAACTACCATGTAGTTACGCTTCATGTTCACAGAATCACAGAATATGCAGAGTTGGAAGGGACCTACAAGGATCATCAAGTCCAGCTGCTGGCCCTGCACAGGACCACCCCAAGAAGCACACCATATGCCTGAGAGCATTGTCCAAACACTTGAACTCTGGCAGGCTTGGTGCTGTGAACACTTCCCTGGGAAGCCTGTTCCAGTGCTCAACGAGCCCCTGGGTGAAAAACCTTTTTCTAATATCCAACCTAAACCTCCCCAACACAACTTCAGGCCATTCCCATGGCTCCTGTTGCTGATCACCACAGAGAAGAGATCAGTGCCTGAACCTCCTCTTGCCCTCACGAGGAAGTTGTAACTGCAATGAAGTCTTCCCTCAGTCTCTTCTTCTCCAAGCTCAACAGACCAAGTGACCTCAGTCACTCCTCATACAGCTTCCCCTTGAGTCCCTTCACCATCTTCATTGTTCTTCTTTGGACACTCTCTAACAGCTTAATATCTTTCGTATATCGTGGTGCCCAAAACTGCACACAATATTCAAGGTGAGGCTGCCCCAGTGCAGAGCAGGACAATCCCCTCCCTCGACTGGCTGGCAATGCTTTGCCTGATGTCCCCCAGGACATGGTTGGCCCCCCTGGCTGCCAGGGCACTGCTGACTCATATTCAACTTGCCATCAACCAGGAGCCCCAGGTCCCTTTCTGTGACACTGCTTTCCAGTATCTCATTCCTCAGTCTGTACGAACATCCAGGGCTGTCCTGTCCCAGGTGCAGAATCCAGCACTTTCTCTTACTGAACATCATGTGGTTGGTGATTGCCCAGTCCTCTAATTTGTTGAGGTTTCTCTGCAGGGCCTTCCTGCCTTCATGGGAGGCAACAGCTCCTCTGAGTTTTCTGTCTTCTACAAACTTACTTAGTATCCCTTCCAGTCCTGTGTCCAAGTCATTTATGATGATGTTGAAGAGCACAGGGCCTAAGATAGAGTGCTGTGGAACCCCACTAGTGACAGGTCACCAGGCTGTCCCATTACCCTCTGTGCTCAACCCATGAGCCAATTGCTCACCCACCACATGAGGTGTTTATCCAGCTGTGTGCTGGACATTTTGTCCAGAAGGATTCTTTGAGAGACAGTATTGAAAGCTTTACTGAAATCCAAAAAAATTACATCAACTGGCTTCCCTTGATCAGCTAGGTGGGTTACCTTGTCATAAAAGGAAATCAGGTTTGATAAACAGAACTTTGCTTTCATGAAGCTATGCTGGCTGTGACCAATGACAGCCTTGTCTTTCACGCATTTTTCCATAACTCCCAGAATAATCTTCTCCATAACTTTACCAGGCACTGATGGGAGACTGACAGGCCTGTAGTTTCTGGGTTCCAGCTTCCAGTCAGCTGGGACCTCTCCAGATTCCCAAGACCTCTCAAAAATCATCGAGAGAGGTTTTGCAATGACATCAGCCAGCTCTTTAAGGATTCTAGTATAGAGGATTAGTTAGAAATGCGAGGACGTATGAACATGGCTAAGGCCATGGACGAACTGCTAAAGTATAAGACGCAGTCTGACTAGGCCCATGAGAACTCTGAGATAGCAGGGCCGTGAGAAAGCAGCAATGTCCTTGGGCATTCTAAATTGAGCTGAAAAACAGGAGCTTGGCATTAACAAAACAAAGACCCTTAACGAGCCACCTGTGTAAACAATGAAAGGCAGTTAAGATGATATCACCACCTAACTGTGTACCAATAAGGAGCCTAATCCTTGTAATATTCATGAGCCTATTATAGAGTGTATATTAAGCTGCTGTCAATCTTCAATAAACGAAGTTCCTGGATTCTTACATTAAGCGTCTGAGAGCTTTCCGTCGCGACATTCTAGGATGAATCCCATCAGGCCCCATAGATTTGTAGAGATCCAGCTGGAGCAGCAGATCTCACAATTTCAGACTTGACTGGGAGTTGATAATTCTTCCAGTCATGGTCCTCCATCTCAGGGCACTGAGACCCCCTTGGTCCATCATCTGTGGTGAAGACAGAGGAAAAGAAAGCATTAAACACCTCTGCCTTGTCTCTGTCCCTGTTTGTGAGGTGACCATCCACATCCTGTAAGAGGCCAATGATGTTTCTATACTGACTATTGCCATTAATGTATTGGAAAAAACTCTTTTTATTGTCACTCACATTTCTGGCCAGCTGCAATTCCAGCTGAGCTTTGGCTGCACAAATTTTCTCCCTGTAGAAGCAAGCAGCATCTCTGACTTCTTCCCATGTCACCTCACCTTGCTTCCACTGGACATAGACCTCCCTTTTTTGCTTTATTTCCAAGAGAAGATTCATTTTCAGCCAAGCTGGCCTTCTGCCTCACCTGCTTGACTTCCAACATTTAGAATTGCCTGCTCCTCTGCCCGTAGGAGGTGATGTTTAAAAAGCGACCAGAACTGATGTTATCTTAGTTGAATTAGCCTACAGGACAGCTGCTTTTCCAAAGGAGAGCACAGCACAATAACAGGGACAAAAAAAGCTGCTCAACTGTATTTATTATCGCGTTTTTCAGTCTAAACAGCAGAAATATCAGAGGTCCATGAGCTGTCTCCATGACTGAGAAGAACATAAACCTGCACAGACAGGAGGAGAACAGGGCATACTGATAGTTTAGCAGGCCTATTTCATTGGGATGCATCTTAAGCACTCCTTAAGAAATCCCAGAATCACTAAGCATATACAAAATTAATAGAAAAATGAATATTTAAAAATATTAGAAAAAACATGTCTTAGCATTCAGGGCTTGTCATAACCTAACATCATGCTGTAAAATGCTATGATCAAGCTAGCAAGGGACTAGACTCAAAATTATCCTCTAAACCTTACTGTGTAGCCTAAGTAGCTTCTCTGGAGAATGATTTAAATCCCCTGCCTAACTTTATTAATTATCAGGAAGGCAATTTATTCAGATTGACTCCTCATAATGTAAATGCATATATAACACATGAATCTATTATATTTTAATTGAATGAGTTCAGATAACATTGAAAAAAATGGTAATGTTTTTGAGCTAGCAGTTTGACAGACTGAACAAACTGGAATACTTTTTCTAGATTAGCTCTATGTTATCTCCACTCTTCACATGGCTTCAAGGTCAAGATCACAAAGCTGAAGCTCTTAAAGTTTTGCTTTAGTTAGTACATCCAAACTCATTATGCTAAACCAAAGTCTGCTTGGCAAGTTAAAAAGTTTCAAATTAGGAAACATTGTGCTTGAGAAGCCTAAAATGGATGGCATCAAAGTTGAAAATCAGGGCTGTGTTTTTAATGTGTATGCTTTTGTTTCCCAGAAAAAAAAGAATAAAGAAAAATTACATTTTAAATGGCTTATTCATTTAGAGATAATAGCTTGTAATAACTCCAGCTGCTCTTTTAAGTGCATATTACATGTCAAGATGCACTGTCATGGATTTTGCTAAGACACAAGAAATCTAGTGAGCAATGAGGTATTGCAAGCCAGAAGTCCATATTCTCAGTTTTGCAGTAGTTTCACCCTGAGAACAAGTGGTTGTAAAATGCAAGTTGTAGATCTCTCTCCATTTTTGGAACGGCAGAACTGAAAGTACAAGCCATCTAGACTTTCTGACAGTCACATGCCACTGATCAAGAGATGTTTCATTCCTACCAGGAATCAAGCCATCATTCCACATCAGGAAAAAGGATGGAAGAAGGTGTTTTGCTTTTGTGGCATACAGATACCCTTCCTTTTTTTTCCAACTGCCTATTCATGAAGTCATCCTTCTGCAAGTAATTCTCCTAGGCCTCAGAACTGCTTTCCAGGAAACTGCTGCTGCTGACTTGAATAACTTAAGAAAGAAGAAATAAAAAATATAGCAAAGTGAGGATGTACAAATCTCCTCATTACTTTCAGTAAAGCTCAGCTTTCAAATAAAGTAGTGTTACCCAGCTCCTTCAAGTTGGACTAGAAGGGAATCTAGACAAGAAAAGCAAAATTATCTTGGGGTTGAGGGCACACACAGGGTACAAGGGTGATCCAACTACTTTAAGTATTTTGATGTAACTTAGCTAAGCAGAGGCTCACAGGAAAAATCCCACTAATTTACAGCTACATGCCCTTTGGGTCACCTGGTAGTAAGTTGGGCCCCTACTTTACCCCTAAGAGGCAAGTCGTAGACAAGTAAAACCTGGATATGAAAAAGAAAAAATCTTGAAGGAATACTTGCCTGCTTAAGCTTAGTCTAAGCAATAAGCATGTCCCCCTTCTGGGCCCAGCCAAAATTATGAAAAGGGATGTGGTTAGGAAGTTTGCTAATCTGATAAACATCTGAATTTTGGCTGGGTTGCTTGTAAACAGAGTTGACACATTTTTCTCTACTCAGGAAGATGGGACATTGTAGCTGTTCACATTTGTAAAGTTGCTGCAGACATAACTCCACCCCAGACAGACTATGATGACTCTATGCAAAGGACATAAGGAAGAAACTGCAAAACCAGCAGGAGGATTTTTTTGGTGCTTATCAGTGGGTAGGAGTTACTTAGCACAGCAAAGATACGTAGCAGCTACCCAGGCTAACCAGAACCGCCTGAATCTGCTGCAGTCTTGCCCTCCTCCTGGTGGTACCATCCTCTAGCTACAGACTGGTCTGGCAGTTATGTCAGTTCACTTAGAAGTCTTTTAATGAGTTACCTATTGAGGGTATATTAATTATACAAGCTTTCATGCTATGTATTAACTGGACCCGGCCAAGCCTTTCAGCAAGCCTTTACCTGTAGCAGGTAAAGCAATGCTGTGAAGTTCCATGTAGGAAATGCCAAGCGGCCTTTGCACTGCCAGCAAATGGTGCCACGAGGATCTGTGCTTCACCGATGCATTTCGGTTTTCATGAGCAGTTCCCACTTTCTCAGGTCAGGCACTTCTGTGTTGTACAACAGTGCTGTTATTCAAACAACTTGGGCTAAGCAAACTCTTCATACCATGCACAAACATTTAAGGATGCAGCAAACCAGATCTCTGCAACTAGAAGTCTTCAAGGAGTCAAGTCTGAAGCAGGCAGGCTACAGAAATGAGCTGGCACCATTAGTTCTTTCTGCCTGTATTGTTCAATCAGGCCAAGTACTACTGCTTTTGTGGTCACCTTCAGCAGGGACAAGAGAGGTTACGGCTAAAACAAGCTCTGTTGTAGCAAGGTAACCGATACTGCTGATTTCCAACTTTAAAATTATACATCTAAAGAAATCTGAAGTCCCATTAAATCTCAAAGTACTCAGTACTTTAGCAGCTTACTCCTGTGTGCTTAAATAGACCCCTGCATTTTGCTTAGGCCAAAGTCCCATTTTAATCTCCTTTTCACAGTGTTTTGGTACTTACCCCATGACAAAATATTTCTGCTTTACTTTCAACACTGTCTGTTTCTCAGCCTTTTCTACAGACTCCTTAACACCCTTCTATTTTGGGCCTCCTTCACAACTCTGCCATGCTGTACTTAAGAAGTGTAAGATCCGATGCAATGTCTTCAGTGGAGAGCTTGAGCCAATTAACTGATTCTCAAAAAATTTGTTACAAATGCAACAGGACTACTAGATACACTTTCTGAACATAATACAGAACATAATGCATAAACACTAACAGTTTTCCTCCTGGTCAAACAGCTTTTTCTTTACATCATGAGAAACAGGTATTACCTCAGTCCAGGATCCAGATTTTCTGAAGTTTTGATGCTTTTCAGGTTGGTGAATAGAAAACAAGCAACATAAACCCACCAACAGTGAGGGAATCATCTTTTTATGTAACTGTTGCCCCATTTAGAGAAGTCTAAGGTGTCAATTCAGTAACCAAGGAAGATACATTGACTGCTAGGACTAGTTACCCTGATCTCAGCATACAGATGACCTTCAAATATGCTGGTATGCCAGTTCTTGTCCTTTGTGCATCCTGCATGTTTCAGCAGAGTAGTTCCACTGTCACCGACAGCTGAGAACCCAGCAGCCAACTCTCAGTGTTGTGCAGGTGCCTGGTGCTCACAAGTACTGATGGAGGTGTATGACACAGGTCTGACTGTACCCCAGCTGCATGTGCAGAGTTTAATGGTACCAGATTATCTCCAGCCATTAACTCCAGTGACAAACCAAAAAGAACAAAATAAGACAGAGACACTTTAGAAGCTTCAAGGAGACCAGAAGACTCCCTATCCCAACACTATTAAGTCTCCAGATCAAGCAACAGTGAAAACCAGGCAGAGAAGACTCTCCTGCCTTCTGCCCCTCAAGGGAGGAAAGCATCACATGCTGTTCACCTATGTCAGGATACAGAATGCACCATGCTCTCAGAGCAAAGCATCATCATTTGAAATACTTACCTAGTTTAGGTTGCTAGTGCTGGTCAGGTAATTCAGAAACAGTGATCCCAATCTAGTTCAGATTAACACACATTTAAGAGGGTTTGGTCTTTTGACATAATAACAGGTGTTGGAGTTTAATGTATCCAGAAGACAGCTTGAAGTTGTACCTTAGTCAGTAGTTGCAACAAGTAGGCATAAGCAGGTAGAGATCACAAATCCCACCCACTCCCTTGTAGGATCATCAGCTGTGCTACAGTGTGATGATCTGTCTTACAGAACCAAAATTAAACATTTTGAGCTTGCTTTCTCTCAGGAGAACAGGATTTTGCAACATCTGCTTCAAGTCAACAAGCTGTAAATAGAGCCAGAGCCTAGGAATAAACACTTGGATTCCCAGGATATTTCCAGGTCTGTGCAGCCATGTTGCTCATCTGCCCCTATAGTCACAGAAGTGCCCCTCCCAAGTTCTGTAAGCTGCTTTCTCCTCCCAAGTCATTATTTAATCTTTAGAGACCAAGAGCCAAACTATAGCATGATTATTTATTATCCTTTTTTGGTAGTACAAAGGCAGCTTTACAAAAATGGCCAGCAGTTGTTACCACAGTGAAATTTGTTATACCCTGATTCACTGTCAATTGAAAGCTGCAGACAGGCAAAGACAAACTGCAAGAGACAAAATGCTCTTCCAAATCACTCAGTTAGCAAAGACAGGTGTCTCACTACGGTGTGAACATATTCCAGTGTAGCCCCATTATCTGTCACTGACTACTTACTTCCAGGACATACCCAGGAATAAGAACCTTAAATTTAGCTGGCAGTTCTACAACTGGTATGGCTGCTTAAACTGTTGAGAACAAACCATTCCTCTTGCTTTACAGGAAAAGTAGATGAATATAGCAAACTGAAGTGATACAGAGGAGACCCAGATGCAGCTCAAGACTGCTGACCAGACAAGGAATAGTCTTGTAATTTAAAGAAGTATTTTTGGTACACATGTTCGTCAAATGGAACTGCATGCTTCCCTCTCCTCCACCAAAGCAGTGGTGGTAGAGTGTTCGTGGAAAAGGGGAGCCGTGTAAGTTTGGTGATTGATGACATTTTGTAAGAAAATTCACACTTCTGATCCATAAACCATAACGTAAGGTGTCTAATTTAGTCCTTCAGCTGGGAAACCTCATAGAGATATGCACCAAGCATCTTCACCCCCTGGATGTAGTTGTACCTGGAAAGAAGACAGCTTCCATTAGCATTGTCTTAGTTGAGCTCTATTTCTAGCAGATGTGGTTTTCGCAAAGCCCACACATGACAAACACTGCAGGTAACAGGCACTACTCCCAAGCTTCCTGCATCTCCCCTGGTAAGACAGAAACACCACTCTGAGCAGTGGATAGCCAAGCTTAGAGACCAAAGTATAAAACCTGCTTCTGTTTTCAAGTGTATAAACCCAGAAACAGTAAAGAGATTGAAATCCCACTACAGATTAGTTACTCAATCAGTCATTCTCTGCTAGGGACAAATGGCACTTTGCCTTCCAGAGCATTAAAGAAAAGCAAGAGTTCAATTTGTAGTATTTTCCATAATACACGCCCACAGTAAACTCACCTTGGCACAGGGATAAATACTCTTACCTATTTAACTTCTCATTTTGAGAGTGGGCACCATCATCTGCAGCTCCAACAGGAAGCAGCATGACATTCTTGCCTGTTGCTTCTTGAAAAGTAAGGGTAACAGGAATGCTTCCTCCCTCTCTTGTCAGGTCTGGTTCAACTCCAAAAACTAGAAAAGTGATATTCTAGTCAGTTTGGAGTTATATTTGTTTTTCTAACACATCCTTACTTAAGCCATCAAGTACCAGCACTAGGTGCTGGCCAAATCAGCCAGACTGCACAGGCCACAGAACCGTGGAGCTTCCCCCAGCAGACGCAGCACTGGAGTATTGTTACTTTCAGAGTTCAGTTCAAACAGTTACACACCAGTACTTCATCTGAAAGCCTGTCTATACTCCAACACAAGTTAGATTTGCTCTAGCTGCCCTACCAAAACCAATTAAGATGGGCGCCAGAATGACTAAGCTTCAACAAATTTGGCTAAGCAGGTGATCTGAACTAACAACCTCATATGCAAAAGCAACAACACACCAACAGACTTGTTCCAGAACAGTCTGGAATGAATTGGATATCCAGTTTCTTTCCTTCCTCTACCTCAAACTTCAGTTTAAGGATTGCACATGACATACTTCATTATTTAGCGAGCCAAAGTTATTAGATAAGCGCAGAACACTAAATATTCAAACGTGACCTCTTCAGTGTTTCTTGAGGTGGTGGAACAAGAGCCTTTTAATCTTACCAACACCAAGTGAAAAACCCACTGACCTGTCTTCATGGCCCTCCTACCAGCCATGTAGTGGGGATGGTTGAAGTCTGACACCCAGGGTTTTCCACCATGGCCTAAGTACACTTTGAATTTGTTGGGACTCTGCAGCTCTGCAAACTTTTTGTTCAAATAGTCTTCTACCTATAAGAAAGATTGAACAATCTTATCTACTGTTAGCATTTGTAGGAACACTAGTAAAGTCCATATTCTAAAAGTATCTTAGGAACTTGCAGGTCACTACAACAGTCCAGCAATACTTTTCCTATTACTCTTATTTCATTATTCCTATGATTCTCCATTCTGAAGTCAGAATATATTCTTCAGGCAAATTAACAGTATAGTGTAGAACACTTAGCCAATATGTCAAATACTTATGCTTTTGAATATGCATTTCTGGCAATCCAAGTGCCCTACAATTACATTAGCATTTACTCCTAAGCCCTTTCTTTGAGTTTAGAGCAATTGGGTAGTCAGACAACAACAGTCCAGTGTGGCACCACAAAATGAATCCCTGAATTATCTTGCGTCGAGGTGCAAAACAGGGAAGACAGTAACAAAGTAAGTGAACAGAACTGCTTTAGAAAACAGAAAAATTCTTCCCCCAGGCATGGGGAACAGGAGAAGTTTAGAAACAGTTGTTTTGATACCAGCAATGCATGTCAACATACATGCTTTGTGACTTCTTCAGGAGTCATGTTTGGCACAAGCCTGATTGAGAACTTGCCAATCACTTTCCTAGGAACCACAGTCTTGGCTCCAGAGGCTGAGAAGGCTCCTTCAATTCCGTGGAGAGACAATGAAGGGTATCTCCACCTATGCATAAGGATATCTCTCTGCAGAAGCAAAGAGAAAGATGCAAGGTTATGTGAAGTTTGACAGCATTCCCTGAAGTATTCATTTCTTCAATCTAATAATGAATTTGCAAGAAACAGTGCTTTCTCCCATGGAGAAATGCAGCTCATTGAAGACCACTCAAAAGCTGTTACTCCCAGTAAGCACACATTTTGAGATACCAGCTGGATTCTCAGCACCTTAATAGATTCAACAGCTCTAGTTCACCTTTCTCATAGTTCTATGGAACTTACAGGACATGATCAATCTGCTTCTGACCAGGACATTTATAAGGTGCTCAAGCAGTGTGTAGGTGAAGGCAGGTGCCTTCATCACCAAGACACACGTGCTGAAGTTCACATATCTTCTAAAAGCCTCACCACTGCTCAAACTGCAGCATACAGTGTGCTTTTCTTTTTATCATCAGTTGTATTTAAATCCCTGATCTCCAGGTTGATTCAATTGACCATTATTGCCCTCCAGGTACACTTCCTGCATTTCCTCCTTGTTGCCTTGGACACAGCTGTTGAGTACACTGGACCCTGAATTCAACACAGCTGTTGAGTTGTCCTGTACAGACACAGCTACAGTGTCTCAAGACTGAACATCGCTGCAGAAAT
The DNA here is from genome assembly GCF_009829145.1 of Chiroxiphia lanceolata. Lineage (NCBI taxonomy): Eukaryota > Metazoa > Chordata > Aves > Passeriformes > Pipridae > Chiroxiphia > Chiroxiphia lanceolata. The sequence goes on along the minus strand of NC_045637.1, from coordinate 60,152,394 downwards.
TCAGGGGACTCAGAAATTTGGTGGCCTTTATGTGAACAGTTTGGTTTGTTCCAGGTACAACCTGCCCCTATTCTTCTCTCAAAGCAAATGTAACTGTCACAGTTCAAATCTTTCAAGCACACTGTTTCTCACCTGGAAGTTACACGTTTCTCACCTCCCTCCCATACCTCTCCTTGGCCTTAAAACCCTTCTTGCATGCAGCTTAGAACTCCCTTAGCTAGGATTTCAGTTTAGTCAAGACTGAACAGCCTCAGTTCAGTATCACAAAGAGCATCTTGCCAGCTCCTCCTTATATACAAGCTATAATTCATCCATTACTTTACAGGACAAGGCTAAACAAGGAAGCCTGTGTGCTCCCAGTTGATATAAACCTGAGCATGTAAAGACAAGGTTGAGGATATAAATTGTTACTTATACCTATTTGAGTTGAGTTTGAAGTCTCCTCCTGACACAACTAGGACAGAATACAGACCTGCACATGTAAACTTGCCTTTTACAACATCTGTGTCTGCTTTTTATGACAGGAAATGTATTTACATCTAGGGTTTTAAAATTAGTATGTAATACCTGTACCTTGCAAGATTCAATGCTGTTAAAAGCATTCATTTGGAGAGCTCCCAGGACAAAGATTTAACTTCAGACATGAGTTTACTGACCTTGAGCCTGTTCAAAGATTTGGGTAGCTGCCAAGTTCATGACTATGAAACAGTCCTTGCTTGCCAGTCTAGAAGGATGTTCAGTATGTCAGCCTTAAATTCACCACAACTAGATTTGAAGCTGCTTTTTCACCTAATGAGCAATCATCTCTAAGCAACTACTTTATTTCTGATAACACATTGAACTTCCTACAGATGTAGGAAATCAGATGCTTTGTGTAAATGTGCTATCTGACCTCTGAAAAATTGCTAACATTCTTATCTAGCATTAAGAGAACAGCACTAGATAAAGAAATTTTTGTACAAGTTTGAAATGCTACTTATACAAAGACTAAGGAGCAAATTTAAAGTTGCCTAGGCTGCTTGCCTTAAACATGGGATAACCTAAACTAAATTTTCAAGGACCTAACACTGGCCATTCCTCAGCAAAGCGTTAAGCATGCAGTCAACCATACAGTAGGCAAAACTATTTTCAAGGCATTCTCACCATTTTAAAGACATCAGATGAACCTCTGCCTACTAAATTACTTGGTAGCTACAAATATATCTACAGAAGATCAAGTTAACATAGACAGCTTGATCTAAGCAGGGTAGGAAGGAAGGAGTGCAGCATACCTTTGTATCATGCAGGAGTCTTGTTGCTCCTACATCTTTTGCATATTCTGTCAGGTCAAAATCAATCTTCTCATATAACGCCAGCTCCTCATCAGTGACAGGCGCCACTGCTTCATTAACACCTGGGATGAGGATTTTCCCTTTCTTGTCTACGAGACAACCTGTAAACAAGCAACACCTAGCGTCAGTATTCAAACCAGAATATACAAGGTGTCATTGCTGGGAACACTTTCCTTGGGAAACACAGGTCTTGGCCTTCTGAAAGTTTCATAAATGTAATGAAATTCAGACTTCTATCTCCCACAGCAGGCACCAATGAGCATGGAAGGCACTTACAGAATTTGCAGCTATCCAAAATGTGCACTTGCATGCTACTTGTATTAATTCTACTGTTACATTCTACTGTATTTACTTCCACTGTTACCTTTGGCTGGCTGAAGGCAGGAGTCCAAAAGAGTTCAATATCACATCCACAGCAGAGTTTGAGAAGGCAGCTGATTTAATTAACATGTAAATTTGCAGCAAGATTTTAGAGGAAGCTAGAGTAGATAGACAACCTTTTGGCAAGACCTTCACCATATTTCTGTATCTCAGGCATTAGCCTTGCATACCTGGCAAGCTCCATTTCGTTGGCCATTGCTTTGCTAGCCTAAGCAGCCCTTACCAACCTCCCCACTGCAAACTCACTCATGTTTTAATGGTTCTTATTCTCATTTTAAATGCATTTAGTGAAACCTGCTTTTTCTTACCCATTAGAGCAATGAGATCTGTCATGGCCTCATGTACTGAACCACCGTAAACACCAGAGTGAAGGTCTTTGTCACAACATTCCACCTGATTGAAGTGAATTAATATTCAGGTTAATTTTAGCATGAAGATACTGTCAAATACACCAAAGACATTTACCCTAGCTTTTTCCTGCATGTATTTTGAGAATGCATCCAGTTTTGAAACCAGACCACTCAGCTGTAGTACATTAAAACAGATCTGCTTTGTGTTGCTCTGGAATACACACCTTTAGTACTGACTGTCCCAACCTTGGGGACTTGAGTGGTGATATCTCTTCCTGCACTTAAGGATCACTCTGAAACAACCCTCCAGAGAAGGTTGCTGGCTTCTCCTCCTTCATACATCTGAAAGCTATCCCTACCACACAAGCATCAGATAGGGTAATGAAATGAAATTATTCAGACAATTAGGAGAAACCATTCTACTTAAGTAGCCAGTTGCACCTTCTCTGAAGAAAAGCTATTGGCATGAAAAAGTTTGAGCTACCACTCTTCTCCGGCAGAAAATTCAGTTTAATAATACTGGTTTTGTAGTGTATCTCAGCAGTTACCTCTATGAAGTAGTAGCAGATGCCCCTCAAGCCATAAGTGATACAAGGCTTCTTCTTGCCTAGCCAGTAGTTGTCAGAAATGCACACATAATCCACATCTTTAAAGAAAGTATCTCGCTGAGCAAAAATCAGTTCATCAAGGCCTTCAGATCCCGATTCTTCCATACCCTCTAGGCAGAACTTAATATTTACTGGAAAGTCCTTTGAAATGAAAAACAAGAACAGACTAAGTATGAAAATGCTGTACTACTTCAGCAATCAGTAATTTTCATTTATCATGCTCAAAGTAAAAAAAATAGACATGGGGAAACTAGTTCCATGACAGTGGAATTTGTTAATTATACACGAACTATAATAAAGTTTGGACTGCACTTACATTGAGGACACTTACACGACCCTTCATTTGATGCAATTCAAACTCTTCAAAAAGTTTTAACTGAGCTCTAGAACAACTTTTTCCCAAGCCCCTTAACTGTGGGAACACAGCAGAAATCTGTTGCCAAAGGTAAGCCCCCAGGCTAGGAAAACTAATATTAACCACAGAAATTGCATGCCACTGTAGAAGCATCAGAGCTACCCTGTCTATTCAGGCTACCATATTCTACATACCTAGACAGGAATACAGAACTAGTCATTCTTCTCACAAGTAACAGGAACTTGTCTGGCAAGATAAAGCAGACACCTTGAGCTATTTCCAAATGCACATTTTCTTGAACAGAAACAGCAAAGCTCGCAGGTCAGTGTTACTAAGTTAACCTCTTAGAGCTCAGTGGCAGTGAGACATTAAGTTTTGATAAAGGTAAAGGTAATTTGACATCCTTACATGATAGGGATTCATCATGCTCCACATGCTTGCATATGTATTTTCCTTCTAACACATTTCATTAAAGGAAAATTGTTTAAAGTGCAAACCAAGCAACTAACAGACCAACTTGTCAGCAAGTCAACTCCACCCTACTAGTACATAAGTGAATTTACAGGACTACTGCAACATTCCTCTGATCAGCTGAATAAGCAGACTTCCCTCACAAGCATTTGTGGCTCAGATAACATTTATTGCTAGAATCAGTTGTACATAGAAAAGTAGAATATGTTTTGGGCACAGACCTGGTTAGTTTGTTGATAAGCCTCCAAGGCATTCAGCCAGGCAAGCACTGGACCTTTGTCATCTGTTGATCCTCTCCCGTACAACTTTCCTGTAGAAACAAGATACAAATTAACCAAGGTGGAAAAAAATTAGCATGAAGCTTCACCTCTTGCCTACATCTTTTTGGATAGTCTTTTTAGCCCTGCTTATATAAAAACTTTCATTTCTGATTCTTCTGAAGAAGCAGTTTCGCATCCTGCTTCATACACTCTTGCAAGTGGGACTGCTATAGTTCTCCCACTTTCAGAGCTACCTCACCTTTCCTCCCCAGCTTTTCCCTGGACAGGAATTGAATACAAAAGTCTGGAAAAGATGTAACTGCCTTATCATTCACAATAATAATATAATTTTGTACAAATATATTAGTAAGTGTACAGAAACAAGCGCCCTCCTTTTAACAGAAACCTAACCAGTATTAGCTACAATTCAATAACTCTGTTTGAAGAGTAAGAATCCAGTAGCTAGTGACAAATCAGTTCATCGGATTCTCCAGACAAAACTGGATCTCCTTAGAAAGGGCTTTAGTCAAAGGCAAGTTTTACAGGCTACAGGGAATTTCCAGAAAACATAGCATGTGGGATCACAGAGGCAGATATCATTACTACTCAGAGCTGCAGCTACAACCCCTAATCATCAGGTGTAACCACAGTGACAGAACAGGACAGATAGCTTGCAAGGTAAAGAGCCATTGGTGAAAATGCCTCTTGCACTCCTAGGTTGCACAGAGACAAGCCATAGCCCAAGGTAAATCTATGTCTTGCTATCAGATGAGAGAATTCAACTTAGTTACTTGGACTCTGCTGCCTATGACCAAGGGCCCAAGTAGAAATACTAGTTACCACAGATACTCCTTTTTCTGGCAATCATTACACTTATGCAAGACAAGTAGTTAATGTCCTTCTATTCACATGACCTTTGACACTAACACTGAGAAAATAGAACAAGGAAGAGGCTGTTGGTAGCACCAGCTTTAAACAGAAAAGAGTTTTAGTCATCTTGGCTACTGGCAATGCTGTTTCAACAGGAGTTACTGCACCATTTCTTCATTCCCATTTAGAGGAGAGGGACACTCGTCTGGGCACCAGCTCTCCAAAACACAGCTTCTGCAGTACTCATGGGAGCACAGTTTGCAAACACAAGGCAATCCAGGGAGACTGCTGTGACACTCCTGTCTCCAGGCATAAAGAAGCTGTGTTGAGTATTTTTTCCCAGATAATGGTTCAAAATCCCTGTAGTCTTGACATGACCTTACAGGTTGCAAGTTGTGAACAGCACAAGAATCTAGTTCTAAAAAGCTTTCTGGCAACAAACTATTACCATGGAAAGCAGCAGTTAAGACTGTGCTGTAGCAACAAGGAAGATAACATGCAAGTACCTCCTAGACTATCAGAAAAGGAAACAAGCCCTGAGACCAGCTGAGATTTTGCAGGTCTACTTTTTTACCATTCTCCCTCCTGCATATTTTCATCTCAACAGTATTAAATAAACACTCATACCTGTTCTTACTCTCCTCCCTTTCAATCAATAGCACATCTTTGGAACAATTGAGGAATACCACAGAAGTACTCACAGTGAAATCCACTGCTCTTACCATCTCTTTCTACCAGTGTGAAGGGCTCACTATCCCAGCCATCCTCTAGTGCTGCTGGCTGAACATCCAGGTGACCATATACACACACAGTCTTTTTGCGTGGATCTGTGCCAAGTGTTCCCAGAACAATTGGTGGTAGAGGGATCTCTGATCCATCAGGCAGCTAGAAATAGGAGGGAAGAAGTTTTATTCCAATGTGGGATGTCAGAAGAACATGTTTTTATCAGATAAATGAATTATTTTAATACTGTGGAGGTTATGACACTAAGGGGACAGACAGCTAAAAAAAAAAAAACTAAGCTACTTAAACTGATTGCCAGAAGCAGAGTGCCAGAGAAGGTATCATGCCAGTTAGCTTTCCAACAAGTCCCAGTAACAATCACAATGTTCCAAGCCACTCAGAACTGTTAGCTTTAAACACCAATCCCACATCAGACTTTAGCAGAGCAAGCTGACTGCACACCAACTGCCATGTCTAATGCTGACCTCAGCATAAGCGATAAACTCCATTCAATACTGCATTTTGTGTTGCTTATCACTGCACTTTCATCCTGCCTACAGTATAGCTCCCTAGACAAAAATTTCCTGACAGTGGTATCTCTGAGTGTAACGTGCCTACACCCAAATAAGATCAGCATAACAGCTGTATTTCTCTATACAAGCCTATGCTGTTAAGCTAAGGGCAGAGTAGTGCTGATGAACTTGGTTCAAGAGTTCAAGAGTTGAACTTGGCTTAGTTCTTTGGAATACCCCATAAGCAATTATCACATGCTATTCTCAGTCAGCATGTATTTCCCTTTTGGTGAACACATACTCCCACACACTGTTCAGCAGATCAAGATCAGCTTGCACTTTTTGCTCATACGGGCTCCAAACTTCAGTTCTTTTTATCAACAGGCTACATGGTCCTTGGCCAGCTGCAGCTCTACATGATTAAAGAACTACTGCAAGAATTTACAGTAATGAGTACACAGAACAAACTGCTGTGCAGCAGTAAACTTTGACCAGGTAAGTTCACCAGTTGCTTTACATTGTCCTTCATAAATATAGCAGGAATGTACCTAATACACTGACTAGCTCTGTCTATACTTAATATAAAACCAAACACTGGAGTTAACTTTTGCAGCTGGATTAAAGTTTTCCAAATAATAATGTTATGCATAAAACTCTAAAATAAGCTACCAAAAAGTTAGTGATGAAAGGAACAACTTTGTCTCTGAATTAATTGAAACACTTTTGAGGGGATTTTAGGCTGTATGTAGCAGCAGAGCTAGAATTATCCTACAGATCTCCTCCCAAGAGGGCACACGAAGTCAGCTGTTTCCTTGCTGGAACCTGTAGTCCTACAAACAAGTGTAATCCAGTTGGCAAAGGCAAGAACTGCTCAGAAGGTCCCAATACATGCAGATTTCACTCAGCATTCTTTCCCACCAATTACAGTAATAATCTTCTAAAACCAGCAAACATTCCAGTACAACAGGATTTTTAATGCCACTATCCAAATGCTCATCTAATAATTTTGGTATGGGTCTTATTCTCTGGCATATAGTGACTAGGCACTTCAAAGGAGCAGTACATCAAATGGATGGTTCCTGAGGACAAGATTATTATTATCATTCTCATAAGCATATACATTTCTCGAGGAAAAAAGCAGTCTGGAGAGCTAAAAACAAGGAGGGAACTCATTCTTTTAATTATACTTTTGTATCTGGTAAGGGAACAATGCAATCTGGTGACAAACGTAACACTTTAAAAGAGCCCAAAGGTCTTTTGGAAGACTTATTGAAACCTCAGTCAGTATCTTTACACTCTACAGGCCTAAGGATCAATACTAGCCTGTTGTTAAAAATGACCAACACTTTTGTTTGCAGGTGTTCTGTTCATTCAGAAAAGTATTTAACACACATTTAATACAGTCCAAAATTTAATACAACATGTTTAACTGATCTGGATCCCAAAGTTGACTATAAAGGAAGGTTTTTAACAGAAAGCTCAGACTGTGTGGCAGGAAAGACTTAAGTCACACCCCAGCAGGTTCTGACTTTTTAGACCACTACCCACAAGACCCTTGTGTGGTGATCCTGAGCAGAAGATTACCAGACATAAAAAAATTAGCAATCCACATAGTTAATCTGAGTACACCAAAGCCTGTGCTAGGCTATGCTGCACACAGAACATAGTTTTGCCTTCCTGCCTGTATTGTGCTGTGCATATCCCTGGACTGCAGGTTAAACTGAAGCCACTTGACTGTAACCTGAAGGCAGTTCCCACTTGGCACTGGTGATTACACCACCTGCATGTCCTTGACTTTATCTAAAAGTGCATCAAGAAGTTCTGATATGAATATCCTTTTGTCTGGCAGTGGAATCAGACAGCTTGAAAAAATAGAATGGTATCACATTCCCATGAATGGGATCTAAACAGCATGTTGCATGCTGGTTGGATGCCTGCTAGATAGGGACATGAGTATCTCTACTGTCCTCTTTCTTATAGTGGTAACTCTAATAAACAGCATTTTAATTATACTTTATGGAGACTAAGTGCCTTTCTTACTGGGAACATAAGAAATCAGCACCTTCTTGTGCAAAACATCTTGTCTTCTAAGTGGACTTTTCCCACGAAGCTGACATGGAGACGCTAACGTACCTTTGTTTCCCAATATCCACAAGCTGGGTTGTGCCTCCCAGTCGCTCAATATCCCTCGCAGCAACCTCCATCATGCGTTGATTTCCCCCCTCTTCTCCGGCCATGCTGACACGCTCTGGATTGCCACCCACTCAGCCAGGCGCTACAGAAGGTGGAAGAGCTACAGGTTTTACTACACATGACAGGCACTATACAAATACAACACCGTGTATTCAACACACACTGTTTTAAGTTAAGCTTAATTGAGATAAATCCACTAGTCCTCTGCTCAAAGAAGTACTCTAACCAATATATTACTCAAAACCTCTCAAAAACCTCACTTTCCTACAGCTGCCCCTGCAGTACAGCACAAACTCTACAGATATACAAGGTAAGGTTAAGAGTATGAAAGTTTGTGCATACTGTGCTTTTTTGGTTGCTGTTCTTTAAGTATCCAGAACCAGCTGATGTCTTTCAGGTCTCTCAGAAAGGACACTTGAGCTTTTTCTCCCTGTGTGAGATCAGCAAGAGCAACTGGCAGAAATCAAGCTGAACACTTGGCATAGTTCTTGCCTGAGTTCACAATGCTCTACCACTGATTCTTCCCAGGTAAACAGCACTGCAATACAAGCTGCAACTAATAGCAGGTCAAGCAGCGAAGTACCTCTTTGGAGAGAGTAACATCTCTCCTCTGTACCCCAACATAAATGGTTTCATACAAGAAAGGTTTATTCAGCCTCATTTAGAACTTTCATCTCCCATCTCAAAAGGAAAGAGACTATAAACCTAGTTCTGCATTCAGGAGCCAGTATCAAACTTCTCATACCTCTAAATAAGTCACTGTTTGCACTATACAGTAATAGATAATTCCCTAATAAATCTAACATGGACATTTATGTTTTGGAACAGAACCTATGCCTAAACTTAAAGAACAGTTTTCTAGCTTGACTCAAATCAGTTTCACCTGCTGCTTGCTCTCCCCTCTCTCCAATCACTTCACATTACTCTCTCTTATTGGGTATATTATACAGGTGCAACAATAAGATTGAAGATGACCATCTAACTTTTAATATCCCATAGCTGCCCATGCTGCAAGACAAAACTCAAGAAAACTTACCTGAACATAGAGGTCCTGGGTTCATCAATGTATTTAAAGATGGTTTCAGGAGTGGACATTTTCTGACTAGAAGTGTGCTGAAGGTCCTGTGACAGAAAAATAATTCAGCCTTCACAGGTTTAAGAAGCAACAGTCAGTAATCAAGCAGCCACACAGACTTTCACCTTTCAACTGCTAATGCTACACACTAAACTGTAATAATATAAAACTTGAGGCCCCTCCCTTCCTTGAAATCACCTAGTGACAAAAGCATATTTAAATTTCAACACCACTTTTCTGCCTCTCCCCTCAAAATAACTTTTGAAGTTAAACTGAGCAAGCTTATATAGAGCTGTATATATAGTATAGTATACCTGATAAAGTATATCTGTCTGTAGAGATACTTCAATTAAATCATACACTTCATTTCACTGCAAAATTACAGGCAAAACGTTACTCAAGTGAAATGCAACTTCAAAGAGTAGATTTCATTATGAGTTCAATTAATAGTGTGCCACAGGCTTGAATGCTAGGAGCTAGGTGCAAGAAAGCACCACACTTAATGTTCTACAAGGGCACTTAAAAGCAGGAAGCTTAAGAACTGTGCTTTCTTCTGCTTTAAAGTCCCAACCTGCCACTCAGACTTCCAAAGAAAGGTCAGAGTAAAGCCATGGGAACAGAAGCCAGCCCCAGCAGGCCATGAGCAAATGGTCACTGACTACTTCATTGCTACCACTTTTTCTTTTGTTTTACTTTCAGCTGAACTTCACATGAGGAAACCCAAGACCTTTCCTCTTCTCAGTTTTCTGTCTTCCTTCCAACTATGAAATCAATATTGAAAAGATATACTGTTCACTCAAGCAAACAAAACCAACAAGCTGAAATTCAGATCTCAAGTTCAAAAAAGATACAGCATCTCCCCTAAGACAGGAAAATAATGAGCTTTACTAATCACAGAATGGGTAAGGTTGGAAAGGACCACTGAAGGTCATCTAGTCTAAGCTCCCTGCTCCAGCAGGGTCCCCTATAGCACATTACTCAGGATTGTGTCCAGGAGGCTTTTAAATATCTCCAGAGAAGGAGGCTTCCTGAAATATGCCTCTGAAATCCAAGTGCCTGGACTAGGAGAAAAACTCCAGTTTTTCTTGTAATACACTGAACATGCACTTTCAGCAGCACCAGCCACTGTGACTCAGTATGTTGTTGAGTCAGCTTTATGCCAGATCCTTTAAGCCTTTCTTCTACTTCTACACAGTAGTCACAAGACAAGTATGATAGTTGTTAAAGCATCTGACTGCTTGTCTTAGGATTTCTTGAACAGCTGACTACTCTGTATAGCTGAAACTAACGCTTTAAGCTGCAGGTTTCCCACACAGTATACTGCAATACAAGCACCACCCCAAATTTAAGACGCACACATTTTCTTTCAAGCAGGGTTGTACTTACAGAGATAATGGTGTTTGACATACAAAAATCCTTTCCCTCACCGGAGAGAGTTTCTATTTAATTTAAAGCATCCATCAAGTTTAAATTTGGATAATGACTTTTAAACACCAATTAGAACAACCCCAAACCACCAGACAGGTCAAGCTTCCTCTTTAAGTGAAAACTAAACACCTTCAGAAGGATTATATGGACATAACTAAGTTAAAGGAATGCTTCTCACTGAGGCTGGGCTTCCCTAATGAAACCACCATCCTCACATGCAGTTAGAGCTCAGGCAGGATTCAACTGGAGCTCCTCAGAGAAACCAGCACACGGGCATCAGTCCAGTGCATCTGACTCTCCCCTTCACTCAACTGGTTCCTACAGCAACATCAGGACTCTCGCTTCACAGCAGAGACACAAAATACAGCAAATTACAGGGAGGCTGATATCCTGTCCAACACAAACAAGATCTGAACTATTTACTAAGCTGGACACTGCTTTAAATATCATCTTAAACATAACTAAATAGTCTTAAAAAACAGAGGGGCATTGAAGCACTCAAGTCACACTGCAGAGCTGCAAAAAAGCCTACTCCAGAAAGCTCTGAACTTGGAAAAGCAAATGCTGCTTAGTGCACAGCAAAAGGCTGGATGTTACTTCCTCTTCCCTCTGCAAAACCAGAGTTAGAACTTCCTGTAAGTCCTTCGGACTGGAGTACTGAACCCTTCCTACCTATGCAGAAGAGACTCCACTGTCTTACCTTTTCACAGGACTATACAACAGTGGCGCTTTGAAATAAACTAACCCAAGAGATTACCAGTGCACGGAGACAACCTGGCCCTTCCCATCCACAGGCATCATTAGTGCCCCAGAGGAGAGCAGGGAACCAAGTTCGGAGCGGTCCGTAGCCATCGCCCAGCGCTCGCCACCCCCCAAAGCCACTGCCAGAAGCGGCACACAGCCCCGTGCCCTGCTCTGCGGGAGGTTTGACTTAAAGGCTAAATTTGCTATTTTACAGGATTTTGCAGCACAAGGGCTCGGGGCGGAAGGGAGGGAACCGCGCCGTGGGCTTCCTAAGGACTGCGCGGGAGAGGCTCACGGGGAGGGACAGCGAGCGTGGGGAAGGTGACGGGGGGGCAGTGGCAGCACCCTCCGAAGGACAGCTTCCCTCCCGGGGCAGCCACAGCGCCGCCGCGCCCGGAGGCCGAGCAGACGCTTCCTACCGCGGGACACAAGGCAAGGCAAGGCCCGGCCAGCCGGGCACGCCGCGCAGCCGGCATTGCCGGCGCCTCTCCGCCAGGCCGGGCCAGGCTCGGCCGCCGCGGCACACGGGGAAGGGACCCGGCCGCTCCCGCCCCGCCACTCACTGTTCCCGCACCGTCCCGGCTTCCCCTGCGAGTGGCTCCGCTCGCCGCCACCACTGAGCCTTAAATACCCCGCACGGCCCCGCCCCGCGCCGAGCCCTGCAGTGACCAATCCGCTGGCAAGGAGGTCCCCGGGGGCGGGGCTTGAGGCGAGGCGGGGCTTGAGGCGAGGCGGGGCGGGGCGGGCGGCCCCTGTGGGACCGGGGGGAGGGGGGGTCGTCGGTGCTGTGGGGGGGGGGGTCGTCGGTGCTGTGCGCGGGTGTCGTTAGCGCCCGACGTGTTAATGAACTTACCGCTCTGCAGCGAAACGGGGTGGGCGCGGACGTGAGAGAGAGAAACACGAGAAATATTACGGGGGATAATAAGCGGGAATATCATATGTAGGCAAATATAGTATGGGAGAAATCTGGGGGGGGGGTCTTGAGCAGAGCCTGTCTGGGCAACTGAATTATCCCAGCCGAGGATAGGAGTATACTTATGCTCTTCCTACATTTGTTGTTTAGGTAGGTTAATTAGATTTAAGTAGATTTAGATATAGTTTAGCTCGGCCCATAAAATAGAATTAGTTATAGAATAGAATAGAATTCTATTTTTTCTATTCTGTAGAATAGAATAGAATTCTAATTATAGAATTAGTTATAGAATATTCTGGGTTGAAAGGAACCCACAAGGATCATCTAGTCCAACTCCTGGCCCTGCACAGGGCCATCCCCAAGAGTCACACCTGAGTGCATTGTCCAAATGCTTCTTGAACTCTGTCAGGCTTGGTGCTGTGAACACTTTCCTGGAGAGGCTGTTCCAGTGCCCAGCCACCCTTTGGGTGAAGAACCTTTTCCTAATATCCAACCTGAATCTCCACTGACACAGCCTCAGGCCATTCCCACGGGTCCTGTCACTGGTCACCACAGAGAAGAGATCAGTTCCTCCTCTTCCCCTCGTGAGGATGTTGAAGACTGCAGTGAGGTCTCCCCTCAGTCTCCTCTTCTCCAGGCTAAACAGACCCAGTGACCTCAGCCGCTCCTCGTGTGGCTTCATGTGCAGCCTATGGGTGGGGTGGGACGCACCACTGGACCTCTAGACCCTTCACCAGCTTTGTTGCCCTCCTTTGGATGCTCTCTAACAGCTTAACATCTTTTGTATATTGTGGTGCCCAAAACACACCATATCCAATACAATAGGCACACAGTATTCAAGGTGAAGCCACCTCAGTGCAGAGCAGAGCAGAGCAGGACAATCCCTTCCCTCGACTGGCTGGTGATGCTTTGCCTGATGCCCCCCAGGACATGGTTGGCCCTCCTGGCTGCCAGGGCACTGCTGACTCATATTTAATTCTCCATCAACCAGGACCCTCAGGTCCCTTTCTGTGACACTGCTTTCCAGCATCTCATTCCCCAGTCTGTACGTACATCCAGGGTTGCCCCATCCGAGGTGCAGAATCCAGCACTTTCCCTTGTCAAATTTCATAAGGTTGGTGATTGCCCATCCCTCCTAATTTGTCAAGGTCTCTCTTCAGGGCCTCCCTGCCTTTGAGGGAGCCAACAGCTCCTCCCAGTTTAGTATCCTCAATTGGATAAGGGAAGTGCAGTGTGAACAGTAAGTTGTGAAAGTGAAGTAAGGTCACCTAATGAAGAGTTCTCTCAGCTCCTAACAGTGGCAGACAGGAATAAAGTAATTCTACATGCAAAAAGGTAAAAAATCAGATAATGCTTGCTGTTACCTTGTGCCTGCCCTAAAAAAGCCAGCCCTTTTAAGATGGGAACCGCCGAAGCTGCTGCTGTTCGTGAGTAGCGGAATAGCTCTGATAAATATAGCTGTTAACTATGCATGGATGTAATAATTTGGTAACTCATACTGCTTTATAGACATTCTTGAAATAAATGTAAAATGGTGGTTGGCCCTTGGCTGTAGTAAAGTAGTTGTAACTTGAATTACTGAGGGAGGTTCACCTTTTCAGTCAACCTATTGGGCAGTGTGCTTCCAGTGCTAGGAATGTGCTGATGAAATTTGCTGGGGTATAAAGCTGGGAGATGGAGTCAGGACAGGGAAGGAACAACTCAACGACCCTGAGGATCACAGAAATAAAACCAGGAAAAAATTAGCTATCTGAGAACTCATGAGCTGGAAATGAGTGAGAAAGAGAGGGGTACATCAGCTGGTCACAGGGAGGTCTACCGTAGGAGAGAACTACATAATTTGGGAACTCAGCTGGTGGTGCCTTGCAGGGTGAGAACCTTGCATGAGGCTGTGGTGAGTGTGTCCCATGTCAAAGGCACAGCTCCAGTCACACAGGAATGATGAGCTGAAACTACTACAGCATATCTCTGAGGGGCTGCTCAGATGCTCAGGGAAACTAAGGGTCTCTGAGCATATGAATTTGCTTTAAGTAACCTATAGAAAGACTGAGGAAAGGCACAGTTGCAAGTATGCTTTGTAGAATCATAGAATCACAGAACGGTTTAGGCTGGAAGAGACCTTTAAAGAGACCTTTAAATGTCCAATGCCCCTGCAAGGAGCTGAGACATCTTCAGTTAGGTCAGGTTGCTCAGACCTCCATCCAACCTGACCTTGAATGTTTTCAGACTGGTGTTAACGCTGGGATTAATGCATAAGGAGGAGGAGAACTGTTATCCATAATGGCTGTAAAGGCCTGAGGACATCCCCTCCCCTGTAGGTTTGGCTTCCTGGGTTAGGGGCCAGCCATGGATGGAGCAACAAGGGCTGCCCTGTCCCACTGGGACACTGGGGAGAGGCTCAGGGGCAGCCAGCAGGGAGGCAGCAGCCAAGGGCTTCCACAGCCCATGGGAGCTGCTTTTGGCTGGGCTGCCAGTGCTTGCCCCATCTGAGCTACAGCTCCAGTCCTGCCACAGCCCTGGTCTGGCCATGGGCCGTGCTGAGCTGGAGATTTACAGACTGATGCCTGGCCTGGCATCAACTGTACCCAGGGAGGTGCCTGGAGCTGGGCCTGCCCTGGTGCCCCCCAGATACCTGGCTCCTGGCTGGGAGTGGGATGGGCCCTGGCTGCCAGGCTCTGCCCTCACAGACCCTCCATGGGGAGCTCCTGCCACTCCTGGCACCCTAGACTTCGAGGAGCCCCTGGCACCAGGACTCCCAGCACTGCTCTGTGTTGGTGGAAGAGCAGATGGCAAAACGTACTGCAAATGGACCAGTGGAACTTAGAAACTGGAATAAAGTTTCTATCCACACTTACATTAGGAAAAATATTGCCCAGAAGCAATAGGGAAAAAAAGGGGTGTGTTTGTTTGTTTGTTTTAAAAAGGGAAAAAGAAACTGCCTCTAAAAAGCAGTTTGTTGCATTTAGGAAAGGTATTAAGTGACATGACAAAGCATGATTCCTGGTGACCCATTTTCATTCTCATGTTCCCACATGGAAGCAGTTTTTGGTACTTTTTTCCCACATCTTATAAAACACCCTCAAACAAAAATAAGAATCAAGGACATGATCTGCCAACAAACGCACTGGGGAAGCATACAGTGAAAATATGTGTACTGTATTATCAGAGTTTTCTACAAGCCTGTATTGATCTAAATCCACAAGGATTGTGTGAAGACAAACACGGAAACCACACAGTACTTACCGAGGGAAAACAACAACTTCTTTTGAAAGATAACAGGCCCAATTATCAGCTTTGAGGGCCTTATAAATTGTCTTTATGGAAACACAGTTTTGTTTTACAAGGCTGTTAATTTGGAGGTGAAAAGAATATATGCATACATAAAAATCCTTGGGAACAGTGGAGAAAGGAAGGGTAGGAAAAGACACGTTTATCAGAAATGGCTTAGGGACAGAGGATAACAAAACATGGTACTTTATAAAGAAAATGTAAGGATGCTCAGCTTTCTCTGGTCCAGGCAAAAATGCCTAAACATCTAAGCTGCTCTATTACTTTTTTTAATATGTTGTCTTTGAAATAGTTTTGTTCTAAAGAAATAATTCGTAGGTGGTTGTGCTATTGCTTTTAATCACAGAGGTGTAGCATGTATGAGTCAGCTGAAGTAAAAGAAGCTGAATAGGTGAGGAACCTGAAACATAAGCACTGGTCTGGGAGAGGACAACTGTGTGGATCAGCTTTTTGGATTAATGTGGACTGAGAGCCATGGGGATGTGAGAGGCCAACAGAGATACCATTAATAGCTGTGACCATCCTTTCTGAAAAATTCCATGCAAAATGATGAAGTGGGACAGAAAGTTGCTATGGAAGCTACAGTAAACATCCAAAATCTCACCCTCACTTCTTTTGAAATTAATTTCAAGTGGTGGTTGTGTCCCTATATGCAGGTGTATGGCATCTACAAATTTCACTTTGCTCAATTTTTTTTGTCTTTTCTGCTAAGTGAGATAAGTACACAATGGTTACTTTACTGCACTTCTGAGGGGAAAAAAGAAAAAACATAAAAAGCTGAAATTGGTTGTCTTCTGCCTCTTTGTTGTATCTTGCTACTTCCTGCTCAATCTTCCCTTTTTGTCTTTATTTTGCATGTTTCTAGTTAGGTGAGTCACAAGCCCAACTTTCTACACATTAGGCATTCACACTACATTAGGTAGACTGCTAGACTGAAAGATTGTGTATACGGATGTGCAGAACAGTGCAGCTTTGTCGGATTTATTTGCTTTCCTGCAAACAATAGTTTTTGGACTGGTGACAGTAAATTTAAAGCAATAGCATAGGCAGGTTTTAAGTAACGTTTAAAGAATTCCCCACTGGTTGCTTTAATCCCTTCTAAACCTAAGTGTGTCCTATTTATATCACACCCGTGCACTGCACCTACGTGGACATTTTGACTCCATTAACATTGTTTACCTTAATACACCCACTTCTGCTGGGTTTGATTTTGTTGACTAAAGATGAACAGACCTGCTTGCACCTGGAAATTGCCTTGCAATTGACCTTCCAGCAACGTAAGCCTCACCCATTACCCCTGGCTTTTCAAAACCAAGTGGCCTCAAAGTCCAAAATCATTTAGAGGAATAACACTAAACTAAGCCAAATCCAAGTATCATTTACTGTCCCTCTTTTCCAGTCAATACTATGGCTCCTGAAGTAACCTTGCCCTGGGCTCCACAAAAGCAGGGCTGCTTATGTGATGTACTGTAATTGCAGAGTGCTGAATATTCAGGTATGTTCATTAATCTATATATACATGTGTACTTATGTAGTAATTAAGGAGTTTGATCCTCACAAGCTTCTTCCAACAAATAAATACTGTTTTCTTTTTATAATAGGTAATTAAAATACAGGGCAGATTACACGACCTGTGTAGAAAATGTTGATGTTTATGTGACATAGCCCAGTATGGGGTGCCCATATGTCCAAGTGCCTAGTCAGAATCCTGTTGGAGGGCTCCATGACACTTCACTGAACTATGTACCAAGCTTTTGCTGTTGTAAACATAAATGTGGACACAGAGGAATGCTGCAATTGAGACAAGAACTGAATCAAAGTCTAGAGTCCTGGTCCTG
The DNA here is from genome assembly GCF_009829145.1 of Chiroxiphia lanceolata. Classification (NCBI taxonomy): domain Eukaryota; kingdom Metazoa; phylum Chordata; class Aves; order Passeriformes; family Pipridae; genus Chiroxiphia; species Chiroxiphia lanceolata. Next base: position 60,135,054 of record NC_045637.1, on the reverse strand, counting down.
TGATTCTTCTTCCCATCCTTGCATAATGGAGACTGCTATGAAATGGAGCCTGTGTGGCTAAACAGCCCAAGCAACAATAAATACCAAAGAACCCTCTTCCTCTCTCTGCTCCTTCCATCCCTGTGTCCCACCATTATTGGCTGCTCCTTTCATCACCTCCAGTGTCGTCTCACTATACTGAGCCTGGCGAGTAGAGGATTTACATTCCCAGGGCACGTATTTCCCTGTGGATCCATCCAGTTCAACTCAGAAGAGTTGCTGCACTGATCTCCTATGAGCCCCCATAACGCCATGGAGCAGACAGATGTGCCTGCCTGTGCACAGGGTGGCTCTGTGCTGCTGTACTAGTTTGACTTTCTGGCTTGGTTGCCACAAGCTTGAGGAGCTCTGCTCTGTGCCCTTCAGTGGAGGGCTGGAGGATCAGGATGCCCAGCATGCTCAGGGATTGTCTCCTTCCTCACCAATCCCTACAAACTTCTTCCTGTCCCCCAGCCTCCTGGCTCAGTAGTTGATGCACCAAATTTTTCTTCAACTCTGATAGCCCCTGTATCAATAAGGTTGTAACTTTGCTGTTAAAAATGTACTCGGATGCTTGTTGCAACAAACTTCAGATCCTTTGTTATCTTCAGAAAGTACCAAAACATCCTGGATTACTCTGAGCCTTCAACAGTCACCAGTCGCTTAACTAAGCCAATTCAGAACGCCATAGGTATTGAAGTCTCTCATCTTAGGCACTAGATTTATCTGCAAACCATGACAGGGAAAAGTAGAATACAAGGGCCTTGCTATGCACTGCTGGATAGCTCTTTGCTCCTTTTTCCTGGCTTTGCATAAGGTGGTTTTGCCCTTCCCCATAAGTGATATTTTGCTGAGTCTGTACACTGTATTGCAACCCGTGTTTTCCCTATCCTCTTGTCAAGATGCAGCAGTGACATGTTGGCAATGTCACTATCAAGAACCTCAAAATAACCTGAAAACTAACTAAGCTGTCTAGAGGGCTAGAGAGACTGCCTCAAATTAGAGAGAGAGGTAGAGCACCAGCAAAAAAAAAAATAAGAAAAAAAAAAAAAGGAAAAAAACCCCCACCTGTCTTCTAAATTCAATGTACAAATTGCGCAAATATCAGTGTGCTTTTGGCAGCATTCTCCCAATTCCACTAACATTGCCCAAGAACAGACAGTCTTTCTATTTTGAGGATCTTGTGCTCAGAGAGGGTGGGTACAGCTCCCACTTCTGATTCTGAGGGACAGATGAAAGAATGATGTCAGAGGCTGTTAGTAAATTCTTCAGTCCCAGCACCTTGGAGGACTGGCATGCAAACTGCAGAGCCAACATATCTTAGAAAGTCATTGAATTGGCATGCCAAATGATTCCTTGTTTGCTGAAGTGTTAGTCCAGCTGTGCCAGTGCTCTGAAAGGATTAAAAAATGCACCTACATTCCTTTGTTCATTGTCTGTTCCTCTGCCTGAGTCACTAAAGCACTCTGCTTCTGCCTGCTTGTCCTGGTACTTTGCATTAATGTAACAAGTCAGTGGCTCAAATGGGAATGGTGGGATGTGTGTCATGTAACAGGACATGTGTAATGGATGGGCAAGAAAAGGGTCAATAGCTCAGCTAGTTGTGGTCTGACTGCAAATGAGAACCACAGCCCTTGGAGACTGCTTCAGTCCAACACTTTTCTTTAGAATGACCACAGAGCCCTTTTTCTTCTTAATTTCAACTACCCTGTATTTCATCCCAGTGTTTCATCTCAACACCATGCTGAAAGCACATGGATGTGCATATGCGTGAGGAGATGTCATTTTCAATTTCTCCTTGAATATATTTTGGAGTGTTGGGAGACTTCGTTTTGGTCTTTTGTAAGTTGTTGATTTGCCAAAGTGAAAGAGAAATATTAAAGTGACTTGGCCAGCACTGCATGCTCTCCTCCATGAAATGGAGCCTAAATGCTTCCCCAGCTGGAATTTTACTCCAGAGATGCATCTCTGCAGGACCGCTTTTCTGTGTCTGTTGCGATTTCACCATGGTTCCATTCCCCCTGCCTTTGTGGATCTCCTCTCTTCCCAGACTGAGAATAACATCCAGAATAGTGCAATCCCTGTTTTTCACTTTTGGAGACTTGCTATGCATTCTTTTGCTAAGAACATATGTATGTGCATCTGTACATCATGGACTAAAAGCACTATTTGGTTATATGCAGAAAACAGGGAGCTGCAAAACCAGGAAATTTTAAATGCTGTCTAATAATGGCATCTCTGTGTATTCCTCATTTTATACACCTTAGTGTAAATCAAAAGCAATTCCACTGATACTAGGGAATTAATACTACATACGAGAATTAAGGCCTTCTGTTGTTGTTTTTCAGAAGAAGCCTCTCAGTAGAGATGTGGGAGGGGACTCCTACAGCACATTCTGAGAGAGAGGCTGTTGTGATAGATAACTAAGGCATGTGGAACAGAAAGGTAAATCACTGAAGGATAAAGAGAACTGAAACATGTAAATAGGGAAGAAAAGGGGATTGTACTGAAGAAAAATTACAGAAAATAGAAGACAGGAAAAGGATGACAACGTCACTTCAGAAAAAATAAGAAAATTAATGCCATGTTAATTATAAGAAGTTCTGGCGCAAAAGCTTCATTACAGAAGGGCATTTTCCAAGCTTGTATGAAGTTCTGCTTTTAAGAAAAGGACAAAATTTTGATTATTCATTGCACCAATTAGGTAGGAACAACTGGCTAAGTGGTGGACTTTATAATCACACATCCTTAAAGCTTAAACCAACTGGAAACCACGGGAGTGAACTCCAAGTGCAGTGGTCACTGGCTCCTGCCTGTAAAAAATTAAGTTTGTTCAAAAGATACGTTATTGCTTTAAAAAGTATCTCCATACAATTTAGTTTCTCATCAAAAGACAACTCACAAAACCCAATCTGGCCTGATAGGAAGAGCTGCCTCAATGCCAGGTTTTAAAATAGCATAGGAAGAGACTTAGAGGAATGTTGCATCTCCTGAAAGACCCATCTACGGGGTAAACCATACACATCAGCTTGGCTTTGATGAGAAGGAAAGACCTCTCTGTCTGTTCTTTTTGTGTGATGAAGTGCACTGCAAGTAGTGTACAAAGATTGTGCCTGTGGAAGAAGCTATGGAAATCCATTTCTGAAGCTTCTCAGCCACCATCAACTCTGTTCAAAGCAGGTGGCAGCACCATGGCACTCCTTGATTATTATATTGGCTATTTATGCTTAGGTAGCAATGACCCCTCAGAAACAGGCCTGGCCACCAGAACCACTCAGGTTCTTGGTGGAAGCTTGCATGTAACAGGAGGAATATCATACAGCAGTGTCGCTGCTGCTGCTCAGGCAGCTGGGCAGGATCCCACACTCAAATTTCTTGCTCAGGAGTAACACAGGAAAGTCACTCGTACTAATGGATGCTTAACCTTGGGATAATTATGAGCTGTTCATTGCAAGCAGTAGAGAAACTGAATAGTCTAGTCTTCCCGGAACAAATGTCAGACAACATTGGATGCATGCAAACTAACAACACATTACCTAAAGAAAAGCTAATTACTTGCAAAATCTGATAGAAAATTGAATTTCACTAATGGATCACTTTGCAGCTTGCTCCATGCCCAGCCATTCATAATTTACAAAGAAACTGCAGAGAACATCATCAAGGAAATAACTGAAAGTAATTAAGTTTTACAGAACAGATACTGAAAGTCATCTGTGGTCTTCCTAAATCCTCATTTTTTTCTACTTCAGATTTGGATTTTTTAGAAGAGAAATCAAGAAATGGGCATACCCCTGGTGAAATGCACTGAGATCTATCGTATGCTGATGGCTGCATTAATTTGATTTTCAAGCATAGACTACTATGGTACGCAGCCCTTGAGCCAAAAGAATAAACAAACCATCAGAAAAATGCTATAAATTCAGATTTGCTTATGTGAGTGGAGGAAAAGCAGCACAGATTCTCTCTGGAAAGTCAGTTTACAGTTTACAAACCTTTCATGTGCAATATCATAAGTATCCACTTGGCGGTTACTTGTGCCTACACGAAGATGCTTTTTTCTGTCTCCGAGAATCAGTTATTTGCTTTACCATTTCTCTTCTGGTAACAGAGAGCATGCAGACCTCTGGAAACAGCTGGGCTGCCTTTAAATCTATGGCATAACAGGAATCGAGCAGGTGGTCTTTGCATATCTTAGGTCACTCTTGCCAGTAGAAACAAATTCAAAATCATCCTGGTGCAAATTCCTAACATATACTCATTCAAAGAGTCTACAGCCATAGAACTGGTCTGATTTTAAATCTATTTGACAATATGGTAACTTTTCTGGCAGTATCAGCTGTAGAAAATACCTTCTTAATGCACTGAAAACATATAAATCGGGTCATCTGACTGGAGGAAGATGACAAAACTTTTACTATTTTGAGCTACAACATATCTAAATGATCACAGCCCTGTGAATGCCCTCTGTATATTATGTAAAAATATTCTCCCATTTAAATTACTTTGGACTGTTCATGTAAATAACAGCACCATGCCACAGGAAATTAGCTTATTTAGACGGTGGTTTTTTTTTTTCTTCTACATAACCCTAGTGCAACTTCTAAGTATTTCTGGATTGTTCCCGAGACTCATAACGGGAGGCTACAAAGAGCCAGATTCAGTATTGGCATAATGAGATCACTTGGCTTGAACTTGGTGCAAAGACTAGAAACTGCATACAGAAAGACTGGAAAAGAATGTCAGCATTTCCCTTCTTTGGTCTCCCTTTCACCATGGGACAGACCACACAACATACCACACAACACGCAAATTCCTTTGGAGGAGCACCCTTTAGACTAGGAAAATTGTTCTCAAGTCACTGATTCCAACTTCGTCTTACAGCTAATTTTCTTTTGTTGACTGGTAGCACAAATAGGCAAAGAATGTAGCAGAGAACCAATAAGCAATACTGTGTCAGGCATCATTTGTGATATTTGTAGAAAAATTCCAGAAGATATTTTACATCTTTATTGTTCCATCTCATTCGAAGAATTACAAGTGAACCACAATCTGCCACAGTGATTGCCAGGTATCTTACTGGCTTCTTCAGGCAATACTGTTTCCAAATGAGAGGGGAAAATTGGCATGAGGTTTAATAAAGAGATTAATTGGAAGGGGATATATGAGAAGAGCAGGACAATTAAAACCTGCCATTTGGAATCTAGAAGGCTGTAAAAGGGAAGGAGAAAATAAATACCTTTGGCTTTCCTAGGCAACTATGCCTAAGAAATACCTGATGAAAGTAAGAAGCAACAGGACAAAGCATATTACAAATTCTTTATTCTATATATGCACGGAAAGCCTTTTCTGTCGAAACACTTTCCCGCTGTTTAAATCAGTGAATTACCCCAGGCTTTTCCCTTGTCCACAAAGGTATACTCTGCATTTTATATTGTGCCATTCTCTGCTTCTAGTTCACAGTGTGACCCAATAAACTCACTGCTCTCTGATATCATAAAACTTCTGTGATAGTTTGCAACATACTCTTTTTGATTAATGGCATAAATGAAAAAATACATTTGGACTTCCTCTGGTAGACACAGTGCTCTGTGGGGGAATTTCACTGCCTAAAGGACATAGACTCAGGTTCAAACCTGTGTCTAACCTTGTGATGTTTTTCAGTTGCTAACTTGGCCAATGAAAATCAGAAAGAAATATTGTGTTTTAAAATAGATAAATCTAAACAGCACTCAAAAGTTTTTTGAGCTCCTAGCAGGAAAACGGTTGTATGTGCTCTGTGAAAGATTGGCAGACACATACCCGATTTCCATAGACAACCTAGTGCTAATGACAGCGGGTGATAAAATCAATCAAATAGAACAATAATTCCTAATGAACCAGTTTACATTTCATTAACTTGAGTGCCAAGGGTAGTTCTTAATGACTGATTTACTTTGTTTCTTTTAAACTCTCATGAAGTATTAGGTAATTAGGAAAATAAGGTCTACCAGCAGCCTATACAACTTGAGCCTGCAATGCAGTTTGTGTCTGCAGGTGATGAGAAACGTGTGGGCTCAGCAGCTCTTTGGACTGAGGATCCTCACGGCCCTTGTCTGAGGAGCTGCTCAGCCCACACATGGACAGACAGCACAGGTAGACACCATGCCAGGCTCTTCATCAGTGGGTGTGGGTCAAGGCATCTCACTCCTGGCACTGAATCTTGTGGTTATTCCTTCTCTGAACTGCCATTGCACAATTTTGGATATGCCCAAACACAGCAATGAGAGGAGGACCAACCTGATGGTGACATTGTGCTCTAACTAGTAATTCAAAGATTAATTGGGTAGGAACTAATACAGTTAGTCTGATTATTTTTACTGTCCTTAGCGTTGCTTGCCTTAATTCAATTCTACTAATTTATTTTCATCAAGTTTAATTCTCAGTTAAAATAAGAATAGGAATATAGCTTCCCTTGGGAACACAGGATTGCAACGTGAAACAGTCACATTTTAATACATAGAGGAAGGAAAGTTTCTCTGATGCAGAAGCCTTTTTTCAAAGGAAAATGTATATGGCACAGAGAGATACTCATACGTATTTTACAGAAGTTGGACTACAATTAACTCGGTTAGTCTAAGAACATTGAAGTTTAGGAAAACCTAAAACTAGACTTAAATTTTACAGCTAGCAATAAATTGTTATTAAAGGGTAAACCACCTGATATTAAAGCACCTAGGCTTTTACCTGTTATTAAATCCAAGCTTTCTGGGTCAATTCTTGATCTGTTCTAAAGGTCTCTGTGTACCTGCTACAAGAAGGTATGTATGCACACACATATACATGTTTACCAGACTTGTCCAACTTTTCACTCTGACTGAAGTCGGTGATATATTTGAAAGTTCAGAGGCTGAACAACTAGATACAGTTGTTCAGACTGAATGCTATATCAAAATCTTTTGTGAAGACAGGGCTTTATTGACTGCAAATGCCTGGGATTTACCGTATAATGAAACTAGTATGCTATCTAGTATGAGTATCATGCAACTTGCATTTGCTTCATTAAATTCCCTTCATCTTCTACTTTTATTTTTTATTAAAACTGTTAAAAACATTATTAAGACTACATTAAAACTCATTATTATTTTCTTAGTCTATTTCTTCACATTCCATAATCAAAGAAGCAGACAACTGTATGTTACAGGTAGAATTGCTCTTGCTGTGTGTAGCAGCTGTTCCCAAACCAAAGACGAGGATATGGGCTCCTTACAGGCTGCCAAATTGAGTGAATTTTAGCTGGTATCCTGGGAGGAAATGAAAAGTGCAATCAAAAACCTACTGATACTGACTGCTGATCCCTGATCCAGCTGCCAAGGGAGCAGTGGCAGCACATGGCTGGGGTGAAAACAGGGACAGGACTGCTCCTTTCCACAACCATTTCCATTTAGATCACCGTACCCATAAAATGTCATTGCATCCTTAAGGGGCAGACATTTGATACAGTTGAGCCAGTGGGACAGTTCTGCCTCCAGCATCCCAGAGTGTCTGGCCCTGCAATGTGCCTCCCTGCACCAGCTCTGCCAGCATACCTGGCAACATCTCCAGGGCCTGCTGACCTCTCTGAAAATAATCTCAGCAAGAAACATCTTTACGTTTCTCTGACCTGTTGGTGAGCTGAGAAAGCTCATTTGGCAGTGAGGAATTTCTTTCACTGGTGGAAGGGGCTGGACTATGCAGGCAAGACAAAGAGGAAAACAGGGAGGTGGCACTGGAGGAGGAGAAAGGAACATCCTTGGTTTTTTTTCAGCAGAAATAGAAGCAGCTCAGCTATGACACCTAACAGGCCAGAATTATCTATATTTATTCCTAGCTTAAAGTCAGAAGTAATTAAGATCTGTTTTCAGAACTATTGTTGGGAACACAAATAACACATATACAGAATTTCACAAACATGAAATAAAATACATCATATCTTTTGGGGAAGCTGACACATAGAAAAGTCAATATCCACACTTTAAAATAGGGGTGGGTTGGCAGTGCCCTAAACTATTACCCAGACAGCTTAGGTCGAAGCAGCAGGGAGATACTCTGATGCTTGAATTTCCCCCAGCATCTGCATCCCTCTTATATGTGGGTCACATCTCAGGATTGTTCCAGGTATTAGTACGGCAGATCTGCAGTTTTCCCTCCTAAGTGGCAGCAGTCACATGGTGAAGGTTGACTGAATTCAAGCCTAGCTGGTATCCCTGCAGAGGAATGGCTAAGCAACTCTCCCTCTTGCCCTTCCCCACTTATGTCCTAGGAATTTCCAAATGAATACCCCAAACTGATCAGTGACAGCTCCTAAGAGCATTTGGTGTCACACTGAGAAATAGGATTAAAAGTTTTCAGTTCCTAGCTGCCTAGTTGGTCTTTGCTGCTGCCACATTTTCAAGAAACAGGCTGTATTGCCAGTGCTCAAAAGGAGCCTCTCAGTAAAAGGATCAAGGAGGGAAAAAAGAAATTTGAAAAGGATGGCCAAAGCAGCTTCTACAGGTGAAGAAAATGAGATGATGGAGAGATGGAGCCAAAACACATTAAGGATAGAAGATGTGGCTTGTGATAATGACTCTGCTTCTGATTCTCTTTGGAGATCAAAGTAGTTTTGCTCTCCTTGCATCTCCCTCCCCACTGCCAGTCTTTAGAAAGCTGTAGGTATTTTCAGAAATACTTTTATCTTTCCATTTTCCTTTCTGCCACAGTCTGCCATCTACTTAGAAGCTGTATTTCAAGCCCTCCTCTGCATGGTAGAGGAGAACTGCACTGACCATGTAAAAGCTGGTGAAGAACAACAAGTTGACTGCACCTGTGGTCTTCCCCTCACTGTTCTAAGAGGTAAAATTAGATCATGTCAATAGAGACTCTTGTCTTTTTAATGACTTGTCAGGGTGATATTCTAATTGAGCACACAATATATATACCACATGATGGCACATAATAAACCTAGCTCTCCAACAGTGAACTTTCACTTTTTAACATTAATTTACTAACAAAATGTGCACCGGAGCAACTTACTGATTAAAATAAGTCTATTGAATTATTATGCATTACTCCTTTCATGGGCCATATTCTGCTATTCTCACTAATTTGGGGTAAATAATTTATCCTCAGAATGTTTTCATTAACTGCAATTCATCTTCCAGCTATGGGGTTGCAAGTAACCTGAGGTAACCATCCACAAAGGGAAAGAAAAATGAACCTGTTCCTTTTTCATCATATCTGACAGTAAACTTGAAGCAGATACCCTTATTACTTTGGGCTGTACTTTGATATATTAATTTTCACACTGAAAATGGTGATGGTGAGATGCTGTCAAGTGGCAGTCAAGGATGAAAAAAAAAGAATGTGGTGGTCTAAACAGAGGCAGCAAACATCTGCATCTGGAGTGAGGAAAGTATGTCAAGATCTTGCCTGCTGCACAGGAATAAACATCTGGGTCTTTGATCCCTTAGAGATTTTAACGAAGTCAAGTATATCAGGGGCTGTCGCATGGTGCTGACGCCTTCTTAAAAAGAGATACAGTCACAGGTACTCTCTCTGCCGGATGGTAGGGAGACAATCTATCGCTACCAACACGCTTGGACCAAGTACACCCTGCCCTCTTTCGGCGAAGCATTCAGCGGGACCGCTCCGCTGGCATTCCCCGCCGGCCGCCGAGGCGGCCGGGACACAGAGATGCTGGGCAGGGGCCAGCCTGCACCCGCGGCCGGGACACGGGGCGGGCAGGAGAGGCTATGGGAGCTTTTGGGGAATCGTGGAGGTGCGGGGGGCCGCGTTACTGAATGGGCACCTGAGACCCTTCTCTCTCTTCCTCCGTTAGCTCCGGGAGGATAAAACTGGAGAAGTTACTCTGGAATAAACAACTTTGTCTTTTCTCATGTGTCGGGAGGCGAAGCTTTCACAAGAGGGACCCTTCCATCTCCAGGCTGCCTCTTTCAAAGCGTCGGGCAGCCGCCTGGATGTGAACGAGTTCCCACGGCAGCATCCATCACCCGTCAAACCGCTTTTATTCTCGGGTGAGAAACTCGGAGAGGAGAGGCGGGGGGCGCGGGCAGCAGCCGCGAAGTGGCTGTAGGGGCCGCTTGGCACAGGGGAGCGCAGACAAAAGCCGGCGGAACTACGTGGCTTAAATTCAAAAGGGGCGCTTCGGGCTCCGTCAGGGCAGTCCCGGCCGGGGGAGGGGGCGGGAGCGGGGCCGGGGCCGCGGGGCCGCGCATCCCGGCGGCGGTGCGGGGGGCGCCGGGCGATGGGCGCGGGCGGGGAGCGGGACGGGCGTGCGTTGGGCGCAGCTCGGAGCCCCCGGCCCCCGCCGCCGCCGCTCGCTCGGGGCCGCAGCAGCTGAAGCGGCCGCCCCAGCCCAGTCCCGGCGCGACGATGAGGGGCATCCCGGGCTTAAAGAGGCTGCGGCTCAAAATCTGGCGGCGATGCGCCCTGCTGCTGCTCCTCCTCTGGGCTGCCTGCTGGGTGGTGGTGAGCGCTGCGCTGTTCCTCTTCCACAGGAGCGTCTTCTCCGAGCGCTGCACGGACGAGAAAAGCCACCGGATCCTGGCCAGGCTGGTACGTGCCCCGGCGGGACGCGGGGCATCGCCCGGCAGGACGGGGCGCTGGCGGTCCGTCGGGGCTGCGCCGAGCCGAGCACCCGCTGCCGGCCGTGCCGCCCCTGCCCAGCTCCGGCCGCCGGAGGTGCCGCATTACCGGCGCTCCACGGTGCACACGGGCGGGCGGTTGCCTCTTTACCTCCTTTCCTCTTTCCCTCCCTCTTTCCCTCCCTCCCTGCTTCCCTCCCCGAGGCGAGGTCAGGTGCAGGTGGCGGGCCGGATCCCTCCTGGTGTGGGATGCGGGTGAGCTGCCCAAGCTCTTTGGAAAGGGCAGCTCGGCATGCCGCACGCTCCGGAGCGGGGGGAAACCTTCCTCCGGGTGTTGGTTTTTTTGTTTTGGTTTTGGTTTTGGTTTTTTTTCCCTTTTTTTTTCTTTGTTTGTTTGTTTTGTTTTTAGCCGAAAATGTCTATGGACAAAAGTCATCTTTCAAAAGTGCCAGGCAGCTTGTATCGCCGCCTTTATGTCTGGCGTGTAAAGGTGCGATTACTCAGAATTCAAGAAAGAATATTCATTAAGATTTCCCTTAGAAATAGTAATAAAGACATTTAGGATTGTGTAGGAAACACTTTGAGAAGAGGAGCAGCTTGGGTTAATGCTTTGAGTTTCATTTTGTTTCTTAATGAGGGTATCTGTACTGCCAAGGGTTAGGTGGGAAGAGAGGAATCCTAATGGGAATTAAATAATCTATTATTGCAAGCAAACAAAAAGCTGATCATAGATTTCCTTAATTCTGTATAATAAAGAAAGTGCAAGTATAGGCAGTGGTCCTAACAGAGTGGTTTTAATGGCTGTGAGTTCCAGTTTCTTTACCGCAGTAGCCAGCTTGAAGTATAGCTGAGCTCAGGTTTGCAGCTGAAGGAATGATTTCTGCCTCCTCTTTACGTGGTTGGGAAGATCACTGAGATATGGAGGAGCACGGAGCCGCCAAGCTCAGGGAGGTCCAGGTCCTTGCCATCACACTCGCCAGTAAAGAGACGGACTGAGACTTGTTGCTGTTCTTCAGTTTGGAGACGGTTAGGCACGCCTTCAAAAGCCCAGGCAGGGATCAGATTTCAGGCGCAAGCTTGGAAAGTTTTCTCTATTCACTGAGTGATAGCTCAGTTACAGACCTTCCTTCCAGAGGAAGAGTAGCTGAGGTCGCTGTGCTCATCTATCTCTGTAGGTAAGTCTTCAGTACTACCATTAAGGTTTGTAAGGCAACAGTTTTCTCAGATGATGTTGGAAAGGGATTGTCCTTCTAGTGGAATAATTAGAAAATGAGCTCATCTTCATCAGCCCCCAAATAAGTCTTTCGACATCTTCTGAGCAAGGCATAAGTTTTGCAATTATAAAAGTGCAATTATCTATGAAACAAATAACCCGATAATTTGAGTCTCACACTCTTTATTAAGCAAAAATCAGCCTCTAAGAAAAACTATCTTTCTAGTCATCTGTCATATTTTCAGTAGGAGATTAGATGAGCTCTTTTAAGCAAGTTGGTGAAAATGCCCTAGCAAGTGGCATTTCCAAAGGGTTTATTTCCTTATTCTGAGTAAGATGTACATCTCTGCAGATGTGTACTGCACTGACAAGGCAGAAGTGGCACAGGGAATTTTGCATAGACCAATTTGAACTCTCAAAAAAAAAAAAAAATCACTCTTTCCTAATGCCAATCTCATCTTCATTTACACTGAACACACTAAATCATAGCAATCAATTTCTGTTTCCTCTGGAGAAATCAATTAATTTTGATGCCTTCCAAACCTGGCTCAGTATTGCATTTACACAGGAGAAGTACTAGCTAATAAGGCAGAACATCAGTCTCAGGCCACTGATGGTGGTACAGTGAGTTATATAAATCCTTAGCAGGGTTTACATTAATTTAAGCTTTTATTTTAATTTAAACCCAGCTTTTCTGAACTTATCTTGATAAGTGCACTAAGGGCATTAAAAATTATGTAGCCAAATTTAACCAGAAACATACAAGCAAATCCAAACCATGCTTGTGTTTGCATTTTTCTGTAGTACAGCTGCTTCTCTACAAGGATTTTGGCTTGGTGTCACTTTCATATTTTAGTTTTAAAAATCTGGCACTTAGTAGCATTCAAAGGGCAGTCATTAGGTAGATTTAAAACTGTCTCATTGACAGATCTCAAAATGCAGTCATTAAGACAGGGGTGGCAGCATGGAGGACCATTTCTGAAAGATTTCCCTGGGGAATTGATTCTTCTTTTTATCAACAATCACCGTGATGAATTACAATCTTGTATAGTCAAGTTTGCAGTTAGTGCAAAGGTTCCTGGGTTAGTAAATAATAAATCTGTATCACCTGGTTAAATGTTTTCAGTCCACCAGAATGTGTTTTAATACTGTAAAATGCAAGCTAATACACTGGGGAGCACAATAGTGCTATGCCAATATGATGGAAAATTGTCTTGTAAAACTGTATGTCTTTGGAAAGGATGTAAGGGTCAAATAATTGCTTCAAGATGAACTACCAGTGCAGACTATGCCTAAAAGGCATAGGTAGAAAATATCTATGATATAAAGTAGTTCAAACTTCTTGATTGCTTACTTGAGGGAGCCTTTTTGAAATCCTTGCTTGCTTTGGTGATGAGCAGAGAATGGTACATCTGGAAGGCCACTCTGTGTTTCATCACTGTGAGACCATGAACTCCTTGATCAAGTTTTCTTCCACATATCCCAGTTTGCAAAACACTGCACAAGATCACTGTAAAGAATACTATGATTTAGACACTCTCTGTCAGATACTAGGTTAATAATAAAAGATTTATAGGTTAAACTGAAAAAACAGCAGACAAGTCCTAAACAGCAACCAGGTTCAAAAAGGACTTGTCTCCTATGTCTGTGAAATGTGAGACTGCTTTTTCCACAACTACTTTTTCTCATTAATGCGATTAAGAATGACATGATGTCAATGCAAGAAAATAAGATACACATTTACGTGTTTGACTACAGGTGATGGACATGTGTTCTAGATGTAAGAGGTCTATGCATGTGGACCCTCTAAGACTGAACTTGATGGACCACAGTAAAACTGTCCATGGGGGCATGTGTTCACCCATGTGAACCCAATTACATGACTAAGTCCTAAATTCTCTTACTGTAGCAGAAGAGAGTTAGGTTGTGGTCTCTCAACAGAGTTTTAAACGTGCTTATACTTACAATCCAAAGAAAACCCCAAAAATTCCTTCTGTTTGTAATTCTCATTCTAATATTGCTTAGAGTTCCAGATGGTAAGAACTGCTAAGCTACTTTTGCTAAGAAAACTATGTTTCCTATTTAGAAAGGTAGAGTAAAATTGTATTAAATTCATAGGAGTGGATTTTCAAAAGCAGGAGCATTGATCTGCATGCTCTGAAGTCTGCAGACAGCCCAGTGAGTCTGCTTGGCCATCCTGATGTTGATGTCGATGCAGATGCGTGTGTGATTCACATGTGTGGACTCAGGGTCAGAACACTCATGCAAGAGTTTGCCTACCTGACTCTTCTTACTGGCAATGACTGTTCTTATTTGGCCTGAGAGAACATCAAAATATAAAAAAAATTTTGTGCCTGTCTGAACTGCCCTCAGGGAGCTGTTGCAGTCAATTTATCACCATTCTTGGATTTTGGACTTAATCCTCCATCCATTCCCCTATGTGTTGTTTAAGGTTGAACTCCAAATGTTGCTTGGCATCAGAACATATTCTTCTGGTGTACACACCTCATAGACTGTCCTAAGAAAATAATTTACTTGAATGTTATGATCGTGTTCTTTGTGTATGTAACAGCAAGTCACAAGTGAGGTGGGGCTCAGGAAGCCACTACAAGTTCTCCACATGCAGGGGGTCCTGCCAACTTGTTTAAATGAGGGTTCAAATGCCAGAAAGCAGTGAAGGCGGCTGACACTGTCAAGCTGCCTCCCAGATGTTTGGCTTTCTACACCACCTCATCTCTTCCCCTTTCACCAGAGACCTCTGATCATCCCCTCTACTGATTCACCCAAAGCAGTCCCTACAGCTGCACTTCTGAATGTCCATAGGAATGTATCGACTGCCTCCACTTTTGGAAATGATATCATGGAAACAATTCTGGGTTGAGGGAAGGACTGGTGAGGGAATCCTTGCAGTTCTTGTATGAATTTGCAATGACCACTTAACTATCAAGCAGCAGTTTCCTTGCTTCCACGGGGTTATTTCTTTACAATTACAAAAAAAATTAAGTATTCAATCAATTAATATTAAAATTTCACTTCTGATGATTACATATAAAACCTGAAAAGTCAGTTTGTTCTGCAGATTATTGTTTTAATAATAAAATATATTATATATTTTAAGATTCTGAAAGTTCTTGGTCCAAAAGGCATTGAGCACAACCTCTGTGTTTCCTGGTAGTGCAGGAGGAGGTTATGACAGCTTCGTTCAGGGCATGTTGAGTGCAAGGCTGAAACATGCAGGACTGTGGAAGATCCCAGAAATCCAGCTAGCCATGGATTTTCCTGTAGTTTAAGTGGAGGTCTAATTCATGCTCCCCTGAACCTTCCAAAGAAGCCTTGCATTACCATGGAAGTTATCTCCTGTGCCTTAAAGTGTTAAAGCCCATCATCTCATATAGCACAGCCACCTGTGTTTAAAGTTTGTCTCGCTGAACTCATATGTGTAAAACACTTCAGAGTAACAGGTCATTTAGTCCATTTCCTCACCCCTGAAAATCCTGTCCTTTACCATCCCAAGAATCCCTGTTTCGAAGCAAGACTCCCCTAGAAAAAGGTCTCTAGAGACTTGTGAAAAAGCACTGAATGACCCAACGGCTGTAGAAGGTGTGTGTTTGCGGTTCCACGACTGCCGCAAACCTCTTGGGCTTAGGACTGTTGCTCATTATTTGTCTTTCTTCTACGTGGTCCATGGGCATATGGTTCTGCTATGAATATTCTGCTCTTTCACTCCAGTGTCTTGACTACAGCAGCGGAGCCCTGACTGGTGACCTCTGTGAAGACCTGTGCGTGGCACAGAAGCTGGTGTACAAACACTGCCTTTACTACGACAGAGGTAAGAAGGTCATTCAGGCCGATTGGAGAGGCCAGCCCATCATACTGAAATCCAAAAAAGAAGTCTTTTCCAGCTACCAGCACCTCAGTATGCTGGAGGAGGTGGAAACACAGGATATACCTGAAACTGAGCTTCTGCTGATGGTAGCTTTGGAGGTCAAAAATACCTTGGGGCTAGAACTGTCTAATAGTACCATGGGGCCCCTGTGGACAGGGAAAAAGGGACCACGTTGGAAAGCACAGGTGGCCAGCATGTGGTCCTTGCTCCAGCAGGAAGAATATATCTACTTCAGTTTGCTGCAGGACTTCAGCAAACACGTGCTACGAATTATTGGCTCTTGCGGACACTTTTATGCTGTGGAGTATCTCACAGCTGGACATGCCTGGCACAAAACTCTTTTTCCCTTGGAAAACGTGATCGGTCCCTCCCTTACCGGACACAAAAGCAGGGTAAGAGCCATCACTGACATTGCACTGAGCTTTCTGGACATGGTGCAGCATTTTGATAATGATTTCTCTCACCGACTCCACCTGTGTGACATCAAACCAGAAAATTTCGCTATCAGGCATGATCTTACGGTAAGTTACATCTTCGGGATGGTGTTGCAGCAATTTGAAGTCAAAGTCTAGTCTGAAGGTGGCTATGTAAAAATGACACTTTCCTCCTCATACAGCTTTTAGCCAAGGTTTTGCAAAACCAATGCATTTACAAGCAACAGGGAAGATCCTCTACTGCTTTTCTGCTTTGCAGTGTGTACAGCCACGTTTCAGAGCACTAAATCCTGCTGCTTGGTTTGAGAACTGCTTGCTTACTTCTGTTTTGTTTCACCTCCTCAAAGGCACTGGTACCGACAGGGTCCCTTGGATGTGGTGAGGGATGCCTCCTGAAGGCAAGGGGATCTCAAAATCTGTAAATGAAGCTGTAATTTGAGTCATGGCAACTATTTTTGGTAGTGATGCTGAAAGGAAAAAACTGTTTGAATTTGAAAACTAAGGCTGAATTCTCTGGTCTGACACAAGGGGAACTCCCCACATCCAAGCACGCACATTTGTGTTTCAATGTTCAGCTTATCTGGTCTGGAAGCTCCCCAAAGACAGTGACAGGAAAGTTCCTGCTACTGTTAACTCTTTGACTTTTCCTTGCACAGCTGTAACTCAGACCTGAGTAGCTATGCATGTTTTCGAAATAGTGACGTAGCTCAGCACTACATTGCTGCATGTATCTCACATTCTTCTGTGGACAGAAATTCCTCTGATTTCAGTTGGAATTGTGTCTACAGACTGGAGGCACTGTGCAGTAAGTGTTTGAACTAGGCTCCCAATTTGCAGTGACATCAGTGGACTTTCTGCACTCTTAGTAAATATAAAGCATTTTTGGCAACTTTAATACTATTTTAGTACTCACTGAGAGTTAATATTACACTTGTATCTTCAGAGTACTAGATAAACATTGCCTAAACATAGAGCCATTAGGAGCAGTTAGAGTGCTTTCCCTTCACCCTTCTCTCCCCTCCCATTGTTTATTCAGGTGCAGTACAGCAGCTGAATAGGGAACAAGTGAGGAGCTACAGCAAGAAACTAAAATAAGCTGTACCAGTATTTAGGCAAAGCAAGGTATAGCAGAAGTTCCTCCAGGCAGGCTTTGCCCGGCTTTCTCAGTTGTGCAGGGCTACAGCTGTCTGTGGATGAGCACACATCAGAGCATCTGTTTTACAGCCTTCTTACAGGAAAAGAGATTTCATTTAGGAAAAGAGGAAGAATACTGGATATGTCTTCCCTCACGAGTCCTTTTGGTGAGTCTTGCTTTGCCAGGATCTTCCAGTGACTTCTGGTGTCCAAAGAGACAACAGACATTTTCTGGTATAGGTAAATATGATAATTTAATATTTCCTAGGAGAATTAATTAAGAAAAAGTGAATTGCTGCTCACACATGGCTCTCCCAGTTTTACATTACTTATAGCTTGGTGGTATTGTGCCAACAAGCTGAGAGACAGGAGATACAGTCAGACAGCTGAGGGTGGGGAGAAGGACAGAGGGTGGGGGACAGGACAAAGAGTTTCTAATCAGTGATGGAGGAAGCAGAGTAAGAAGCAAAAATTCTACGTAGTTTTACCAACCAGTTGCAGAATGGGAACAGAGTAAGGCAGCCTCTTTCTTGTCCCTTATGTTTGAGAGATTTTTTTCACTTGCTGGTTTCCTGTGCTCCGTATAGGAAAATAATAAAACCCATAATAGTACCGCTATTCCTTATTGGAGTAATGAGACCCCTAAAGCCCAAAGAAATGTGCCCGGAGTGCAACAGTTTCACTTTGAGGATTATTTTCAAGTGGTGGGGATAAGGCTCCAGCTCTCAGTCCAGCCTTTGCTTGCTCTCCTGCAGCGAAGGAGAGGAGAGGTCACTGCTTGGTAGATCATCCAGGAGAATTTTAAGCTGCCATGGAGCTGCCATAAGGTGAAGAGTTGGAAGGAGGTTTTGGGTGAATGCACAGTGCTCTGGGAGAGCTTCCTCTTTTACGCTCACCTCAAAGAGAACTGGAAAGATTACAGCACCTTAAACATGACTTTAAATCAGGTCAGGAGCCAAGCTGGGTCCTTGCTGCAATTCCCGAGGTACCTTCTTCATCAATTACAATCATAACAAACCCCACCAAAATGTAGCCAATCATAGGTAGTGTCACCCAGATCTGTTTTCACGGGGATTGGCTGGATGCCCACGCTACATTTTTGTAACAGATGAACTTCAGTGAAGCCGCTGAACCCTTTGGCAGCTGTATGTTTGGGAACCAGGGCTAGTTTTCCTAGCAGAGCAATGGATTGAACTGTCAAATGTACTCAGTGCTGGCAAAGACCCCACCTGGGAGCTGATGCAGCAACCCTATGATTGGGGAAACCCTGCACTGCTTTCACGGTCTCTTCTCCAAAGAACTGAACAGCAAAACAGCAGAAAGCTTAAGGAAGTAAAGAAGAAAAGAAAAAAAGATTTGCTTGTTCAAATGTGTGAAATTCCTTAGGATATGTCATCATCATAAAGCTCCAAAAAGCCTAAAAATAGTTGACTTTTTAAGCTATGCCTCATTTCTTCAAGATTTTTCCCTAGGGAAAAAGGACTAGAATAAAATGAAGATTAGACCATGTTCTTTTTCTGCCTATGGAAGGTTTATTTGAGCTTCTACCAAACCAGACATCTTTAGTTCTTGGTGTTGATCCAGTTGCTGTTCCAGTCACAGAGTTCAGTTTCCCCTGTTATTTGGGTGGTTGAATCTTAAAAAATTAGACTACCATTTAAGCCCAAGTAACTCTGCTTTGCCCGGGTCCCAGATATTTTCCTCAAGGAAAATGTGTGTTAGATGCTGCAAGGGAGCATCCCCAATTTAAGTGTGAAAAGCAGCTGTGAACATTCACTGATTGCACATCCATGATGACTCTAGAAGCAGGCTGCTTTCGCTGTGGTCACCTACAGTTTGTGTCACGTCAAGCAGCTGCCATCCCCTTACTGAATTCCTTTCCCTCTTTATTGCTGGGATTTTTTTAAGTGGAGCATTCATGAATGGAGTGACACTGGCAGAAACTGGAACTACAGCCCTTTGCTCCCAGAGTGGTCTCATCCCCAGCACAGATAGCAGTTCTGCAAACCACTTTGTGCTATGTATTCACTGCTTTTTTGAGCCTTGTGTCATGGTGAGAAAAGTGATTGATCCCTTCATTCATGTTTTTTCTGCTGTGACCAGCTTCTGGCTGGACTCTGCTATGGGACATATTTCTGGACAAGCAGAACAAGAACTGTGCACAATAAGTGCGTCAAATCATAGCAAACAGGACTGAGCAAAGCCAGAACCAGCTTTCAGCGAAGTTAGGGATCTCTTTCTGCAGCTGAACAGACTCAAAACCACTGAATACAGGGGTAGGTTTGCTGGAGCAGTACCAGGTGCAGCTAACCCTGGGCATGCCACAGCTCCCCTCCACAGAGGCAGAGTCAGGGGTTTAGTCTGAATGCTGAGTTGTGAAGTCCTGCTGTCTGGCCCATGGATGTGCACCATCATATAATTAAATCATATAATCATATAATTAAAAGCTTGAGGTGCCATCTGCATATGCTGCACCAGCAAGTAAATCAGTTTTCGGGATGAATAGTTCCAGCTTAAAGCAAATCAATCCAATTGATCCCAGGGAGGCATATTGCCCACAGATAATTTTCCCATTCCCAGTGTCATAAACATTGGCTGTTTTTGTTAAAAAAGTGGTATTTATAAGGCTAGTGCGGCTCAGTTAAGTGAAATGAGGCCCTTTCATTTTGATCCCAGTTCCTCACTGGCAGATACTCTTACACAACATTTCCAGAAGCAAGGAGCAAAGAACGCCTGCTCAGCCCCGTTCTACAGTCTGTGCTGTGCCAGATCTCATGGGTTGTTTTGATCCACAGGTGGTGGCCATTGATGTGGATATGGCCTTTTTTGAACCCAAAATGAGGGACATCCTCGAACAGAATTGCACAGGAGATGAAGATTGTAATTTTTTTGATTGCTTTTCAAAATGCAATCTGAAAATAAGAAAATGTGGAGCACAGAGAGCCAATAACAACTTGCAAGTGAGTAGACACAGCTGTTTTATGCATCCCTTTCTTTTAAAATCACATTGACAATAAAATGCATGATATGTACTAGAAGACTGTGAGATGAAGGCAGTCAGGTTTTTAAATGCGTCCACATAAGTATCAGTCCTGTTCAGAAATCTCATCTTGGGGCATGCAGACAGATCTTTATATTCACTAGTGCTTATCTGCCATGTTTTTATGTAGCTGTTAGCACAGTGCCTCAGACAGGAGAGCAAAGTAGAGGCAGGGAATTAGCATTACCATCTCCACTGATAGTAAAGACACATCCTCGAGTTGCACCTCAAATACTCTGTTCGGTTCTGGGCTCCTCAGTTCAAGAAAGACACTAAGGTGCTGGAGCAAGTCCAGAGAAGGGCAACAGAGCCTATGAAGGATCTGGAGAACAAGTGTTACGAGGAGAGGCTGAGGGAGCTAGGGTTGTTTAGCCTGGAGAAAAGAAGGCTCAAGGACATTTTATTGCTCTTTACAACTACCTGAAAGGAGGTTGTAGTGAGCTGGGGGTCAGCCTCTTCTCCGGGGTAATATGCAATAGGACAAAAGGAAATGACAAGAAGTTACATCAGGGGAGGTTTAGTTTGGATGTTAGGAAAAATTCCTTTACTGAAAGGGTGGCCAGGCATTGCACCAGCTGTACAGAGAAGTGGTGGAATCACCATCCCTGGAAGTGTTCAAAAAACTTGAAGATATGACATTTGGGGCCATGGTTTAGTGGTAGACTTGGCAGTACTGCACTGACAGCTGGACTCGATGATCTTAGAGGTCTTTTCCAACCTTAGTGATTCTATGATTCTGTGAAAGTCAAGGCTGTCCAAATCTCCAGAGGTAATAGGTGATTATAGTGGAAAGGGGTGTCCACAGGCTTCTTGACCCTGGGATGAACTGTCTTACAGCTCACCCAGCTTGTGTTGCTGGGAGGTACTAACACAACAGAGGGGTTTGGGGAGTGTGGCTTGTTGGCCTTTTACCTCCTTATCCCACCCCTTCACCCTCACCACTTGTTATGCAGAATCGTAAAATTCTTGAGGTTGGAAAAGACCTTTAAGATCATTGAGTC
This sequence comes from Chiroxiphia lanceolata, assembly GCF_009829145.1. Lineage (NCBI taxonomy): Eukaryota > Metazoa > Chordata > Aves > Passeriformes > Pipridae > Chiroxiphia > Chiroxiphia lanceolata. The sequence continues at coordinate 60,113,727 of NC_045637.1, read as the reverse complement.
TAACCGTTAACCCAGCACTGCCAAGTTCACCACTAAATCATGTCCCTATGTGCCACATCTATACATCTTTAAAATACCTCCTGGGATGGAGACTCATCCAATTCTCTGGGCATCCTGTTCCAATGTTTGGCAACCATTTTGGTAAAGAAATTTTTCCTAATATCCAGCCTACACCTCCCCTGGCACAATTTGAGGCCGTTTCCCCTTGTCACATTGCTTGTCACTTGGGAGTAGAGACCAACCCACACCTCACTGCAGCGTCCTTTGAGGCAGTTGTAGAGATAGATAAGGTCCTCCCTCAGCATCCTTTTCTCTAGGCTAAACAACCCCAGCTTCCTCAACCACTCATAAGATTTGTGAAGTACAGGAGCAATCTGAGCAGGAGGGGCATTTCTCAGCTAGAGCGTAGCCTGTGTGGATGCTCCTTTTCTATGCCTTTCTCTTCGAATGGCTAGAGGCATTTTGGATTCAGATGACATTTTGTGACAGTCCCAGGGAAACAGCAGGGCATGAGTTGCAGCTACAACAATCTGCTCTTTTTCCTTTTCTCAGGTAATCTGTGACAAAATATTCCGTCACTGGTTTTCCCCAAATCTCAGAGGACCGTTGGTTTCCCTCCCCCTGCAGCTGCAGCTGCAGAAAGCTGTGCAGGAGTGTGCTCAGCTGGGGCACATGGACGCCGCCGGGCACCAGAGGACTCTGAAATCTCTCTCTGAGTTATACCACCTGCTTCAGGTCACTCAACAAGAACTGCAAAGGGCAGAGTAGACACAAAGGGCAGGACACTGCAAAGGCTACACGCTAGTCTCTCTGCCATCCCTCCTACCCACTGTACATTTACAGCACAGATATTGCTTTTCTGCTATGCAAATGAAATTCGTGGCTGCAGGTGCAGCACATGGTGTTAATATCCTATCAAGTGTGAAATTGTTTTACATTACCTGGATTCTGTTCTTGCTTATTTTCCTGAGTTAGCACTATACCTCTCCATCAGAATTCAGCACACCATTCACTTACCAAGAGCTGTAGACACTGCATCTGTCTGAGAGTGGTGCTCAGAGTGAGGATGCACCTACAGAAGAAAAGTGTAAGTAAGTGCAGCAAAACTACTGTCGATAACTAAAAGAGTGGGTGGGTGTGGATAAATACATGCATGGTGCTTGTTTAAATTTCTCTGTAGAATGAGGTTTTTTTAAAGTAGGGACAAAGTGCTCTGTGTGATAAAAAAAAAAAAAAGGATCTCAAATAGGAAAATATGTTTTCACATGAGCAAAGAGTTGCTTTTGTACAAAGCAGTCCTGTCTGATGTCCTCAGATGCATTTTCTCTAGGGCATTGCATTACCTGTGCGATAGATAACTTTCTGGGGAGAAATGATATAAAGCTACTTTGGGCTTTTCTAGAGCAAAATAATTATACCCTTGCTGAGTTCCCATGTGGGTACTCATATTCTGCAGCACAGAGGTATGAATAATGGCACTGGATTTTCCCATGTGAACAAGCCCTCAGGCACTTGTACATCAGAGCACTTGATAAGAAGCACTCCTTTGCCAGAGAGCAGAATTACCCAGGAATGTCAACAACCTGTCCTTTGCACTGAACAGAACAATATCCAGACCCAGAGTTGTCTTCCACAGTATTTTTTTAATGAACAAAAGGAAAATTTTTGTATTAATTCATAATCTTGCAATGAGTTACATAAATAAAGATCCCTAGATTAACTTACAATCATTAACTTTGCCTTTTAAATGTGCATAGCTGGCGGTGGAGAATCTGACACACAGGTTCAGAAGACACTGCATGTGCTTAGGCCCAGTACTGGGCAATGTACCCACGAGCTGCATGAGGAATTAAAAACCCCACAACCAGAAAACCCACCAGCCTATGACAGCCCTTGGCTCAGAAGGACTCTTCAATGTTAAGACTGACAATATAGATTTTTGGATGTGAGACATATAACAACACTTAATCTGTTTCATCTTTACATCCCTCAGCCTTATGACAGCCATGAAGCCTGTGAGAACTAATTATACATAGACTTTCTGTTTCTGGAGTGGTTCTTTAAAGTAATGTTAAAGATTGCCTTGATCAGAAAAATAGGAGCTGCTTAGGAGACCTTGACCTGCTAAAAATTAGCTCAAATTTTCAGACTAGTGCTAGGTCTATTTTATATTTCTTGCAATAAACTACCATATTTTTAAAAATCATGCAAGTCCTTAAAAAGCTAATAGCAAGAGCAATGTCAGCTGCCTTTCCTGGGGCTGGACAAACTGGTGTTAAGTCAGAGCTACAGCTTAGGAGCTCCTGACTGGTAAAGCTTCTCCTCTACCCAGGCAGAGAATGTTTCAATACTATAAGATCATCCTTTGCAAAAGTGGGAAGGCAAAGCAGAATAAGAAGAAACATGAACTCTAGAACTAGCTCTGTTACAAAGTCACAAAACTGATAGAGAAAATAATTAAGGTAAATTAAATAAATTATGGTAAAGGGTTGGGGAAAGATAAAGTATCAGGTAGACAGAAGATAAGGAAAAAGAGTTGAAGGAGAAATAGAAAAAAGAAGTAAAAAATATGGGCCCCTTTGTGAAAACATGATTTATGATGCCAGATTGAATAAAGTAGCATTCAGTCTGAAGAAGAAGAGACTGAAGATAAATACAGTAACTCTCTTCAGAAACAGAAAGAAGGTGATAAAAGAGAATAATAGAGAACTGCCCTGTCCAGATTTCCTTGGTGAATGTGACCAGAAATGAGCTTAAATTGTAGCAAGTTAAAAATCAGGTTAGACATGGGTTACAGGCTTTCTGATAGAAAGAAAGAGTGAAGATATGGTACAGGTCATCTGGGAAAACTTCAGACTTCACAAGCTGTGATTTCTAACTACAAGCAAGAGTGAGTGCCTGTCAGGAATTATGTACATGCAGTTATATTGATGCTGCTGCCCTGAGGTAACCTTTTATTTCCCAGTCCTGTGATTATGTTATTATCAGGTTATGTTTGTGCTCTTGTGACTCCCTCACAACAAAATCCCCACTTCCGAGACACAAGGAGACATAAGTCTCCTTTATCTTATATGTGCAAATCCATGAGGTCCCCTGGGAGGGGAAGGCGCAGATCTCGAATGGTGCAAATGATGCTACAGAGTCTGCTGGTGTGATCAGGCTCCATGTGTTCCCCACGCAGCATTCCTGCTGATTGCACTGCACCTTGCTAGCTCAGGAGTGACTCAGTCTATGTCCCAAGCACTGCTGGGAAACCTGAAGATCTTACACACTGTTGCTCTCCTGTTTCTATGGTCCCATTCTTTCCTCCTTCCCAGGCTTGGAGGGTGCCTTCAGGGAAAAGCAAGCATCACGCGGACGCTCGGTGCTTTGCAGTGTTATGCTCCACCATGGCAGGGCTCCTCCTCCGATTTTCATGTTTGCATTTGAGACAGGGTAAATTTCTGTTGGATGAGAGGTTCCACTTCTAAAACAGGTGGAAATAATGTAGTGAAATGAAAACTGGCGGCAGTCAAGTGCTAGTGGAATGTCACTGTCCTCAGAAGGTCCTTGTCCTTGCAGGATATAGGAAGGGAAGCTGCCTTTGACAGACTTCTCCAACCCCCTCAGGGCCTGGCTGCAGCCACCTCTACCTGACAGGGACCTCCTTCCCCCACACCAGACTTTCCCAGAACATTAGGTTTCACTTCTTTTCAGGATACAGAAAATAATCCTCAGAAACCTCCCAAGAGCAACACAAACGGGTTATTTGTACTTGGCTGGGCTGTGAGATTGCATATCACTGATGCAGCCAGCTCTGGCTGGCTTTGGTATACACCTTCACCAGTGAGTGGAAGGGCAAGGAGAATCTGACAGGCTGTGTGAACACAGGGCTTGATTCTTTGCTGCCTGTCCTGCACTTTGTAAAGTCACTAAATCCTGGGAAACAAAAGAGGCAAATACTACCAGTGAAGTAAATGAAATATTACAATTTAATTAGCACACGTACCGGTGACCAAAACAGGAATAAAACAGTAGTTATGCCTTTATCTCCCTGGGGCAGAAAGAGAAGAAAATTAAGACACTGCTTTAGTTGCCATTTACCTTAAGGAGGAAAGTGCAAATTTCTGTCATTTGAGCCTGTATGGTTTTAAAGCCAGGTTTTTTTGGTGCAAATGTCTATTTTTTTTTTTAATGGAAAAATTTATACATGTGTGTGACAAGAAAAAACGGGCCTGGTGCTGCCTTCTGATGAAACCCCTTTCATACTGCTTTGGCAGCACTGCCCACTAAAAATAGCCCTGGTATGAAGATATACCCAGCTGGCCTGTACTGTGGAAGACACGGCCAGGTCAGATGGGTGTTGAGTGAGAGTGCTGTGGGCTGTTGAACCCTGGGCTGCCCACACGATTTGTTGCAATACAACAGCCAGGAGTGGGAGCCAGGAAATTCTGCAGTGAAATATTCCTGGGCTGTGGTCAGAAAATGAAAAGTTGCCCTAAATGATATCTTGCATTACAAAAGTATTTTTTTAAACATGAAAACTGTCAATTTAAAGTGCTTTTAGGCCAATTTTGAAAATGCTTAACATAGTCAGTTTTGTCACTTTCTATTTGGAAAAAACTATGAGTTATTTTCTCAGTTTTAGTTACTTCATACTGAAAAAGCTTGCAAAGCAAAAAGACAAAGATCGAAATGAATCGCAATTTAAACCCCAGTGTTTCGCCTGGTCTACGCAGTGAAGCTTGCTAGTATCTTCAGCTTTTTCTGATGTTTACTTTTCATCCCAATTCAGATGAGAAAACAGAGACTTTTTCACCTAGCCCTGGTGGTGAGATTCAGAAAAGAGGAGATCCACATATAGTCTTTGAAGGCACCGTTTCTACCCACTTCATTTCTGCATGATGGCCATGCTGTTAACTTGGGCTGCAATGCTTTCTGCTTGGTTTTTCTCTCTTTCAGGTGCCTCCAAAGCACGTTCCTACTGACATCCCTCTTTGGTTGTTAGTTCACCATAGGTTGTGAAGTCACAGACTGCATAAGATTCTTCCCGCTGTTCACCCCTTCCATATAAAAGATAACTTATAAATTTTCACTAGTAGGATTTGGTTGCACTGAGTGGCCGCTTATTATAAGTTGTCTGTTCTCATTTAATTGATCTCAGTCCCACTTTGCTCAGTCAGTCTGTTACCAAATCCTTTTTGCCCTATAAAAGTGGCATTATCTCTTGATTAATTTCTACCACTTGCTGCAGTAGTGCCTTACTCAGCAACTGTCTCCCCATATTTATGGCTCTCTGTGAAACAGGAATGGCATTAAGTCATTGTTTATTCCTTCCTTGAATCTCGGTTAGCAGCATGCGCTTCAACTTTGCAATAATCACTGTCTGTTCCCACATTTTACAAGAAGTGAGTCCAGTTGGAGGACTACTTCATCTTGAGGAAATCTTTAGGAGAGATAAATTGAACCCTTTGCTCAAGATTTTCACAGGACTACTTGATTTTCTCTAATTGGCATTTTATGCTCTGCAGAAAGCATCTACAAGCAGTAGTTCTGCACCAGGATGATGTAAAACAGAGTAAAACTCCTTGCTCTAAAGGATTTATGTGGTTCCCCTTGTGTTTTGAGGTTGACTTAATGGTAACTAACCCAGAAAAGCAGGTCATTGCTATAACTAGAGGTTTCCTTACAGAGATTATATTGTGAATTCCTGAACTCCCCCTTCACTGAGAGCATTCAGATGCAGTTGCTGGAGGCACCACTAGAGATAACAATAGGTATTTGGGACTGGGAGAGAACAGAGGGAAGGGTTTGTTTTCTTTTGATTAGAAACATTAACTGAACAAAGTACTTCCTAAAGGTGAAAAACGGGATCACAAACTTGAATGAGTTAGGCACTCCTCTCTGATTTTTTGTTTCCTTTGTTATAAAGTGTAGGCCCAAGCTGCCCTATTTATTTTTACGTAGTTAAAGGAAAAAAAAGGGGTTAAAGAAGCCACATTGCAGGTTGCCTGTCTTTCAGCAGATCATATTGTCTTATGTAATGAGCAGGAAGGCGATAAATTGCAGCTTTTAATGAGTATCAGGCTGTAACATGGGAGCCTTGTGGTTGCAATATCAGTTTACGCATCTGGACAACCAGCTATAAAATAAACCCATAACCAGTGTCAGTGGAAGCACACAATCAGATTAGCCACCTCGGCAGATGCTCTTATAAGCCTAGAACAGATGAATGATGAATCAGTCCCCTCTGTCGGAACTGACCTCTAGTGAGTCCAAGCAGTAAGCAGAGTCACTCCACAGAAGCCTCAGATGCTGCCGCTTTCCTGGATCCTCAGTGAAACCAGGAGAAAGGCTACTGGGCTTTCAGCAGCAGCAAAAAGGCAGCAACATGTAGAGAGGGAAAGCACAAGAATTTTCTCTTGGGAGAGTGAAAATCCAGGACAACTGAAGTCAGAACCAAAGCTAATGAGAGACTCCATACTGAAAAATCAGAGAACGTCAATAAATTGATTGGAAAAAAAAAATCCCAAATTCTATTGTAGTTCTTTAAAATAAAAGAGAACAATAGTACAGTGGATATAGTGGAAGCACCTCCAAAGCCATTTGCTATGTGTGTCTAAGGATCTGTCAAGTAGACTACAGAGCTGTATAATGAGATCTGCAGCCTAAAGGCTAGACAGAATAAAATAACCTAGCAAAAGCTTTTAGAACTACTATTTACATAAATGTAGAAAGCTACCTTAATTAGTAACAGCCTGTGTCAGCCAAAAAAAAAAAAAGAGGAAAGATTCCTTTTCTCACTGAAAGTGTTATTATGTCTATAAATTAAAGTATGGCAAAATGCTGAAGTCCCTGAAAGGCTACACTCCATAATCCTGTGGTTTACTTAAAGTTTTGATCCCTCAGGCTTGGGCCCAGAAGCAGCAGAGTGATTGCTGAGCTCCTTTAAAAGCCGTGATTCTTGGTGCCTTCTGCAGTATACTTTGAGCTCCTTTTCCTGTAAACTAGAGGGGCTTTTTCCTACAGTACAAAATGTGCCTAAGTGATGTTGGCAGCCAGAAGGATGTGCATATGATCCAGCGCATAATCACTTCCACAAGCATCTGCTGCTAGTGCTTTCAAGATACATGTAATCCAAGCTGGAGACTGTTGCGAATACCTCTCATTTTCCCTTGCTGGTTCCTTAGCGGTTTGCTTCCAGCTAGTTAGAAACAGAATCTCCCATCCTGCTTAAATTGGTTATAATCTCTCCAAGATTCATGCTACAGCAGGAAAAGAGCAAACTGCATTGAGTTCAGGATGGGTTCATTCTCTTAAAGGCACGACATGCAAAGCTGCAGGAAAGAACAGAGGCCAATTTTTATTTCTAAAGAGGAGGTTCTCTGGCTAAATATAAGTAGCTGAAAAAATAGATGTTTCAACCAATATCCCATGTACATTTATGAGTTAACATTTTTCTGTATCTGCATAATTCAAAGCCCTCTGCTTCTTTCCCATTCAAAAGAAAATTAAAAAAGTACAATGTGTTTACTACTCTGAATTTCACAGGTATACCAATTACTTCTTTCCCATTTCTGTGTCAGACACTTTGGGTTGTATGTTTGTCCTTAGAAAATTGATTTTTTCCATTATCCCAAGAAAGTGAACAGCTGGGAATAGGCAGTTTTAATTTTTTCTCTTGTTCAAGGGTTATTGAGCACCATTCTAATCTTGCAGGGAGTTATCAGTGGTTAAATATTTATTACATGAACCAGGGCCCATTTAATGGCCTCAAATGTCTAACAATAACTAAATAAATATCCAAGTAATTACTCCAGTGTTCAGAATTTCTCTTTTAAAGTAATGATACCAGTTTTAGCCTATCTGATTCTAAATTACATATGCACAAGTAAGTGCTTTGCCAAACTTATGTTCAGACATCCATTCACATGGATTCTGCCTGCCTCTGAGTCTTGGCAAAACTGTGCATCTGGAACAGAGCGTAGAGGAGCACAAACCAACCCTTGCAAACTTATATTCGTGGTCTTCCTGTTAGTCATCGTATTCTATTGGTTGTGGAGTAAAGGCAGTGTGTGTATGCATGGATACTCGTGCATCAGTTTGTTGAACTGTAACTTCATGTTACAAACGCTCGGTGGATAAACAACAAATGCCTGGTTTTTTATTTTTTCATATTATATTCTATATAAATTGGGGAAATGCAAGAGTAATTAGAAATATGAATGAGCATCACACAGTGCATAGAAATAACGAAAAATTAGCAGAATGTTTAATCAAATTCTGCATTTTTACATATTGATTTCACTGAGCTTTCTTAAGTAATTAAAGAGTTACATTTCTTGGATCAGATTCTAGTTTCCAACTCTTAGAAAATATTGGATAAACAGTATTATATTAGCCAAACCAATATCACTGAAGAAGTATGCAAGTATACTGCATGAATTTCCATTGCCATTTCAGTTGATATCTTTCAAAAGTGAAGAAATGAAGCCAAGAGCTAGACAGGACAGTGATAAGCTCTCCTGAAAAGCCGGCAAATGGACTCTGCAGGGACAGATCTTCAGTCCCACCTCATTCATTTTCTATTAGTTTTCCCTTGAATATGAAGTCACATGTGATACTAGCATGTTTTAGGGCTCAAGCTGAATTTACAGCAACATAATTCACTGGCATTTTAGTGCATGTTCTTGATTCATGTCAGCAGGAGAGCAGGGGCTCCTTGTGTTTTAAATGGGCAGAGGTAGGAGTAATATAAACAATAAGCTCATTTAATAAAAGAGAGAAAGAGACATATAACCAGAGCCCAGCGGGTTTTCTCCTTTCCTTAGCTTTGTCTATGGAAAGGATGACATGACTGCACCACTTGGATGCCATGTAGGGATGCTCCTCAAGGACCGTGGCACAGCCCATTGCTATCCCTTCATACATGGTGGCTCAGTGATGATGCCTGGCATGCTGGCAATGAGGCTGGGCTCTGCTTGTGCCTCAGAAACCCCCTCTTGGCTCTGGGGTAGGGCAGGGAGCTCAAGGACTCTCCCACACCTGGACAAGGAACAGATAGATGAGGCTGACCTGTTGATTGAAGGCTATAGCTTGGACTCTCTCCTACAATAGTGCTGATCATTAGACAATGAGTTACAAACATTCACTCTACCAGTCCTTGATTGCAAGCTCATTGGGAAATAAAAGCTACTTCTCAAATAGACCTTCATAGGGAGATGGTGGATGAGTCTCTAACACTGTTCCCAGTGCTGAAGTGTCTCCTCCAGGAAAGTCTCTCTCCTCGATGGGATCCTTCCCAGTCCCAGCACACTGGTGGGGACCTCACCCCACTGCCTACCATACTGCTCTTCTGGCTGCAAAACAGTCTTTTCCATGCTGAGACTGGTGTCTCAGAGGAACACCACACTCATGCCAAGAAGGGCAGTAAAAGAACACAAAACAAAGGTGGCACGATAGAGGTTCTTCATATGTTGATTTCACCCATCCCACAGATCCAGGATTTTCAGAGCCTTCACACAAACTTTGCTGAGAAAGACCTGCTCTTATAATGTAGACTGCTGCAAAAAGATTGTAGGGGTGAATTTAATACTATCTGCTTTTTCACGTGGGAAGTGGATAAGAATTGTCTGAATAATCCATACAAATAAGACAGTCTTTTTGCAAAGTATAAAGGAAGAGAGAGAATTTGTTGGGCTCTATCCTTTCATATTATAGACATATTATAGACATATATTATAGACAGCAAAGCACAACAAGGCTGTGTCTAATTTACAGTCCAGGAGTTCACAGAGCTGTCAGCCAGGTCAGATGCCATCTCTGTAAGCAACAGCGATTTAAATGCACACACACCCCTCTCTGGGCATTTGGATAAAAGTCTGGTAGATGGAGTGTGCAACTACAGGCTATAAATATTTAAACTGATCTGAGTGAGTGTTCTCAAGCTGCAAAGATGCTGGAGCACAGAGCAGAGCTGGAGCAATGCCAAATCAATAGGTATGGGCTTTTAAAGGGTGCTTGTATGGATCTCTGTGGACGCTTCTGGTACTATGAAGTGCTTGCTATTAAAACCAGAAGATAACAGTGTCTTTTCATCAGAGGAAGCAAGCCCTAAAAAAACCCCACCGTACAACCTCTCTCTTGCACAGACACAGGGAAGATTATTATGAAAGGAGGCTGAGAGGACTGTGCTTGTTTAGCCTTAAGAAGTGACTGCTATGTACAGCTAATGGGAGCAGGTACAGAAGATGGAGCCAAACTCTCCTTGGAAGTGCCCGATGGCAGGACAAGAGACAACAGGCACAAGCCAGAACACGGGAAATTCCAACTCAGTATTAAGAAAAAGTTTTATACTGTGAAAAGAGTCAAGCACTGGAACAGAGTTCGAGAGAGTTTGTGGTCTCTCTCCCTGGAGATATTCAAGCTTGACAGGACAAGACCCTAAGAAATCCAGTCTAATTGGACCACCCTTGAGCAAGAAGTTGGACTAAGTGGCCTCCATGTCTCAGTGCCAGCATGGAGCCTTTCAAAATATCAACCACAGTTTTAAAATCAGAAAAGCATAATAGCCTTTTTTAACTATTATTACCCCAAATACCCAAATATTTCTTTTACCATGACTATTATTCATATGAAGAAAACAAAAGTATGTATTTGGCTGCCGTCAAACAAGTGCCCCATCCAGTTGTTTGCAGGCATCTTCTACTCTAAGCTAAAACACAGACTTCACACTCTGGCCTAGCCAAAGCCAACTCAGGCTCTCAGGAAGCTGAGGAATGGGGAGAACAAGAGTTCTGTGACTGACAAGGCATGGCAGAGTTGCATTGCCAACAGTGTGAATCCTCTGCAAAATTCCTGGATCCCAAAAGTTAATCTCCATTTGAACTTTGAGGACAATATTATCATGATTTAAACATTTTGTTGTCTCTACCAGGCTAAGTGGATAAGGCCCTCACTGTGTCAGGTACTGGACAGGAGCAGGGTAATAAACAATGCCTGAGTTTGCATTCATGTTGGGCCTACTCTGTAAAAGACCTTCAAGGGCTAGAGTGGATATCAGTAAAATGTATGGCCACTGCAAGACCTTGACATGAGAAAAAATCAGAATCAAGCCCAATAATCTGATGTACTTTTTCATGTGACTTAGATTCTCCCTCCCAAACAGAACCTCAGTGCTGAGAAAATCCCAGTGCTCCTCCTTTATCTTAGGTATGACTACAAGATTAAGGACAAAAAGAGACCAGCCAAGTACTAGAGGTATAAAGATTTTAAAAAGTAGCTGTCATGTAACTAACAGAGAATCATAAAATAAATTCTTCAGAAATACAAAAATAAATGTCTTTTAGTTGTTCCAATGAATAAGACATAACGTGATTCTGAATAATGTATCACTATTGTTAGAAGCTTTAATACTATTGCTTTTTTCCCCTGAATAAGCACTATATATGGCAGATACAAAAGGGTTGTTGTTTTGTGTTAAGTGTTATTTTTTTTAAAACATTATGCCAAGTTGCTGTTTTCAAACACATGTCGGTGCTGGGAAGAAATAGGCATGTATCCATCTTGCCTTCAGGCCAAACCATTTAACCAGAACTGGGAATACTGACAAACTTTCTCAAGCCTTCTCTCTCTTTAGTACAACTGTATAAAGCAGCCCTTTGCAAAGCTGTCTATGAAAATAACTGGTAAAAATATCATGCTGCATGCTTCCCTTTATCAGGTGGAAAATTCTTTTTAATGTCCTTCTAGAGAAAGGTAACAGATAAGTAGCAAACGTTCTCACAGTTGTTATAAAGGGAGATGTGTCAGTCTATAAATCAATAGCTGGCTCGATGCCACTCGCTTCTGAATGGAAACTGGCTATTTTTACAGAGTTCTGCTCACAGCAGCCGAGCATCAATGCTAACTAATGTGTAGCTATTAGGGAAAAACCGAGCATGACAACACAAATCATGGAGCCCCTGATGAAGATCTCCGCACATGGCTGCTTCTCCTAATCACCAGCAGAATTTAATGAGACACCTGCAGTTTATAGACACACTTGCTCCAACATAAATTGCCCTGAGAGCACGAAGTCTTCTTTTAAAAAATCTTCTTTAGAAAACCATAAACGACAAAGAGTTCATTGTCACTAATAACATACTCTTTATTAATTTACAATGGTATGAAACCATAGTCATTCATACATAACCTACAATAGATCTAAAGATTAAGTCAAAGGCTGTTAATATCTCCTAATTAGCAGTTTTCCACCATTTAGGCTTTCATTAATAAAACAGTGCTAGAGACCTTGGAATTGACCCCTTGCAATGCAGCAAAAACACTAATTGTTCATAAATCTGACCCATATCAGGTGAAGGAGAGGACTGAATGCCTCCCGTGGGTCTCTATGTAGGAACAAGCTCAAGCAGGTTGGGATTCCTCCTCTGCTTGAAACTGTAATGGCATCCAGCTGACCGTAGCCACAAATTCTCCTGCCTCGCCTTCCACTTCCATTGCAGTGAGTGGGAAGCTTGAACTGCCAAAAAACAGAGGCAGTTCGTTAGAATGCCAGAAAGGATAAAAGTTAACTACCCCTTGTCATACCTTATCACATGTGCAGAGAGGAGGCAATAAAGCCCCTTGTTTTCTAATCAGCAACATGTTCTTTGTTGCATGGCAGAATAAACAGAGAATGGCATCTGCTAAAAAAGAAAACAAAACCAGCTCCTCTGAATCAGTGGACTCAGTGAGTGAGAAAAGTCTTGTTGCTGAGAATTAGGATGTTGTCATCCACCAAGTCAGCAGCTGTAAATCAGTGGCATGAATTGCTATATCTGTGGGACACCCCAGGGCTTTATTGTCTTGAACCAGAACATGTGGCCACAGCACAGAAGCTATCAAACTCTCTTCAGCAGGTGCACAGGCTTCCCAGAAATTCTGCTGGGAGCTGTTTTGTTACCATTGATAACAGCATTTTGACTTGTTAACATCCGTGATGGATACTTGAGGATCTTTGATGTAATTTTGTCACGACCTGCAAGTATCTGAGAGTTACTTTAAGAGTTTCCTTCAAAGGGCCCTCAGAAATTGGTAGCACATTATAAATTGTGATCCCTGATGACACAAGCCTGCTGCTTGTAGGAGGAAAAAGATTTGTGGCATTTGTTAGTGGAGCAGCATTTATTGGCAGCATTGAAAAAAATAATGGAAATTTCATTCTGCTCCTCTTTGGTGTCAAATACTATCTATTTGTCAGTGGCTCCGTCTCCAACATTTCATACACTTTTCCCTCTGTGGACAATAGCTGCATTTCATACTGTGCCAGCTGGTGTAAATAGACACATCTCCAGTGAAGCTGGGGATTTTTACACAGTCTGTGGACCTGGCACTAAACATCTTAAGCTGGCTGTGCAGTTGCATCAGTTATCAAATGGGACATGTCAAAGAGCAACTCTGAGTCAGACATAATAGTTGTCTAACAGCCCTGCTATCAGGAAAGCCACAAATGCTCTCACAGAAACAGTTCTGGTAGAACTGATAAGTATCTTTAACAATATGTTCCTTATGGAAAAGAAGGGCAGCACATTTTTATTCCTCTCACATTCTTCAGAGATTTTTCTCATCATCAGAACAAGAAAATGTCAGAATAGGTTTATTTGAAAAATGATTTTCTAATAAAGTAAATGGAACCTTCTTATCTAACGGGAGTGAAAGAGAATAATGTTAATGGAATTTTCATTAAAGAAAACTTCTTTGCAAAATAGTACAGACCATTGGGAGAGAAAAATTAGCAGTCAGATCCTCACTGGCTGCAATCTGGCGTTGTTCTAGTGACAGACTAGCATCTCATCTAGTGTCACAAGTGAAATTACACAGTCAAGTTGTGCACTGAGGCATGCATTTGTTATGCACTACCTCGTGTTTGTTTTTTGTTACCTCAGGACAGAGAAGTAATTTCATTTTTATTAATGAGAAATATGCAGGTGACATCTAACAGTGAACTTCTCGAGGGTTTGGCGTTCCTTAAAAATCTAACCAAAAATAGCCTAAAAAAAATACACATTTCAGGCATTGATCAATCCTTAATGTTTCAAAACCTCATTCTTATAGCCTACGTGAGTTTTTACACACTCCGTTCTTATAAACACAAGGTCATTTTTTATCACCTGCACCACGGGGGCCAACCAGTGGAACCCCTTCACCACCACAGCTGAGTCTGCAGCTGTCTAACAAGTTAGCTGTGCTACAGCCTGGGCTACCTTGGTAAACAAGTTCCCAGTGAAGTTCTAAAAGATTCAACAAACATCATACCTCTAAATTATATGAAGGTAACATTGATTTGATTTTTTTTTCCCCACATTTTAGTATTTCCTCATGTTTGAATTGCCTGTTGCTGTTACAGCCCTCAGGACATAGAGAACCCCACAAACAATAATGCACTCACCTTAAAGCAATACTGCTACAAAGCAGAGCTTTGCTACTATTAATTTTTTCCAAGTATTTCAAACAGCCCTCATTCATAACAATATTTAGGCATAAAAAGGACTAGTCAGTTACACGGTTATTTGGGTTATTAGTAGTCACAGGGAGCTGGGTACACTGGAGCTGGATACACCAACTAAATACTTACATCTCCCAGCACAAGTATCTTTTAACCTTGGCTTGAACTGCCATGCTGAAGGACACAAGATGCTTGGAGGAAAGGTAAGAACAAAACCTTGAGTTTTGGGGTAGCATTTTCATCTCAAAGCTGCCAGCATTACCATGCCTTGCATTGCCACCCTGGGCTGGCATCCTGCCTGCTCAGTAAAGCACACAGCAGCCCAAGCTACTGCTGGTGTTGGCACCTCTAAAGCACCAATCATCTCCGTGGTCTGCAGCACTGGAAAGAAATCAAGTGGTGGGTATCTCCATGGAGTTCTCTGTGCCTTTCTCCTTTGCTCCTTTTGGAAGTGGGGAAGAGGACTCTGAGCAAAACCTCTGCTAGAGCTGCAGAGACCAGAGGTGAGGTAGACAAGGCAGCTCAGGCACCCAAGGCAGCCTCCCTGGGGTCAGGAACAGGCTTGGTGCAGGCTCATTTCCTTTCCACTGTGGGCTGTAAAGGTGAGACAGCACTTGGCAGTGTTCCAGAGGGAAGCAGGTGATGAAATGTGTTGAAACACATATGAAGTGGGCACAAATGGAGACACAGGTGAATAAACATCAAATAGAGAATATAGAGAACAGAAACCCTTTTTCCTATCAGTCAAATCACGGCTGGGGGGCCCAGACTAATTCAATTAAGAAACTCAGAATACCTAAGAGACGCAAGAAAAATCTGAAACTTAGCAGGAAATCTGTTCAAAGTGAAGCCACTGAGTGAGCTGGTGACAGAAATTATTCCAAGGTGTGGAGCAGAGCCAGGGAAAAAAGAAAACAGTCAGCCAGACACTACAGAAGACTCTGGGGATAAATTGCTCTCAAGAAGTGCAGTGCTTCTTAGGATTCAATTTGAGGGTACTTAAATATTATTTCTAGTGTAAAACCTCCACAGCCAGCTGCTTGGGAATGTTTTTAGCAACTCTTTAAGGACTGAGAAATACTGATTAATCAAAGAAAATATTTTTTTGGGGAAAAAATGGTATCTACTTTGACAAATATCCATAGGACTATAAAAATGGCACTGAACTAGTGTATTTTTTTTCAAGTTATCTTCTTGGCTTAATGTCTAGACTCTGTTGTTCTATGGCTGCTCAGCAAAAGGAGCAGTCCTGCAAATGCTGAAATTTTCATACCTAGGAATAGCCCTAAGTTTTGGTCTGCCTCAAAGGATACCACCCCACAGTTTCCAAAACCCTTTTGCAGAACTGGCATTGCAGAAGTCCCAACTCAAATAATGATTTTCAGAGAACAGACTCACCATTTGGTAACTAGAGACTTTGACCAAAAGGGGACTGTGAGATAAAGAACTCTCCATAACATTTGGGATTCCTCTTTGCTGTGAATGACATCACTAAGCTGCATAAAACAAACTCCCAATTTTAGTGTCACTCTTTAAGGCATTTACAAATACATGAATGCCCTCCATTAACAGAGACTTTATTAGCTTTAAAGTATTTTTCACTAAACAAAATCTTCACATTTTTCAGTACTGAGATCAAAGCATAAGCAATTCCTATAAACATTTTATTTGAACCAGCATTAGAAACCAATTTGGCATTTGTTGTATCATTTGTCCCATTCTTATGCAAAAGCCTCCTATTCTGTTTTGTATATAATTTTATTTTGATTAGTGTAATTTTGGTTGCAACTAATCACACACATTAAAAATCAGCTAGCTTTGAATACGCCTTTATAAAAATCTCGACACTCTCTGCTGCTCATTCTTGATGTCTGATGCATTAATGCACACCTGATTTAAAATGCAAAGTACAGATACAAAGTGCTAATTACAGTGAATCAAACTGCAATCAAGCTTTTCATGGCTCTGCAGTGCGTGGTGTGGCATTTACTAGCTGTAGCTCAGGCCACATATAAGCCTTTGTTCCTTAATTTATTCCCAGTGACCGGCTTCCTTGGGAGCGAGGTAGGAGGCTTACTATGTTCCCTGGGAGCAAATGGCACTGCAAGACCATATGAACTCAAAACTTGACATCTAGTTTCCCATAAACCTGGTTCTGAAACGACCCCTCAAGACAAGTACATCCTCCCCTCCAAAAACTCATCAGGCCATTTTATTTTTAAAGGATTTTCCAAAATTGAGTCAGTGACTTTTTTTTTTAGAGCTGCAATTAGATATGGACCATATTTGCAGATTCAGAACCTTTTTATTCCCCAGTGTACTAGGGAAGCACTCTGTAGGCTTTGAATTCAGCCTGTGATTTCCCCAGAGCAGCCAACACAGCTCTGTAAAGCTAGTCTCAGAAGCAATTGCTAGATCAGATACTTAATTTGTACTTGACAATGTTCGACTCATACACACAGTAGGTGGGTGGGAGAATTTGATGGCTTTCAGATTGTGTGGAGGAAAGGAAGAAATAGACTTTGTATTTGGTGTGAAAATGATTAACCTCTCTTATATTCTTTTAAGTTACAGCATGGATGTGGAGCGAGAGAGACTTAGATTTTAATCTTTTTACTGAAGTAAAATAATTAAAAGGGTTTCACAAACTCATTTATTTCCACATGAAATATTCTATTTCAGGAATACTTGAAAAAGTGTTTCAGAAGTTAGCGGTTTAAAGCAAGCAGCTGCATACTGATAACAGGCACTTTAGATCACAGGAATCCACTCGGCAAAGGAACAAATTTTTCTTTCTAATTTTGAAAAATACCCTATTGGCTAGAGTGCTAGCTTGAAATTAATACACGGATCTGCTTATTTTCCAAGAGAAATAGTACAAAAATGGGTAGAAAGATCTGCAGCTCCTTTAGTATCACACAAATGATAATTTATTGCAAAGAGAAAAGCTACTGAATTCTTTCTCCTCTAATTACTATTAATTTGTGACATATGGACAGAAGATGTGACGCCTTTGATGTGGCCATTTTAAATACTGGTTTTATGCTTGTTGTCAAAGATATTGTCACAAAGAGTGATTGCAGTGTGTTACAGGTGCTCCCTGCGCTCGCTGCAGCCCCCCCCCCCCCAGCAGTCTTGAGTGGTGTCTGTCTGCCAGTCTCAGAGTGGAGACCTTACCACCCCAAACATCTAATGCAATGAGTGCTTGTTTCCCGTGTAATAGCTTGTTCTTGTACCTTATTCCCTGAAGCTCAGGTTTACCAAATGATATCAATGTTTAAATGGAAAATGTGATTGGGAGAACTGCTGATGACTTACGAGTCAGTTTGATCAAACCATTTTTCTGTCCTTGGACTTGACAAGCATGAAGACAGTAAAATCCTAGCAGCATTTGTATTTGGTGTCCATCTAGAACAACTCACTGAATCATAGAATTATCTCAGTCTGATATTTGGGGTCACCGAGGGGTTTTCTCTGGGCAAAAGAGTCAAGCAGATCATCTCTCGGTTGGGCTCCTTGATGGCCCATCAAGATCAAAACAGCTTCTCTCTGCTGTGAGAATTTTTCACCCACAGATGTCTACTGCAGCATGTGGGACCATGATTTTCTTGGCAACTTTTCAAAATTGGGCTTTCCTAAAATTATTTCCATACTTACTCAATAGCTGGATGTTTAGAGTTTTGCAGACTTGGAGCAAAATATCTGCAAGGGAATTCAGGGTTCAGAAAGTCACACCCATGTTATCAGTATTTTAATTTGCCCCAAACTCATACTTAAACCCAGGAGGAATCATTAAATATTGTAATCTTCTGTAGATCACAGGCTTTCATACAGTTACCCTTTGTTGAGGCCCCAAAAATGTTTGTTTGATTACTCATTTCTTCCATGTGAGATTTGATTGTTGATTTGAAGACATCCAGACATGGAAAGCCCTCTGTTTCTCTTCGTGGTTTGTTCCAGTGGCTAATCGCTCTCACTTAATTCCCTATTAAGTCTGCCTGATGCTGGCTTCCAGCCATCTATTCTTCCAATGTCTTTCTCATGAAGTAAGACAGTGTTGGGTAAGTCAGGGTCAGGCCCTAGTGTGCTATGTCCACTCAAGGAAAATGCTCTGCAAGAATGGTTGTTGGCATTTTTAATTAAAAAACTCTTTGCATATTTATATAAATGAATTGAAATAAAAGAAAAAAACCACCATGAATTAATGTCTTATGTAGCATTTTAAAAGGCATTGAGTGCTATGCAAGTGTATGGTTTTATTTTAATGTTTCTCTAGGCGGGTATTATTGAGAACTGGCAAAATAAAAAAAAACAAACCTATGTAGTTGTTCTTCTGCTATAATGAACGTCTGCATTCTTGTCTACCTCAAGTGCCTGTTTATGAAGTTAGAGAAATGCACCGCTTAAGGAGTAGGACAGAACAGTACTGAAAACTCAAAAGAAATTTCAGATGACAATCTGGCTAACTAAAGAGAACGAAATGAAACTCAAAGCTTCACCTCTCTAACAAAGCTCATAAGAAAAAATCTTAAAGACCCAGCTATAGCATTCGGTAGCTATATTTTCATTAGAAAGATGTTTTTTCTCTGGCAACTCTACCCTGAAATCAGGATGGACAGAGAATATGAGGCCTCAGATACTCAGAAGAAATAGGAATTACTCAAAAATGTTAAACATACAGCAGAGAGAAGAAAATCTGAGTCTGCATCAGTTGAAACCAATGGAAGTTTTGCTCTCAGTGCTAATGCTTTATTGCTTTGATTGAAATATTTCTGCTACACAGTTCCCTCAGATTCAAGAACTGTTAATATCACCCCCTCTGTCAATGTCCCTTTGTAGGGATGGGTTCGTTGGTCTTCCGTTTACAGGCTGGGTTTGGAAGGATGGCAGCATAAAGACATACTAAAAACCCTGAGAAAATTCACCAAACTAGAAGACCACAGAGATGCAAAATCAGGCTGAGAGCCCAGGGGCAAGGGCAGCAAAAATAAAAATAGTTTTTAAAATGCCCAAACAACTTGCAAAGAACTACTCTAGAAAGTTTCTATCATCTTTTTAATCCAAGTTTCAAGGACCCCTGCAAGACAAACAAGTCAAGATTTATTTTAACAATTGAGACAATGGTCTAACTTCTTGTTGTTCTCCACTACAAAAGAACAACACTGCACTTAACGAATCATTGTGAATGAATCAATTACACAATTACCATTAGTGCAGTTGTCCAATTATGCTTTTTCACAGAGCTAAAGGGAATCAAAGACAATCCATGTACGTTAATGTGCTGCACCTTTTCTTCAGGATGCTCTGGCATTGCTATTTCTAAAGACTGCCTGCAGCCAATTTAAATTCTGCTTGGGTTGAATAAAGGAAAGATAATGTTACTTCAGCCTCTCAGAGTCATCTGGGTTCTGTTTTGATCATATTTCAGAAATATTTGTATGCTTCCCATACATACTGTAAGAGTATTTTTGTAACATAAAGTTCTCCTTTCTAAGGTCATTTATTTTAGTTTTGATGCAGCCATGCTGATGAATGGGAGACAAAGGGGCATGAGAACTTACTTTCCCATTTAATCACAAACTCTAAGCAATAAAATATTCTCCCCAAGTACTAAGCATAATTTGGGACCAAATCTTACATATGGAAAACTGACTGCTTGCAGGGCTCCTGCTCAGTGTCAGTCATGGATCCACCTTCTCTGTGTTTTCTTAGCCTTTGTGCCTTCCATTGGACTGTTTTGTACTCACTGGGCAGTTCTGGGAATCAAGCTGTGCAGTCGGCACAGCCATCACAAACATTCTTGTTAGATGGCTTCTGTGTCAGCACTAGCTCTGGCAGGGATGGGGAGGGTTTTTTTGTATGTCACCCTGTCTTGGGATGCTAGAGGTTCAGTTTCCAGATGCATAACTGGAGGAACATATTTTTTGGCAGTTATCACAGATTATTGTGCACAAAAGGATGTAGGAGCTGGAAGAAAGATAGTGGTGCAGTCAGGGGAGGAACGTCATCCATCCGAAATCAACAGCACATTCTCTCAACCTTACATACTGGAAAAACTGCTGCTCTGAAAGATAGCTCTCAAGGTGACTCTTTCAAAGGTCCCTTCAAAGTAAATCTTGGAAGAGTAAACAACTAGAAAACTTCTTGGTACTCGCTGGATGTTTACTTGGGCTGATACAAATGTGGAAGCCAAGGCAGGGGTAAGAAAACACTGATTAGTGACAGAGATTTCTGTCTGGGAAACTAAGAAAACATCAGACTGGAATAAGACTGTGGGAGCGAGCAAGTCTAGTGGGAGAAGCTGGCACTGTCTGATTTTCTGGGACACACCGGCCTGCTCAGAAATAGATTTCTGGCGTGTACTCATAGACAGAATTATCTGGTCTCCGGCCCAGGAGGGAATAATTTCCATGCAACTCATGTAGTGCCATCACCCAAACCGCATAAACACTTCAAGCCTGGGATGGAGAAGCAGAGCTATGGGTGTCAGGGCATCACAAGAGGCATCTGGCTGGTTAGAATGTGGGTACCAAGGAGTATCAGCACCTTAGAGCAAAGAGTTTGCATTCAAAGACCATTTCCGTTAAGACCTTTTCAGACGTTGTATAAAGGGGCTGTGGGAAGCACTGGATTCCTCAAAAATGACATAGTCCGAGGACGGGAGCACAGCAGGCACCTGCCTGCTGCAGCTGCTGACTCCAGAGCACTGGGCAAACACAAGCTGGAACAGGGAACCATGTTCAAGTGTGAGCAGGGACAGAAGAGAGGGTGTTGCTGTCCAACCAGGGCTGCAGCCACATCATCGTGCCTGAGAGCCCTGCCATCCCAGGGATGTCTGCCCACAAGTGATGATAGTTCTGGTGCTGCTCAGCTGGACTGACGCTCCTGGCCAGGGAGATGCTGGCAGGAACAGAGACCCTGGAGCAGGGACACCCTAAGGGACTGTAGCCTTGGGTGACCCACTCGGGAACAGAGCAGGAGGAAAAGCAGCAAACAGCAAAGAGCAGTAGAACATCATCACGAATGGGAGCTTGCAGCTTTGTGAGACAACATACTGTAAGCACAACCAAGAAGAAATAGAAGTTGGTGCAGAAGGGACAAGGATGAAAAAGACGTGAGCAAATATATGAGCTGAATACCTATGCTCACAGCTTTGTTTAAAGTCAAAATAATTTTTTCCCCCAAGAAAAAATGTTAGACAGAAAAGGTAAAAGAAATCTAGTGTGTATGGATATGAATGAAATACCTCAATCTCAAAAGACCAAAATGGGAAAAATAAAGCTTATTTCAACTCTTGATAGATATCCTTTTCAAAAGACACCTGGCTTGGACACTCTGAATGCATTTAGTCACATCTGTCCCATTAAGCAAGAGTGAGCAACCTAAGCCATTTGAAAATTGTTACTGGCCCAAACACAACTCACTAGGAATGAAAGCCAGTCCCATTAATTACTTTTTGTGGACCATTCCCAAAAGCGCATTATTCACACTGTAGTCCTAAGCACATTGTAGTTCAAGAGGCAGAGATGGGAAGACCCTCATTTGGA
The DNA here is from genome assembly GCF_009829145.1 of Chiroxiphia lanceolata. Lineage (NCBI taxonomy): Eukaryota > Metazoa > Chordata > Aves > Passeriformes > Pipridae > Chiroxiphia > Chiroxiphia lanceolata. The sequence continues at coordinate 60,091,716 of NC_045637.1, read as the reverse complement.
TACAGACAGAAAGCTGCACCTTTGGACTGAGCAAGCATAAACTCATGGGAGAAAGGAGTGAAAAAATTACACAAAATATTCAATATGATTTATTAATTACCTTTAATAGAAGTGTTATCATAATCATAAAGGGAGAGATAACTAAATGTGCAAAGAATTCAGTGGGAACTGTAACATAGAATCAGTTGTACATTTTGATACTTAACAGCTCTCTGTTCCTGCCTGTAGCCTGTGGCTCCAAAAATGTGTCTATATCTGTCCTGTCTGTTTGAGTCTGTTGCTGACCAAAAGAGCAAGTGCCACATACAGTGATGCTATCTGACTTCTAAATTTTTACCTTCTGAGCTTATGTGACTCTTATATCTGAAACTGATAATGCAACATATTATATCTTAATGAAATAGTGAGTTATTGCATAAATATTTTATCCTTAGTTCACAAAAATATAAAATACCACCTGGTTCACTCTATGCTAAACACTTTTTTTTTAATTAACATCTTAAAAGCCTGCTGTGTTATTATTCTGAATTATTCTGAAAATACTTGCCCTGATTATACAATAGCAGGCACATGCAGGTGATTTGAAGGAGCTAAACTTTCCATCAAATTTCCCCTGGGTACTGTGTGAAACTGAACAATAAATGAGTGTTGCAGTAACTTAAACAGATACTGACTCTTTGGAGACATGAAAATAAAAATCTTGTGGCGTTAAAATGTGGCCCTGACAGGTCTATTACACTCCTCGCAAAGTCTGATAGTTTTCTTCTAACAGTAGCTCTCTTAAAAATTAATGATGCATACTTTCCATGCTATCTTATTACTGATGCACAACTCAGTGGGTTCAGATGAGATTCCAGCTAGAAGGCTACACCCTTGCAGTATGGGGGATTGGGCTTAGTTCACCAAAAAGCTCTCCTTCTGCATATCTTTTTCTACTTTATCTGCAGAGACTCTCTGGGAGATCTTCCACTCTGTGTTCGCCTTTTCAGTTGTCAATATGACTGCTTTAGATCTCCATCTTGAGTTAATTCCATACGATAGCATAAAAATAAGGCTTTTTAAACTGAAGTTTGGAAAACACACCAAATATTTCAATCTGTGAAGCAGAAAAAAACACCTTTTTCTATAGCACATTAAAATTTCCATTAATATTTGAAAAGATCCCAGTAGAAAAGAACTTTTCTCCATAAAGCTGCAAAAGTTACAATACTCAGAGTATTGAAACTCACAGCATAATTGTTATAATAAATTCCCGCGGGTTTATTGTCACCGACCAACAATGCAGAAAGTAAGTAGCTTTTAGCCTTTCCATTTAACTAATTTAAAATTAGTTAATCTCTATAGTCATATGTCAAACATGCAAGCCAGCTTTCCAGAGGAGTGTCTTCGTGATTTAACGCAACTTCTTGCCCCCTCTCGTCCAATTGGCTCCCTCCAGCCCAGAAAAGGCCTGGGAAAGGAGGCAAAATCGGCATTCTGACCCAAGGATGGCAGACTTGGCTGTGCCAGGGGAGTGCAGGACACAAGAGAGTACAGCTCAGCATCCCTAACCCAGCTGCGGCCTCAGATTTCAGTAGATTCAGGCATGCCAGTGGCCAACGGATATACGTATGTCCAGTATTCCCAGTATGGATGAAATCCTACAACTGGTGCTGTTTTTCCCTCTACATCTGAATGATGGCTCACACTGTGTGTGCTTACGCTGCTAACATCAATTGATTCACCTCTAAATAAGAATTAGTGAATATGTGTGCTCAATACCAAGCTGGGCTGGCTGGCTGCCCAGGTATCGGGAGCTATGAGTTTTCCATTACTGGAATGCATTTACTCTCGCCGATGTGCAGAATTTGGATTTTGTTGTTATTCTTTCTAAATGAAAAAAAACCTGCAGAGGCAGAATATGCAATAGTGCTATGAGGCTGAAAAATAATCACCCAGGTCTGGTCAATAGGACAATGTGCTCATTCTGTCTGGGTGGCAGTTTAGTGAGGGCATTCCAACAGGAGCTGTGACATCGGATGTAAAATGAAAAGCTTCGGTCAGCCTTCAAAGAGTCTTAACTCCCAGAAAATATAAACTTATGAAACTCAGTCTTACTTAAGTCTCTCTTGCAATACAAAGGGCGCTACAGAAATTTCCTGGTTAATGAATGCTTGAATTTACACATATTTCAATAATTTACAGTGCTGTTCACATACACTAAAAGCTTCACAGTAAGCTGCAGAGTGTTATCTGCTTTACAGAGGGTCCATTTAAATTCTTTCCATACTATTTTCCATTGTATGAATGGAAAATAAATGAAGTTTGTCTTCAAAATAAAAAAAAAAAATCAGAAAATCGAGAACTACCTTATCATTCCATGTTATGATTTACTACCCTATTTTCCCTCTTCAGCAGAGGTTTAATTAAGTTTCATTTACCTCATGTGCTTTGAAATATCCCAGAGCCACAAAACTCCAGTTGTAATAAAAATATTTCTGCAGCATAATGTAATAAAAAATGTGACATAAAAAAATTAAATAGGTATCCGCATCTTTTTTGGATGTGTGGGCATCGGGGTTTCTTGCTAGCACCTCCCGGTGGAATAACCCTTCTTATTTTTATTCTGGAAAACACTTTGGCACTGAGCAGTTTTGGCTGGTTTCATAGAATCATAGAATGCTTTGGGTTGAAAGGGGCCACAAAGACCAGCTAGTTCTAACCCCATTGCTATGGGCAGGGAGACCTTTCACTGGACCAGGTTGCTCAGAGGCCCATTCAATCCAGCCTGCAACTCTTCCAGGGATGGGGCACCCACAGGTTCTCTGGACAGCCTGTTTCAGTGCCTCACCACCCTCACAGTGAAGAATTTCCTCCCAATATCCAATCTAACCCCCACCCCCCCATCAGTTTAAAGGCATTATGCTGTATTCTATCACTGCATGTCCTTGTGAACAGTCCCTCTACAGCTTTCTCACTGTCCACCCTTAGGTACTGGAAAGTGGTCTGAGGTCTCCCCAGAGCCTTCTCTTCTCCAGGCTGAAGAGCTTCAACTCTCAGCCTGCCTTCATAGCAGAGATGCTCCACCCTCTAATCATCTTAGTGGCCCTCCCCTTGGACCTGCTCCAACAGGTTCATGTCTTTCTTATGTTGGTAGGCCCGGAGCTGGATGCAGCGCTCCAGGAGGGGTCTCATGAGAGTAGAATAGGAGAGGATCCCCTCCCTCAACCTGCCGGCCTCCATTCCCCAGCACTACTCACTGGCTGAGCTGAGACACTCTGCCAGCTGCTTTGTAAAACAAATGTTCATTCTCTCTAAAATCTGTGCTGCAATACCATGCATAAATAAGGGAAATGCATTTTACTGGACTGTGGAAGCTGAGAAGCACATAACCACAATATACTTTGTGTATATTTATGTTAAAGTTCAACTTTGGATCATCAACCCCTGTGACCAACTCACAGGCATACCTGCAGTGCACAGACCAACATGTTGGAATAGGTTGGAATGTCCTTGGCATGTAGAAAAGAGTGAAAGTTTTACCTTCATTACTGAATTGGCATCACCCAAGATTTCATACCATAACCACCCTGCAAGCTGCAGCACACTTGGCTAACTCTTGATTTATTTATGTAGTAGTTGATGGTTTAATAGTACTTAATTAAGCTCAGCACAGTTAAAACCAGCTAGGCTTTGGCAGCCTGTTCCTGTCAGTGTAAATTGAATTCTGCATCATGGACAAGGGAATCAGGACAACAAAATGAAAATTCTCTCTCTTGCACCACCCTCTGGTACTTGGCAACAGGGAACTACCAAATGCTGCTGCCCAATCTGAACTGTCTGTACTAGAAATAAAATTTTCACATTACACACCCGCACCATATTTTTTAAAAATCTGTTATGAAGCACAGCTATATGTATGGATGTGTGTATTCACACACATGTGCTCTAATACACACACACACACACACACACACACACACACACACACACACACATATATTTTTACACACATATTTGGCTGTTCTCTCACTGGAACGAAACTTTCTGTTCCTGAAAGCAATTATTTAATCCCAGACAAAGAGCTTCCTGCAAGAAGATCAGACATATTAGTCATCAGTACTTTTGAACTGCTCTTGCTGGAACAAACTTGAATCCCTTTACATATTGGGTTAAATAAGAAATTTGTTGTAACGGTTTTGAACAATAAAAAAAATTGTTGCAAGAAGCTACGTGTGTTCCTGGTGGATCTGTAAGCTCTTTGGGAACAATTTTCACATATTTTCCAGCAAAGTTGGACTGCCTTGTCCCAGATTCTAATGCTACCCTGGGGGGATTAAGCTGTTCAGAGTTTGCATCAAGTTCTGCACAGATCCCAGGGAAAACATACTTGCTCATCCTGGCTGCAAATTTTTAGGTGAGAGGTTGAGCTGCTGCTCTGTGCTGTCCATGGGCCAGCAGAATCACACAGTTTTGCAAAGAGACAGCACACTGTCATTTTAAGGGATGTGATGAGATGTTTTCCTGAACTAGCACAGGAGATGCCATATTTCTTCAATTCAGCGTTCTCCATGAAGATATGATGAGCATATTGATGCAAAAAAACCATGCAGCCCAAGGTCCTTAGGTTGACATATTTACTTAATTCCTTTGTGATACAGTGAACATAGTACTTTCAGGGGTCTTGATCAGACTATTTTTAAACCATCTGGTTTGAACCACAAGCTGGTATGACTCTGGCACCAAAAGAGCTGAACAACAAGCTTCCCTGCAGTTATAAGACAATTTGCAAGCTTCTAAGTTCATATTTGACAGAGCAGTTGTGCATATGCCAATTTAAAGCACATAAAAAGTCCCTCTGGCTTACATCTGTGAAGATGAGAGAGGATAAGAACAGTCAACTTATGAAAATATGTGAGAGAAGATCATTCTCTGGAAATGCATATTTACGAAATATTGTGAACTCATTACGAATACTTCAACTTGACAAATCCTCCAATACAGTGGCCAAAGAAAGCTCTTGTGAATGTAAATCTGAATTGACTTAGACACAGAATCAGACGATTTGAAAACTGGTGGAAAAGCTATAAAACACTGTAAAACCCAGCAGATGTCGAAGGGCAGGTTCTGCCAGTTGATCTCTTTACCAGCATCTCACACCTGGGGATTGTTTTAACCTTTTACATTTTCACTTCTTCCTAATGTACGTTTATATATTTTGGGGTGGGTGGAGGAGTCTGTTTCTTAAATCTTGAGAAATCAAGCCAGCAGACATCACATGTGGGGGCTCCAGGTGGTCCTAGTTGTTGAGGGTTCCTTTGGCACGTTCATATACCTGCCAGAAGTGAGGATATTCTGCCCAGTTAGTAAGAACTGATTAAAACCAGAAAGTGGGGTGAGCTCTTACAACCCCTCCATATAAACAGTGAAGGGTAGGGCAGAAGTGAAGGTCCCTTCAGCATCCCCAAATCCTCCCAAGGCAGTCACAGCACTCATCCTTCTTCCTCATTGGTGTCATTTCCATCGGCACCACTCCTGCACCCAGCACAGTTCTACTCTATCAACACCTTCCCATGCGTTTACAAGGAGTGGGTGGGTGGGTGAAATAGCAGGGTTCTCCCCTATGGTTTAAACTAGGAAGTAGCTGGCAATTTAGCACACATGAGTAATTCAATAGTTTATTTTAAATGGAAAACATTGGATCTGCAATAATTAAATTTTCTCCATTTTGAGTATTATAACAGATACAAAACAATGTAAACACTTGAAAATGCAAGAATAGGGCAAAATTACTTCTGTGATAATACAAGGCAAATGTTGGCAACCAGCAGCATCTTAACAGCAACAACAGGAAACAGATTAGGTAAAGCACTAATTTATATAGCATGGTAGAAGTGCAACTGCTCTACAGGCTTTACCATGTTGTAGGACAAGTAAAGGATCAATTACATAAGGTTAAATCTATAAAAGAGTAACTAATCCACAGAATTTGAAAATTAGCTTTATATACCAATTTCCGGATAGAATGTAAATATAATTCGATTTCTTGCATATTGCTCAAAATTTTGTGATATTTGTCTTGGCTTGTATGTTTTTATGTTATGTATGAGAAAATGACATATTGTTGAAGTGCCCACTTCCTTTTAAACACTTGCACCATGAAATTTAAGCTATGTTAGCAGTCACCATTCAAAAAAACTCCACAACAAAACAACCCAAAAGTTGTCACAGTAGTAGGGCAAAATCCTGCTTTGAAAAATGATGCAAATAAAAATACAGATATGGCAATATAAACATTAAAGATTTCCATAAAGCACATAAAGTTCTATTGTATCAATTCCTTTAGGAAAAAAAGATTTGCAAATGTATATCTAAAACAAGTGTTAAACTTCAGTTCTATAATGCTTGAGTTTAGGAGCTAGGGTGACATTGAATTCTTATGTTCCAGGAAATGTAATAAGGTTCACTTTAAATCAGTGATTATGGGGCAACAACCATATATATATATATATGTTTATATTTGTAACTGCACCTTTGAGTAGGTCATTGAAGATACACTTATGGTGATAAAATTAACCAAGGGGCAACTACATATTCTGCATAAACTCCTGAAGAATAGCTTGTCAATTAAACTTAAAACAAGTCTTTTACAGAGCAGTTTAATTTCTGAAAATTTGTCAAAAATTACAATAAGAATTAATGAAGCTTTAATCACACCTGGCCTTCAGATCATTCCCCTAAGAATAAAATTATTTTTTATTTTCTAAGCATTTGACTTGACAAGGAAAACTTATTTAGGAATGTTTTACTGATGAAACAAAGTGGTCCAGACATTATAGGAAAGAATCAGATATTATATCTTTACAAACCAGACTTGAAACATCAAAATAAGTTGAAAGAATGATTAACTGTGTAAGCAGGTACTAGGGCAGATATAATGTGATTCAAAAACTAAACAATTTAGCTAAATTTTTAAGTTCATTAGAATCTTATTAACCTGAACTGTCTGGAGAAGTTGCTGATACAAGGATTCACTTAACTGTATTTAACACTCAGTTTTTCATGAAGAAACAGGTACCAACGACAAACAGAGCTAAATACACAAAGCTCGAAGATCCTCAAGTATGTCCTCTTGGAAACCTGAATGAAATAAAACATAGGAAAAGTTTAGATCATAGAAGAAACCAAAAGACAACTCAGAACTGTATGATTAATATGCAGAGAATAAAATGTTTCTGTAGTTCCACATTTGTGTTTGCATTCTGCTTACAAAGTTTGGATTTAGGGCATCCACATTAAATGTATGCATTTTTAATACAGAACAAAAGAGAATTCTCTTCTTGACAAATCTATGGTACCGTGCACAGCTTTATCCGTCCTCTTAGGTCTGAGTTTTTAAATTTAAATCCCTCAAAATATTACGGTCAGTTGTGGTGCTGGAAGAAGAAACTTAAATTAAAGAAGTCTATTCACACCTTCTTAACCAGCTGAGGTCAGGTAGCCAAACTACATTCTTAACTCCCTAAGAAAGGAAGAGACAGAATCTTAAGAAACTATTATTTAGCATTTATAAATGGTCAACCACACAGTAAATTAGATTACCCCTAACCTGGAAAAATCCTGCAGCAATGAAAAATGGATAGGATAACAGAAATAATGTTATGATTGCACCTATTTTTTTGGACTATGTGTCAAGTACTTAGGTACCAACAACCTACTAATGAAAACAGTCCAAAGGTTATTTCTGCTACTAGATTTGATTAGGAAATTTTCCCCCATCATAGAAGAAATTGCTTTTTCATCAAAAGACTGAGCATTTTCAGAATCTTCTTTCAATGAAACCCCAAATATTTTCGCTATGTACAAAAGGTGTTATTTTAGCCTACTCTTTCACATCAAGAATGCGTTTGAAAGATGGCTTTGTTGAAATGTTTGTATAGCGCCCTTCAAAATCTAAGATAAATTCCTAAATGTTGCCTTGGGGACTACACCTTGTAGAAGAAACAGTCCAATAGTTCTCAGGTCAAAACAAATGAGAATTTTTCTGTAATTCCAGTTGTGTGGATCTCCTGCCTTCATCTTGTGTTCATACAATATTCTTCCGGTAATGGCAGCAAATATTTTCAGGTGAAATGCTACTATTATTACTATTATCTGTGATGAATTTGCATCTTCTCATTTGCTAAATGAAATTTGGCAATGAAAACCAAAGATCAGTATCTCACTACAATAGAAGGAGCAGAACAACAGGAAGAATTGCAGATCGGTGGAAAAGGCTTGGAACCTTCAGTGATATATGTCTGTTCTTGCATCAACATTTGTGGTGATGCAAATCCTTCTTCTAAAAAATCTTTCTGTACTCATATATACTGTCATTTGGAAGCTCTGCTCTTATGATTGGTCTTAGAAGCCAAACTTCCCTTTCACAGTAGTTTTTGACCTTGAAAATGACAGGATGACTTTCATGAATAAAGGAGTAAGCATGGAGACTTTTTAAAAAATCTGACTGCAAATATAAAACAGCTTAAAAAGAATCTATAAACCTTTTCTGCAAGCTCTGTTTTCATGCAGGTCTTTATTCACAATGCATAACTATTCAACTCTTACTCCTGTGGTGCGTTTGAACTCCACATTTAGACCACCTACCTGTGCCAGTCTACATATGTGTTAAATGTCAAAACTCCTATTAAATTCAATGAAAATCTACACAACTTACCCAACAAATTCTAAAGAACTCACCTAGCAGCAAACACCCTGCCCTCACTCCATAGCCTGAACACTTCAACAGCCTTAGAGGTTGCAATGGCCCAATCTGCAGGGCCTTGGAAAAAAGCAATGTACCCAGCATAGTCCAGGCCTCTAAATATGCTTAATATCTGGCTACTCCTTTTATGCCAAAGGAAAGTCTGAGTCGGTCCCCAGAGAGTGGGGGATTGTCTTTATGTGGGTAAAACCAGAATGATTTAGTATTAGAATTAAACATTCAGCTTCTTAAAATGTGAAGTACTTCTCTCATGTTGCTTTATTGACAGATTCCAGCAAAATAAAAAAATGAAAATTAGGATTATGCTGTGATTTCCTGGATAAGTCATGAGGCTATGCAACCTGGCACATCAGTCATAAAAACTGACCCTTGCTGCAAGAAAATAGTAAAAATAATTTTGTTGTCATGAATTATAGAACCAAGTCCTTTCTGCTGACTACATCATGGAATTCCACTGTAAGGCCTTCTCACCCATAAATCTTAGCACACAGTAAATTTGAAAACTTACAAGTAATTCTCAAGTGTTCAAATGAAAACATGCACTCTGAAAACATGCAGTAATACATAGTAGAGGAATTCAGAGCAAAGCTTTTCAGAATCAAATATGTAGGTACCCACTCAACAGCAGAAGTTATTTTAGCTCTAGTTTTCTTTTTAAATCAACACCAATGAAGAACTCCTGTCAGAGGAATTTTTAAAAATCATATTTTAAACCCTTTACAGAAGACACTGTTTCCCCTCAAGGGTTTAAGCATCACCTACCATGATCAACTTGACCCTGCAGCATTTAACTTGTAAATAAAAAAAAAATCAGAGCAAAAAAAAAAGTAAAGTTCAGACCATTTGCAGAGACACCATTTCTGTTCATCAGTCCTAAGTGAAAGTCACAGACTTCACAGACTTTGGACCTACAGATATCTATGCTGATCACTAAAACATGTCACCTCTGAAGAAGGACCGTGCCTGAACCGCCTGGCTTGAAGCAGGAGAGGTGAAATGCAAGACCCAGGAGTAGAATATGCTGAACACTGAAGTATGATGGCCATAGATGGAAAGATTCCATCCATACAATGTACTTTCTCTAGGAAAAGCAGACAACTGATATATATGTTCACTGGAAGAAATATATTCACATAAAGAAAGGAAGGAGATATGTTGAAGCCAAAAGCCAGATTAAAAAATGCCCAGATTATATTTTGCTTCTTTATTGCTCTGTTTTTCTATTTGCTTTGTGTAATGTACATTTTTGTGCTGTTGTGTCTGTGTGATCATCTTGCTTACATCAATATTTTCTTCTGAATAAATATACTTCTATTTATCTCTGAAACAGTTAACTATATAGGCTACTCCTTCCTGTGTGTTTTACCACTGATAACTTGTGATAGGCATTAGGGCATTAAAACTGGTGTGACTCTTATGCTATATATATCCTTAATATTCAAAGGACATTCAAAGGTCAAGCTTGCTCTATCTTGCAAGACTACAATCAACAACCACTCATGATGTAGGCTGAAATATCTCATCACAAAACTATATTTATTCTGTTTGTATGACAGACAGTTTTGTCCTTTGATTAGATCTCAGCACCACAAAAGCATTTAGCCACCTCATTTTATGAAATGATATCAAATGATACACAGCTTCACTTGCATGGTTTATGGTTTTAACTGCAGCTCAGATTCAAATGAAACATTGAAGTACAAAAACCAGGTGTATTTTAGTCTGAGAGAAAATAAGCCAATCCAAATAAATTTAATCCAAATGCTAAGTACTAGTAAGTACAAAATGCCTTTTTTTAGCGTTGTTGTTTCACAAAAAAAAAAAAGCCAAAGCTTTATTTGTTAGTGTCCAATGAAACTTAGCTTCTGTTACCTCATTATTTTGCTCTAGAAGCCATTTCTTTAGTGAAGTGATTCCTTTGTAGACAGCTGATATCATCATCATAATCCAAAAGAGTAGGAACTATTACAGACATGATACTATTTTAATAAAAGAAAAATATTTAAAATTTGTAGTAAGCATACCCAAGAGTTTTCTTTCAGTACTCCAGAACATATTAAGTAGAACGCTTACTTCTTTTGACTGTTCTTAACTTTGAATAACCTTCTTCTTTCTGCTCACAATCAAACAAAAAAAAGAGGCAAAAACCAGTAAAGCAAACAAACCAGTAATATTAAGCTAACAGTTCAACTAAAAAGTTATTTCTCATGAAATGCTTAGTTGAATGCAAAGCAATTAATAAAAGGTTTTATTCTTCAATATAAATATAATTTAAAGTATGTTTATATCTACAGTGGTTAAATAATTAAGACCAGAGCTACTGAGAAAATACCCTTTTACATGCTGGCAACCATGACTTTCAAAACCAACTTGGTTGTCCGAACTTGAGATATAATGACTAAGGCTTACTCTTCAGAGAAGTGTTTAGCAGTGCCTCCAGTTAGTGCCATTGTAGTTTAATCTGAGAGAGGAGGAATCAGACTGACGAGCACCAGAGAGTCCATCCCTACCCCAGTGAACAGACGAGTCCCTCTCCTATTCCTGAGACTCCAGCTGAAATTTCCCTAGAGCTGTGCATCCACCTCACTTGAGTCCAGCAGTGGCAGTCCTGCACTGACTGTGGTAGGGAGGCAGTGAGAACTTGCTGTCTCCTGACACTTTCCAAAATTAGCTTGCAGGGCTCAGGCAGGTACCTGTGCTACTCACAGCCTGCCTGGAGAGTGAGGAATGCATGGGGCACTTCTGATTCCTGACTAGGACAGGACAGTGCTGAAGTCCTTTGCCTGCCACAGGGAATGACTCAGACACAGTAGGGCTCGTGAGCATAGAACTACCTCTACAACTTGGGCAGACCAGATAAGCAGAGAACTTGTAGCTGGTCTGGCAGCACTGCTGGAATGGGGAAGGAGCACTGTCCTTTGTATTGTGGTGGAAGTTTCCCTTCAGTACTCATACCCCTGGGGTTGCTATTCTTATGACCACAGTTATTTTTAGTTGCTGCTTTTCTTCTCTTTGTGAGACTGACTCTACTGCTGTAGCACTGTAGTGCTGGGCCTGTAACTAGTGACTCAGTTGTGGCCCTGTGGAAGGGCCTTTCCCAGCTGCAGCTGGATGGGGCCAGCTCAGAGCAGCTGGGCTGGCGCTTCCCACACCAACTCCTCTCTTCCCTGCTGTAGCTTGAGCTCCAGGGTATGACTGTGTTCCTGCAGTAGGCCCCTGGGGTTGCTGTACCGCCCTTTCCTGAACTGCACTGAAAGCACAGAGTGTGTTCTTTTAATTACAGTTAAAACTTCCAGAATTGTCTTGTATTGGGCTTTAAAAGCTTAACAGAACAAAAAGTAGTTTCTACAGAACGTTGCTGAAATCGAGTCCTTCAGATGAGATACTTACAGAGCCACTGACAATGCCCATAGTTATATTGGCATTATACAGCATTATGTTTTCTGTAGAATCAGAAGATCTGCTTCAGAAACAGTAACATCATTAAACATTTTAGTAATGTCTTTTTCTGGAGACAAACATTCTAAATGAAGGCCTGAAGTAACAGTATCATAACCAATGGTTAATGTTAGTTTTATCCTGGTTATGGATAGTTTTATTCAAAACCAGCTCAAAAAGATTTCTTAGTTTGCCTATTTTACCTGGAACATGCTAAAATGAAAAAAATTTAGATTTCCTTTTTATCTCTTAATTTAGGTCCTTCTGGACTGGATCAAGGGGTGTATGTGTGTGGGACTTTTACCTGTCTTCTTCTGGCACAACCTTTCTTTACAGATTCTTCCATATTGCTCTCCTTGACTGATGAAGTCAGTTCTGAGGTCAGTGTTTCACATGTCAGATACTTGTTCCCCGTAATCATCTGAAGTATACAAGTTTATATCTTCATTAGCAAACAAAAAAAAAAGCACAAAATTTTGAACCAGTTTTCTAATTGTTAAAATTACCTATGTTTTCAAAAGGTGCCCTCATAACACAAAGTTGAGATAACCTACCAAATTACGTTATGGATGAAAAAAGCGATAAGCACAGGACATTTCATCCATGTGACCAATATATGGGATATCATCCTCATTAAAGCTGTACTGCAATCAGCTCAGCTATTTATTTTATTGAAATGCAGAGAGAATCATAGAAAAATTAGGTTGTGAAGTACCTCTGACTGTCATGTAATCATAACTTTTACTCAAAACAGAGCTAACTTCAAAAATAGATCACCTTGCTTTGGGCCTATTCAGTCTGAGAACCTGAAAGGCTAACAACCTCAAAAACGCCTCTGTGCAACTTGTTCTAGTACTTGACCACTCTCACTCTGAAAATTCTTTTCCTTATGTCCAGCAGGACTTTTTCCCGTTGCAACTTGTGCTTTTTGTGAAACTGTAATTAAACTTCTGTTTGCAAAACTTCCATGTTTGTCTAACGGCACAATGCCTTACACACAACTGCTGTCAGCATCACACAACTGAAGTCTGAGAGGAAGGAATTACTCCATTAATATGATTTCATTTGAAGACAGACTGAACACCAAACAATTTTACCACGTTAACCTCACACAGATCTTGATAAACTGATAAACTGTCTTAAACAAAGAAAAAAAATTTATCCCACCTTAAAAGTCCCACAAAATAGAAGTGTGCGTCTCACATAACACAGGAAATCATTTTCCCTTTCAGAAAAAAACCAGTAGTGGCTGAAAACATTAAGTTAGTAGAATTTTAGAAAACCATACTGAGAATGATGGCAGAACATGATGAAAGTCATGCTCTTTATTGCTTAATGTTGTTTTTGAATACACTGAATTTGTGAGAAGCAGTAAGAATGAGCCCTGTTATTTACTGTACCTGTTCAAAATTAGCTTTGGAATGATGACTGGTTGTCTTAGTGATATAGTCCTTAGAATGGCATGATGCTTTATTTTCTTCACTACTGGCAATGCAAACTACATCTTTGAAGACAGATTCATGAATATTTAACCCCACTCCTTTATTTGATCTCTTTGTTTGTTGCAGTGATAAACCGGAATTTGTAATTTCATTGCCTAATTTACAAATCTGCGAGCGCACGTCCTCTGACTGGAGTTGTTCCTGAAAAACTTGCAGGGTATTTTGACTTGCAAACTTTTTCCCCCTTCTTGCACTGGAAATAGGAGATTCACATGCATTCAGACTCAGATTGGTGTTGGATTTCTGAAGCACTGGCCCAACATTCTTAAGAAAGAAAGAAGAATTTGTCTTTTTGTGGTTGATTTCACTTGAATTCCCACCTGAAGTTGAGTTTTCAGAAAAATCAGAATTAGTAATTTGTCCACCAGACTCTGTTTTCCATCGAAATATGGGTGTACCATGTTTTTTGTGTGTTTTTGTTTTCATTACCTGAAATATGCTGCTGTCAGGAGGATTTTTGACTGACAAATTTTGATCTTGTTTGAAAACCTGAGTTATGCTGGACTTGTGCACAGTCAGCACAGAAGATGAAACACCCATAACTTTTATTGGCCTTTCAGCATTTTCCCTTTTCTTCCTATTCATTTGATTTGTGGCCTTCCCGTTCATTTGCATCAGCTTTCCTTTGAAAATTGGTATAATTTTGCTGACTTTTGGAGGAGGGAGTTCAAAGGCTGAGTTTACGGATATTCCTAAAGATTTCGCAACTGGTAACTCCAGTACTCCTTGCTTATTATTCATTGATTTCTCTGTTGCTTCACTGCGAACCTCTCCTGCGCCCTCGCTGCTACTCGAAAAACTGCGTGTTCCTGGCTCTTTGAGCAAACACTCCATCCAGTGGCTGTTTTCCGTACTGCACGGTGAAGGAATTTTAGGCAAAGTCGGTTTCCTTGGAGGAGTCTGCGTTAGAGATACTACACAAACCATTTCACCATCCAATTTCATATGCTTAGATTTTATTTCCTGCAATAAAACAAGAGTTGTTAAATTGAGTGAACTGGATTTAAAAAGTCTGATAGTACCACGTAATGCATCACGATATGATATCAACCTAATACACATCACAAGATTTAAGCATACATTTTCCTGTTTTGAATCAGAATGACTACATTTTTAAACGACATTTAGTTGTCACTATAAATTAAGTTTTTTTTTTTTTCATCTCCTCCAGTTCTTTGTTTATAAACTATGCTGGAATATCGTATTTATCAGAAGGAAACACTTAAATTTAAATTACAGTCATTATCTTGGTTTAGTGCTTTCCAACTGGATAATGTCTACCCCTTTTGAGGTGGTCTGCACAGGGTTTGATTGGCAGGGCTCCTTGTCTCTTAAGACTTCTAAAAGCATCTGTATTCAGAGCAAAAGACAGTTTGGATGTCTATAAAAACTGCAGATGACACAGAGGAGCCATTCTGGCTTTGATCACTGAAGACACATAAACAGGAACT
Source organism: Chiroxiphia lanceolata (assembly GCF_009829145.1). Taxonomy (NCBI): domain Eukaryota; kingdom Metazoa; phylum Chordata; class Aves; order Passeriformes; family Pipridae; genus Chiroxiphia; species Chiroxiphia lanceolata. Next base: position 60,076,582 of record NC_045637.1, on the reverse strand, counting down.
GCCTTCTGAAAGAGGATTATAGCATTTTAGAAACTCTGCAACTTCTGTCACTATTCTTTGTTCAGAATTAATTACTTCATTTCTTTCACTACTACCAAAGAAATTTGAGTCTCAGCCTTTGTCACAATCTCAAATTAAAGGAGTTTTGATTACTTACCTCCTTTCCATCACCAGACATGGAGCAAATCTTACAGCTTGGTTTTAAATGCTTAAGTTCACAGAACTTTATTTTAAAAATTAATATTGTTATATTAATAACAATAATTAATTGTATATTATATATATTTACATATTAGATATGTTTTGCACTTATTATTATTGTTATTGTTGTTATTATTATTAGTGCTTTCAGTTGGAAGGGACCTAATAGGTCATCTAGTTCCAGCTCCCCTCCCAGGGGCAGGGACACCTTTCACTAGACTGGGTTGATCAAGTCCCTATCCAACCTCGCCTTGAACACTTGCAGGGATGGGGCATCCACAACTTCTCTGGGCAACCTGTGCCAGTGTCTCACCACCCTCACAGTAAAGAATTTCTTTCTAATATCTAATCTAGATTTACCCTCTGTGAGTTTAAAGCCATTCCTCATTGTTCTGTCACTACATGCCCTCGTAATAGTAATAATAGTAATAGTAATAATAACAATAATGTAATTGTTATTATTGTTATGGAAGAGAGCTGAGAAAGTTCTGGACATCCAACTGTTAAAAAGCATCTATAGAATTGCAAATACTGATAACACCAAGTCCAATTTTTTAATGTATTTGTGATATGAATAATAACATAACAATGGCAAATAACAATGTAATTTTTCCTTCCACATTTAATTAAATGTTAGAGGATTGATAGTTATTTGTTGTGAAAAGCACAGTTATATGCTCTTACTGTGCTCTGAATATGATAAAGACCACTTCATACCATGAAAAAGCATCACCATCAATATGTTTATAAAAAAGCCTTACACTCACCAGAGCCCTGGAGAGTTCTTGTGTACCATAAAGTGCTTTACTTGTCATCTTCACTGGGAATCCACATAGTTGTGAAAGATTGCTCTTCATGTCAGAAACAAAAGAGTTCACTACACTTTCTGCATCTGTTCTAGGGAAATACTGCACTGGCTGACTACGAACGCAACTTAAAGGATACCTGAATAAGTGTTAAGCGAGACACAACAAGTTTCTTTATGTTTCTATAATTACTAATCATCTTCGTAGAGAAGAAAGCATGAACAGGTCTAAAGCTTTTTTAAAAAGGTGAAAAAAAGCATTTAGTTTCTTGCAGGACTGAAGCTTATAAAGTTACAGGACTTCAGCATGACTATACCATACTAACCTACAGTAGTAAAGATTACTCAGTAGAAGTAATCCTTAGTCTAGTCTTTCCTGGTAGGAAAATTCTCTTTAAAACAAATATTTGTTGGCCATGTTTTTACAGGAATTTAACTCTTTCTTTTACTTAATGCCACACCATTTAGAGTGGCATTATCGTGTTTACAGAAGCTGTGAAATAAATGGCTCTATTTGACTAACTATTATTCAACACTAGAACAGAGACTTGACTAAATATTTTGTTTCAATGTGTCTAGTTAAACAATTCTCTACTGGCTTCTATAAAAGTACGAAGAAGAAAATGTGGTGCACTCAAAAATGAAAAGCAGAGCTTTGCTAGAAATGTAGTAGAGGAAATGTAACAAATATATTCTGAAAGGATACGTGAAGAACCTTTCCCCTATTGGTTTGAAGTAAACACTCAGGTATATTTTTGTCTCTTCAAGATCCTCAGGAAGAATATATCCATACTTTAAAAAAACAAACACAAACGTGTATTACAAATACAAACTCAATAGGCACAAAGAAGGAAGTGAAAAGTGAAAACTGTATATGTTTCTTACCAAACTCTTCCAGTGCACCTGAAATTCTTTATATGAACGGAAAGGAGATTCTGGAGGAATTATATGGCTGATGTTTATGATCTGACCCATTTTCATGCTGTGCACAGGTAAAGAAGGGATGCTTAGAATGAGTGTCAAAAAATCCCGCCAAAGATCTACTGGTCTTTTGGAAAAAAAAAATAATTTGGCATTCAAAGTATTTACAGATTATTTTTGTTTTGAGGACATTTAGCTCATAAGTTTATGACATAACAATAGCAATACTTCCTGAAGTGTGGAAAAGAACTTGGCATCTACAAGTCTAATTTATCTTGTCTGTAATACTACCAGTGAATAGAGAAAAAAAGCAAATATATAATTGCTTCTCATATTTTTATGATGAAAAAGCATAGGTAAAAATAAAGATAGTTTGTGGCAAAGATGGAAATATTTTTTCTTTAAATTGGCACTTTCTGCTAAAATTATATTTGAGAAAAAATGATGCTTTTGCATACCACAGAAGTAGCACAAAATTGAAATAATACTTAAATGTGTAATTTATGATTCACCGGTTACTTTTTCTCATTTTCCATAACACTGAGATAATAAAAAAAAAAAAAAAAAGATTCCTGAATGTAAAACAGACCGCAAGACAGAAGTGTTCTTATCAGTAGTATCAAGTTCACAGTTTGTAGGGCAAGCATTCCAGGAAGTGTTTATTTCTGCTGAAATGTAAACAGATTCCTACCTTGGCAAAACATAGCACCAGTTACTTAATATGGAATGTTGGTGAATAACTGTATTTTCATTGCTGTCAAACAGCTTTACAGTGTTTTCTGAAATATCGAAATCTTCCAGCTTAAAAAAGAAAAAAAAAAGTTCTTTTGAAATATTTCTACAGTCATCCAAAACTAAAATTTTCAAAATTTTTCTTTTATCAGCTTTCACAGACTGATTATTTTAGAAGATATTCCTGTTATCAAACTGCACATTATCTCATTTTAGAGCTCACACTTCCATAAGCTATACAAGTACAAGGTTTAAAGTGTATTTCAATCAGTGATATTTAAACTTTATTTAAGATGCTTTAATAAGTAAGAGTACAGGAATTTCTCAAACTGAGAGCTGTCTTACTTCCATGCACATTTTTTAAAATGCAAATCAGAAACCCATGTTTGACATTCTAGTAACTGTGTATGTCACTTTGCCTATTCAAGTGCAAATATCCAAGCAACAGAATTAATGGGACATGCAGTTTCATCCTCTGAGAAATCAAAAAACACCACACATTTTCACAATGTCAATATTTGACTCTACGGGACAATCAAAGACTGAGATTTGAGAAATATTTTATCTTTCTATGGGCTACCAGGGTTTGTGTTTATTCACTGACAGGAAAATCTGGACATTTCTGTTTTAGAAAGGTATTGAAAGGATCAAACTGATAATGAAGCCACATCATGATCACGTCCATCATCGGTCTGTGTCGTTTGGGAATTGGATTCCTATAGATGGCTTTAATGTTTGTGCTGTCCCAAGCACATCTTAGAAGAAATCCTATTCTTCTATTCTAAGAAACTGCCAAGCCTGACAAATATGACCCTATATGGACATATGCACCAACAGTGACATGGCTGTCACAATGGATGGTAAGTTTTCAACCTCAGCCATGATTTCTTAAACAATTTATTCATTATGCTTACAAGCAGCATAGTCCTAGTTGCTCCAGTACTTTGGAGGCTGCAAAGAATATGAAGCAGATTCCATAATAATCATATACATAATCATATACAGGGACTTTAAACATGGTGCTGACAACTCACCTGTAGTTTCAATGTTGTTACTCAAAAACTGTCTATGTATTACAGTGAGACTGAATGCTTTCTAGAAAACACTGCTAGAAGGAAATCTAGAATTACAAAACACTCCACTACTATATTCTGTTTGCATTTTTGAAAGGTCTCTTACAGAATCCCAATTTTATAATGCTTGCGAGAATGTACCAATATAGATACTATATGGATGTTATGCTCTTATAACAGGTGCAGATAGTCAATGACTATGATTAATGTCTCAGTGCAATCAGAAATAAGCACTTCTATCCCTGTCATGCTAATTGGAAGTCACCTAACAGAAGATGGACATTAATAAGACAAACACAGTCATAGAAAATATAACCGGCTTATACCTCAGGGGGTGGCAAACGAATAGAGCAAGCCTCCACACTGATGCAAAGCTGTCTCTCTGACACATTGAGGTCTACAACTAAAATTAAAAAAAAGCACAAAGCCTTGTTTTGAATTACAGTTCATCTGTTAGGCAGAAAGCTAACCCAGGTATTTATTAAAGGTAATTGTTAGTCGAAATGTTGCATTTGAAAATCAAAAGGCTACACTTTCTCAGCATGGAAATTAAAACCAAGAGCATTTTAACTATGAAAGTAAAAATAATAATGAATTGCCGTTGCACAGTACATCTCCCTAGAAACTCAAGGCTGGATATGCAACTGGATGCCTCATACTCTTATCTTTCAATAGGAAAGACTATATGAACAAGGTATGCATTTATTGGCACACCTCCATAACTTCCACCCAGCTTTGAGTTCCTCAACATACGCCCCTGTTACAAATTTAGGCTCCAATATCCCCAAATGTAGCCTTAAACTTTTATACAGGAATAAAAATATTACTTAGTAATTTTTGCAGTAGCTAAACAGTATGCTTTGTGACTTCACTTTCATGAACAGCAAACATAGTACATACTGACAGTCACTATAGCTCATTTTCCTATCTATTATTACGAAACTTTCACATCACTTACAAGACTCATCATCTGGGGCAAGTGTATTTATTTGCAATAATCATAACTTTAAATGGGCAAATTTCAATCTATGGCTGTAGATTAATAGCATTAAAATTACCTTTTTTGTGGGCAATTTTTCAAAGGTTCGGTTGAGCTGACAACTATCACAGCCAGAGCATCATCTGCCATCACGTGTATTTTGACAGAAGTGATTTCAAAATGAAAATCAAAGACACAAATGCCAAGACTGTGGCAGTAGGAAAGTACTTAATTATACCTTGCTCTCTCAAGTTTACCATTAACAGAATTTGTACTTACCAACAGCATTTTGCCTTCCTGAATGAGACAGAAAGTCTTTTCCTTAACAAATAAAATAGATAGGCATTATTTTATAAACTGTATGTCTAAAGTCTTTGTGGGGAAAAAAAAAAATAGGAATCACACAGTTTTGTTTGTGTGCGCCAGGAATGCTGAAAGGTGAATGCTTTTAAGGAGAGAAAATCTGTTCTATTAATTAACTTTTCACTGATTCATGAACATCTTATATAAAAAAGAAAGATGTGTAAAAGCATGTTAGTGGACAGCAATTTGCACACTGCTTTTTCCTCCTGGTAAGAAGCAACTATTTATAAGTGACATAGGAACATAGAACTTTTTTTAATTGACTAACAGTTAATTCACTTCTTAGGATCAAAAGCAAATCTGTATAGTATTACTATGTATTTTACCAAATATGTTTTGCCCAGCTTTAGCAACATAAAGGATTAGACAAGCTGCATGTATCAGGGTCACATTGTTGTTGGTCAATGTCTTTATTGCAATCGGCTTTGTATCAGCTACCATCTAGCCCTCTACTTCTAGCTGCTACTCCTGAATCAGTTGATTTCATTTTGAGAGCCCTATATTTTGAAGATACTGAGAATAGGATACTGTTATTATTGTGGCTGGAAATAAGATAACACCATATACACTTTTCTCAGTGTACATTTGAAATTATGTATACAATTGCTCTACTTATTATGAGCACACCACAGTATCTGAAGAACATGTGCCACTGCTGAAAGCATGAATCTGAAAAACAGGCCCAATTTTTGGAAGACATTCACTGTCCAACAATATTTGGTTTGGAAATTATTAATCTGGTACATTGCATTCAGTTGAAATAATTATTTGATCTATTAAAAAGATAAGGAAGAAGATGAAAAAGTGAATGCTATGTTCATTCATGTCCATTCCGTTTATTAACATGAATCATTCAACTTAGATAAAGGAACAATAAAGATGCAATTAAAGAAAAAAAAATAGGGCAAAGGAACAAAACAATTTATTATAATGAATGAAATAATTACGGAAATTAAATTATGGAAAATAAATGCAACAATAAAAAAGTGAAAACTAAATGCTTGATCCCTGACCCAGGTCAGCCAAATACCTTGCACGAAGAGATGGCCAGCCTTGTTCCATTTGGGTGCAAGTCTGGCTGTAAGCGTATAGGAGAGACAGGTTTGAAGGATGGCTGGAGTAACTGTTTGCGGTCCTTCCAGCTAATAACAAAAGTGTAAAAAAGAAACATACATTATTAATAATTTAACAGATTTTTTTCAAAAGCCTCGGTCAAAATTTAAGCAAATATACTGTTACTGCGTCTTGGTGTCAAATCCTAGTGTATGTCACACGTAATCTACTGAGCTATAGGAGGAAAGTATAATAATAATATTTGATGTAGGCATTTAGATTTCATGTGTCAAAGTAAGGTGCACTACAGCTCCTATAATGTTTCCACAGGGCTGAAAATAGACTTGGGGAAAAGATCAGTTGAACCATCTGCAGTACTTTACTAGATATGCAACTCTTTCCAGACAATAGGCACAACATCCAAAACTGACATTACCTCTGCTGTCAAACTCAAGACCAGAGATATTTTCTTGCAATCACCATAGATAAATGTAGCTTTGCTCACCCAGCAGCACCACTTGCCTGACTCTCTGTCCTGCAGAGCTTTCTCTTGACCATTAGCATTGGTCAAGACTTGGTCAAGAAACCAATTATAATGGTTTAAAAAGACTTAACTAATACATCTCCAGAGGGATGTTTCTAGTGAGACCCTGCAAGGAACTACTTGCAGATCATGGTTCTTAACTATACTTCATGCTTCTTATCTGCTGGTGTTGGAAAATCTAACGATGACAGGTTAGCTGCATATATCAACATAAAGCAGTTTTGTGAGATAAGCATTTTCAAACAGTATATGTCTTATTAATCCAGATAAGCATTTGCACTTCTTGGAACAAAGAAAAATACACCCAACTGGTTGTTCCAATGAATTATGAGAGCTACTGGCTTTGATTACAATCAGTCTTTTGACTCAGCAATTCTAGTGCATCCACACATACATTCATAAACCCCACAGATGTTGCAGTAAATTATACACATAATGCTCTAAAAATATATCAGCTGTTAAGCTCAGGGTTTCCATTTCTTCTCTGTGCTTTTGGTTTGTGTTCCTGTACAGGCAGAGTAAACCCAAAGGTGAATGGGGAGACAGTTCAGCTGCCTGGACATCCCCTGCTGGGGAATATATGGGGCACTGGTGGAGGGAATGATCAGTAGGAGAGCCAAAGGCTTTGGCCCAAAGAGCAGGTTGACAATGCCCCTGTGCAGGATCAGGATCCCACTGCAATTGAGAAATCTAGGGAAGTTGTTCAAGAACTTCGAAAAACTTTTGACTCTGACAAAGTATACTTACTATACCCAGACTCATAAAATGCATTTTGTCTATGGGGCAGATTTTTTCACCCTGAAACGTGGCTTCAGTTCAAATCGCATGGCCTATGAAAAATACTCATCTCTGGCAACAGCAATTGCAGGCAAGTGTAACAGACTCAAGAACTGTTATATATCAGCACTTACAGTAGCTCCTTGTCTCTCTACATAGGCTTGACATATTCCTGAGTTGTAAAATGGTATCTAAAAATAACAATTAAAAAAAATAAATCAAATGTCTAGAATTAAGAGGTGTTTTGCCAAATCGTAAATTAAATTCTGGTACAACAGTGACTTTGCCTTTGAGAAACATGCTCCAGAATAGTTAAGCAAACATTTTATCCTGTATTTAAAAGGAGATAAGTAAAATTAGTTCAGGCATCTGTCATAGTGTAGTCTCATTTCTAGCTGAAGATACATTAACAAACAAGGACAAGTTTGCCCAAAACACAATTGCGGAACTCCGCTTCTCTTCTTGCAAATTGGGTGGCATCTTACCAGTTGAGTCCATTCCATTTCACAAAAAGGTTCACAATCCAAAAAGGCCATTTCAGTCAAAGGAGTAGAGGACTTAAGGTGTTCTCTACATCACTAATGCACAAAAATAAAAGTTTTCTTTAAATGAAATATCTTTACTTATCCCTGATCCTCAAACAAAACACTTCTTAGAGAAAGTATGTATAAGAATACAATTGACCCCTAGCTGTAGTTTGGTTCAGGCTGATCAAGAAGCAACAGGTCTCACATCTTTGGGATGAACTTGCAAGCTGGAAAGTCCCTGGCTCATGTACAAGGGAGTGAAGGTGTCTTGAAAAATATTTCAAAAGGTGTTTTCGAAACCCAAAAGTACAAGATAACCAAAGTACAGAACAAGATATCAGCACTAAATCAAAGACATTTGTCTTATCTATATGATTGTCTAAGAGCCAACTCCTTCATCCTTTTAATATTAAGATCAGGATGGGCTCAATTTGAGCTCTCCCTGAATGCCAGCCTATATGACAGCTAGCCTGCATGGCAGGTGACCCTCCCCTTGAGCAGGGACCCCTCTCAGGTTTCGAGATTCCATACCTGAAACTAAGAGATCCTTCCTTACTCAAGGCCAGGAGATCCCTTACCTGTGATCTGCAGTAAGTGACTGATAGCATGCTGAATTAATACTATGAAGCATTACCAATTCATGCAGCTACTCAGATACTATAAACATTATATGGATAATTCCACTGAACAGTTGATCAAGTCCAAGACTAAGATTGGATCCAGCCACACCTAGGCTCCAAAAAGGAGTTCAGAAAGCAAGGGGGTCCACTCAGAACCTATGACTCAACTGGAGGACATGTTATTCCTTGCACCTCTAGTCTCTCTCTGAGTCATTCTAACACAATTTTCCTTTGTATGCTTCTTCCATGTAGTAATTATTGAGGCAAACCTTGCCATCAAACTTACTGAACCTTGTCAAGCCACTGTTAAAACTTTGCTAAATTCCATCAAACTCATCGAACTCTGTCAAATTATTATTTTACCTCAATAAAGCATACTGTTGCTTCTCTCTTTTGAGTGAGGTGCATTCTGCACATCTGCAGCAGCACGTAACTACAGATACTTATTTACACAGTGATACTGACCGCCATTACAACTGAAATTTGATTCAGTGTTCCAATAATAGGTGCAGAAAGGATCTCTTGATACAGGAATAATAACTGTCTATATAAAAAAAAGAGAGAGAAAAAAAATTAAAAAATAGTTTTACTCATTTGATTTTCTCAGCTTAAATTTATTTTCCTCACCTTCTGCAAATATAATACTTTCCACTTTTAATCAGTTTCCAGTGGTTCAGTACAATAAATTGGATTAGTCCAAGTTACTTGCTCTAGAAGATCCACAGTGGTCTAAGACAAAGACTACAGGCATTTGGCACATAAACAGAACTCTCCAAAAGCATTACTCTTAGCAGAATTTCTCATTTCTCCTCTTTTCTATTAAAGGGAATGACATAATGCATGGTGAATGCTAGGGAGAATACTTCTGCTTTCCAAATATTCTTTTCACTGAGTCTCAACCCACATAAAGCATTCCATTTTTGCAGGTGAATACAGATTAACTTTAACCATTTATTAATCTGATGTATGTGGCCCCTGTTAGTTTTAGCTGATGAAATTTAAAACCTAATGGAAATTTGTTTTTTCTCCCCAACACTCAGCAAGGCCCCTGCCCAAGAAAAAAACTCTACGTTAAATAATTTTTTATGGCTTGCCACTGATAAGAATTTTGCTGATTTTATTACAGTTAATTCTAGTGCTTCTAATAAAATAATAAAATATTTGAATAGCAACCACCAACAGCTTCTGAAAATAATAGACCACAAAATTCTTTACCTGCAAGTTTTTATCTGTGTACTCCTCGTCTCAGCTTCTGGTATCTGAGAACTCAGTGTTACTGTAGCAGCACAGAGTTTTTGCAGCTCTGGGAGACTGACAAAGAACAGAGACTGGTGCCTGGTTTTATTCATGGTATATGGTTGATTGCCCCAAGGCAGCGCCTGGGTCTTAAAATAAAAAAATCAATTCATTTTTATAATATTTGTTTACAGAACTTTATAAGTATATGGCATTAAGTAAATGAGTAATCAATTATCTTCTGATTAAGAGTAGGTAGGAAATACAAGAATTTAGTCAACTAAAACAGCTCAATATCCTTTTGTTATATGCAGTGCATCACACTTGAAAAAAATCATTATTCACAAAAGCCAAAATATTCAGACTAGAGGCAAGGATAAAAGAATACAGAGTACATGCATGTACATGTATGCACCTCTGTCATTTTTGGGACCTCCTAAAAAGCACCAAAAGGAACCAGAATTTCAGACTGAGAATGTGAACCTTTGATGCAGTACAAACAAATTTCATGTCAGTAGGAATAATATGAAGTTATAGCTCTTACCTGTCTTGTTGGACACCTGTTGTGTGCTTCTATGTATTGCAGCACAGGCTGAGCTCAGTGTAATGTAATATTTATGATAAAAAAATAATCTAATATTTCAGTATTTGAATAAAAAGACACCTTTTAACAATAGCACCTTTCTCAATCAAAGTGTTTCAATGAAAGACAAACAGGTAGAAAGTCTGCTTGTCATGAAAAGCCAGGAACAAACACTGCACACCAGAAAAAGATGTTTTATTAGTTCTTCCCTCTCCAAACACTTAAACACTTTTGGAAAATGGTCTCACCATTGCAGTGAAGACAGCAATAAATATTTTGATTCTAAATTTTATGAAATCACCAGATATTCCCTTGAAAAGCTATTTTGTAAAGCATGATAAAAAAATTATGAACTGGAAATATATTTTGAGGACCGATGTCAAAGATAATTCCGCTGTTCTGATTTTGCTTTGCTTACACTGTAACACATTAAACAGATTAACCTTAGCCATATGCTAGAAAAATCACTAGATTAATGTTTTATAACTGTAATTTAAAAGAAAATAGCATGTTTCCTTGTTTCTTACCCTTATAGGAAAACACATTTAAAGTTTTTTCAACAAGCACGAAAAGAAGATTTTTTTAAGATGCCAGACAAGACTATCACTTCATCAGGGAATTCCAAAAGCTACAGCTCAAGGGAAAGGACCATTTTAAACAAACGAGAAAAAAATCCTGTCATTTTGCAAACCCAGAGAAGAAAGCCCAAGTCCTCTGCTTTCATAATGTTTATTGGGGATTTTTGTGGCAGCAATGTTATAAAATACATGCTGCAATGCTACAGTGCCCTGCTTGTTGTTTGAGGCCAACTCCCCTGTGGGAATCACTCGCTGCGTAATGCGTAAGTTAAATCTTCCCAGACATCTTAAAAGCTAATGGGACAGAGTGCTTGCAAAAGGCTTCTCCCATCAGGGGAGAGGATAAAGAGAGGAGTACCAGTTAACACAGAACTACCAGTTAAGAAAGAACTACCAGTTATAAATCACAGGAAATAAACCCAATTGCCTTCTGTACAAGTAAGAGAACTTTATGTGTGTGGGAGAAATTACACCTTTAGATGCCGATAATCACAATACATGAACTTGAAACCATCACTGAGTTCCTACTGAGCTGAACAGAAGTCAGAGAATGGCTATTGCTGTTTTTCTGTCAGAAAAGGCAGGTAAATCACAGAGCTTGGCAGAGATATTTGCAATTTTCAGTAACAACCTGGAAGATGAAGAGCCTCCTTATTAAAGTTGAGAATACCACCAATCTGAAAGACAGTGGCTACTCTTACTGTCAGGTTGACGGTAAAGAAGTAGAGGCAGGACCTGAAGGAGGTGGTGGGGTACAGTGAAGTTGTCCTGCACACACACACACACATAGAGTACAGAACATCTGTAAGCACCAGCTCTGAAGAAAGGCGACAGGTCATGCTGGGTAAATTCTATGCCACAAAAAAACCCAAACCAAACCCAACCCAGCCAGTAATCACGCCGGAGCAGATCCACGAGACTACTGCTGTTGAGGCACCCAAGTTGTGTGTGGACGTGACACGGAGATGGGGGGACCCGAATTGGGCCGACATACAAAGCCATCGAACATATCCGAGACCAGAGCTAAAGAAACATGTTTTACCTCAGGGAAAACGGAGGGAAAACAGGGTGCTGGGCGGGGGACAGAACCTCACCGAGAGGAGAAGAAGGCGCTGCTCTCTGAGCCCTCAGCCCACCCGGCAGCGAGGCAGGGCGCTGTCACAGGAAAGCCTCTCTCCAAGGCCCGCGGGAGAGCTCTCTCAAGGCACGGTGAGGGGCTCCTGCGGCAGCCGGGGGTTTTGAGGAGCTGTGAGGAAGCAGCCGAGGCAGGGAGGCTCCTGGAGCCGCCCCTGCCGGGATCACCTCACGGCGCTGCGCGGGAACAGCGGCAAACGCGCGCGGGCGCCTCCAGGCGCTCCCGCCTGCCTTGTCGAGGGCAGGGTGGGCTGCGAGGGTAACCTCCCGACCAGCGGCTGGCCTGGTGGGACACCGGGCAGGAGAGGGAAGGGTGCTCCTTATCGGCACGGCAGGCTCCCGCTCGCACCTGCAGAGCGAAGACCGGCGGCAGCCGCGGTGGTGAAAGGGAGCTCCTCGGGCGCCGTCCCGCGGTCGCAGCTTGGCGGGGCTCGGCGGCCGTGACCCGCCGGGAAGGTGGGAAGCGACCTCCCGGTTGGGAAGCTCGGCAGCCGGGCCGAGGCAGAACGCGGGGCACGGCGTGCCCGGGCGGGCACGGCGCGGTGGGAGCCTGGGCCGTGTGTGCGCTGTAAGGCAGCCCGGCACGGCGCTGTGGGCATTGCCCGCGCCAGGGATGCCTTAGCCGGGCACGGGCAGCACTTCGCACAGCCGGGGCGCCAGCCGGCTTTATCGCAGTGGCATAAAGGATAATTTGGATTAGATGTTAGGAAAAAATTCTTTACTGACAGGGTGGTGAAGCACTACTGGAACGGGCTGCCCAGAGAAGCTGTGGGTGCGCCAACACAGGATCCCAGAGCTGCTAGTGTTGTAAGGGACCTCTGCAGATGATTTAGTCCTACCCCCCTGCCAAGGCAGGGTCACCTGGAGCAGGTTACACTGGAACGTGTCCAGGTGGGTTTGGAACGTCCCCAGAGAGGGAGACTCCACGACCTCCCTTGGGCTGCCTGTTTCAGTGCTCTGTCACTCCCAGCGTGAGGAAGAGCTTCTTTACGCTGAGGGTAAACCTCAGCCTGCCAGCACCGCCCCACTACCGCTCTCCGCTCGCGCCCCCCGCACCAGTAGCGTGACCGGCGGTCATCACGTGGGGGGGGGCGGAGCGGCGGCGGGAGGGGGCGGGGCACGAGGGCAAGCCCCGCCCCCGGGCGGTAGCCAGCCCTAGAGCCTTCCTTGAGTGGCATCTCGCTCCGCCAATGAGAAGCCGGCGCGGAGGGAGGGGCGGGGCGGCGGCAGCGGCGGGCGGTGATAGGCCTGCGGTGCGGGCTCGGCTGGTGCGTGAGGGGTGTCCGCGAGCTGCTGTTCCGGAGGTGCGGGGACTGCGGTGCGGGACGAGACGGGACAGGACGGGACAGGACAGGACATGGTGGGCTCCAGCGAAACCGGCGGCGAGTCGTGGCGGGGCCGCTACTACCGCCTGGAGGAGGTGCAGAAGCACAACAACAGCCAGAGCACCTGGATCATCCTGCACCACCGCATCTACGATGTCACCAAGTTCCTGGACGAGGTGGGTGCCCGCGCTGCCCGGGGCGCTGCCAGAGCCCGCGCCGTGACCCAGGCGGGGCCGGGGCTGCCCCAGGCCGGGCTCCCGTCCGCCTGCCCCGGCCCGCGGGTGCGGCACGGCGGGAGCCGCCCTCGGAGCCGCGATAGCGCCCTCGGGAAACAGCCCCGAGGCGCCCCCGGCCTCCGGGCGCCTCTCGGGCGGCGCAAACCCGAGCGCGCCGGCCCTGCTCCCGTGTGGCCCGCTCTTTGCCTTAAACCTTCGGCTTCCGAATTTCAAGGTGAATTAGCAGGAAATGAGGACAACGAGAAAAAACGCTGTAGTCAGTCTTAAGGGCTCCGACAAGCAGGCTGTCTCTGTCAATGTCGGGTGCCAAGAGTGGGGCGGTATCCGTCTGCCTCTTGCTCTAGTGCGCCGACTGAGAGCAGGATTTAAAGTGGGAATTTAAAATATGGCTAGGACCCCGAGCCATATTGTCTCGTGAACGGAAAGGTCAGCAACTCCTCTCTTCACACTTTTACAGTGTGTGTTGTATTACAGAACAGGAGGAAAACTTCACGAAGTAGAAGGAAAGTATCACAACATCCCGAATATCGTAGGTTTTGGAGTTACTCTAACAGTCACAGAATCACAAAATGGTTTGGATTGGAAACGACCTTAAAGCTCATCCCATTCCAACCCACCTGCCGTGGGCAGGGATGCCTTCCACTAGACCAGGTTTCTGCCAGCCCCATCCAGCCTGGCCTTGAACACCTCCAGAGATGAGGCATCCACAGCTTCTCTGGGCAGCCTATGCCAATACCTCACTACTGTAATTGTAAAAAATTTTTCCATATATCCAATCCTTGGTAAAGACACTTGGTCACAGTGGCTTGTGTACATATCTGCCAAATGAATACATCATGGGTGACCTTAGACCTGTCTTTTTGGCAGGACATGGTAGACCTGGCATTGCATACAGGCAGCCAGGTTCAGAAAATTAACTCAAGTGTTGCTCCGGGGTCTGTGATCTCACTGCCACCCTAATCTGTTCAGTGCCAGCAAGGCAGAGGAGTGCTGCAGAGCTGCACGAGTTCAGACTCTGGTGTGGAGGACTAGAGTCAGGTTGAATTCCTTTGGTTGTGTTTTACTGGGTTTTTCTCTTCCCCAGTTAGCAGCTGACGTTTTTGATCTCTTATGGACAGTGAGCAGTTGGTTTAATGATTGATAGTCATGGTTAATAAAACAGCATTTTAGTTATTGGACTAAAACATTCTTCTGTAGAGATGCAGAAGTATAGCCACCGAGAATTTTTTTCTATATTAAATGGAGCTGGGATTTAGATATTTTGAGTTTTCTCCCTTGTTCCCATTATTCCCAATTTGCAAACAATCTCAGAATCAATTAGGTTGGAAAAGGCCTCTGTGGTTATTGAGTTCAACCTATGACCCAACACCACCATGTCAACTAGGCTATGGCACTAAGTGCAACATCCAGTCTTTCCTTAAACACCTCCGGGGATGATGATTTCACTACCTTCCTGGGCAGCCCATTCCAATGTGTAATCACCCATTCTGTGAAGAAATTCTTCCTAAAGAAGACCTAGCATCCAATTAAAAAGTGTATGGCAGAGTTATATTAATTTCTTAGAAGATACAGTTCAGATGGGTAGAGACATGACAGATTTCCAGCCTCAGTAGTTCTGTAGCACTGTCTTTATTTTTGTGCTTGTAAACACTTGCAATTCAAAGTAGAAACTGAGCATTTTGCAAAGAAAGGTTTGACAAGCAATTTTTCAAAGGCAGTGTTGACACAGGTAGTATTTCATTCTTAGGTTGTGTGTCAGTGCAAATTGTTTGGCTTTTCAGCAAGGTGGATTGTGAAACTGATCTACTGACTCTTCCTTGATTATTTTTCATCTAGCTCTGCCCTGGTCTTCTTCATCCTTTTGTTATGGAAATCTCTGGTTATCCAGGCAGGGCCAGTTTAATTACAGAAGCCCTGGAGGGGAATGAAGCTTTTCATGTGTAGTTGTTCTTGAAACTTGATTAGTTCTGATTGATACATTATTGTATTGTATAATGTCCATATTGGCCAGGGGGAAACAAAAAAGCCCACACCTCAGAAAAACCCCAAACCTAACACAACACAAGAAAAAAAAAAACACTTGACAAAAAAAATTCAGGATCTAATGAACTTTTTAGTTTAAGTAGTTGCACAGCCTCTTCCTTCAGTACATGAGGTGAAACTGGGCAATATTAAGAGGTACTACCTTGTGTAAATTTTTCAAGAGGATCTTAATTTCAGCGTTCAGGACAACATTGATAATTCAGCAGCATATCAAAAGAATTCAGTTTGTAAGCATTTAAAGAGTTGGGTTTTTTGGACAACTGGGGGTTGTCTTAAGACACTCTGGTACACAAGGGTCAGACTTTAACCTCACACTAAACACCTTGCAATAGAACATGGCTGGTGTTGGAGCTGAAATTTTGGAGTCATTCTGAGATAATAAATCAATGAGATTGTCGAAAATAGTTACTTGAAGTATCTAAGTGAAGCTACACTCTTAGGGAAAGCTCTTGAATATTTTAATGTTCATTGTGTTGGTGATTTTTGTAATATGGAACCCTTGGATTAAGATATTTCATAGGGCACTTTTTTTTAACCTTCTTCGAATGCTTTTGATACTTGGTTAACTTATTAAGTGTTATGCTAATTCTTTTGACACTGTCAGACACCCTGAGGCATTTACATGTGACAGCTGAGGAGAAATTGGAGCTAGCCTCTTGCTGGTTCACTCCAGAGTACAGTAAACCCTTCTCCAAGTGGGGATTATGTTAGCTGTTTCAATAGCATTATTGGTTAAACTCAGGTTTATTTATTTCTTGCAGCTCCTTGCAGGACTAGAAAAGCTTAATATATTTTAAGAATTAAATGTGGGCCTCTAAAATTCAAATCTAGTAGCACTAAAAAGGATGCACTGCTAAAGCATCCCCTCACTCATGCTCTTCACAAGTAGTAAATAAGTAAAAGTATCAGTTTACAAGGGAGTGAAGAAATGGGAACCAAAGCTGACCTCACCAATCCCACTTCTTAAATCAATAAGGAATCTTTTCAGCTACTGCATTAACCTATGGAAATATTTTCGTATTAATAAAGAAGTTGAAAACTTTACTGTACTTCCATCCTGAAGACACCTTGGATGTTCTCACACTTAATAAGTGAAAGTGTGCTGCTGTTTTTTACTCCGTTACAGTGCTTAAAGGGTATATTTCCTCTCTTGAGCTGGTGTCTTCACAGAGCTTGTAGATATTTAGTGGAATGTTTGGTTTTTGGGAACCATCAGCCTCTGTGAACACTTGATTGAAGTTAGATAGTAAATAGACTGGGGGTGGTGATGTGTATGTGTTGAGAGTGGTGAGGCTGAGTAGGAGCAGAAGCATCGCGTGGCATGACCCATATTAGCTTGGCAAGGCTTCAGAAAGATCACTTGAAATATAAAGTGCTGAAGGAGGAAACAGTTGTGTACCTCGACACCTTACCTTTGGGATTACTGAAGATGAAGATCCCAGTAACTGCTTTTTTATCATTTTTTTTTTTTAAATGGAAGATTTTGGGGAAAATTCATAACTTGAATATTCATCTCTGAATTTTCTTTGATTATCAAAGTGTAGGAGAGGAAGTCAAGAGACCTCAGCTTTTGGAGTGCAGTATTTAAAAGGTTTAATTTCTTTGGCATGAAAGACTATGCTTGAAAATGGAAACTTGTACGTTACCTCTGTCATTCAAAGACTGTCAGACCTGTAAAACAGAAAATTTGGGAAGCATTTTCATAGTTTCAGGTCTTGTGGTTTAACCCCAGAGAGTACCTAAGTACCATGCAGCAGCTCGCTTGCCCTCCCGCCCTGTGAATGAGGAGGAGAATCAAAAAAAGGTGAAACTTGTGGGTCAATATAAGAACAATTGAAATAAAGTAAAATATAATAACGATAATTGTAATGAAAAGGAGAGAGAGGGGAATAAAACTTGAGAAAGAAATTATGCACAATACAAGTGATCACCACCCACTGACTGATGCCCAGCCTATTCCTGAGCAGAGGTTGGTGGCTCACTGCCAACTCCTCCCAGTTTATGGATGGAGTATGATGTTCTGTGGTGTGGAATATCCCTTTGGCCAGTTTGGATCAGCTGTCCTGGCCATGCTTCTTCCCAGCTTCTTGTGCAGCTGCTCACTGGCAGAGTATGGGGCACTGAAAAGTCCTTGACTTAGGGAAGCACTGCTTGGCCACAACCAAAACGTCAGTGTGTTATCAACATTATTCTCCTGCTAAATCCAAAGCACTGCACTGTACCAGCTACTAAGAACAAAATGAACTATTCCCCAGCTGAAACCACAGTAAGGTCCGATGTCACTTAAAGGAAAATAGCTACTAGAAATGCATGTATAATCATAGCAGGATCTCATGGCTATATCTGTATTGCAGATAATTACATATATGAATAACATTAAATATCAAGTAAAGGACTAAGTATGTTGGCAATGCCCTATAGTATTTCCCCATAATTTTAATAAAGTAATCCCTCTAGTCAGGCTTTGACATCAATTTAATGAGCTAAACAAGAGTAACTGGGCCTATAAGAATGAATGGTCAGTGTCTTGATCTGCTTGCTGATGTGGTGAGGCTTTTGTGGGAACTCGATTGGATTCTTTAAGCTAGGCAAAAAAGCTGACATGTATAGGAACATCTCTACCAGAGAGGAGATTTTTGTTCTGGAAACCAACTGTGATATGCATTTAATATTAATCTAATACAGACTTTTTTTAGATTACTTCAATTGTTGGTGGTCTCGGAATTCAACAAAAAACAATATTGGTCAATAATTTTTTTTTTTTTTCATAAGGTAAGAACTTTTAATTTCACAGCACTTTTTCTAAACAGCATGGACAGCTCTCACTAAATGTGTTTTGTAATGCTGGTGAAATAAAGTGCAAAAAGCAAATATTGTTTTACTGTGTCAGGACGAAAAATGTTCTTTCCCCTATGTGGCAATAAGTTGCATTCATTCACTATGATGATATTGTGGAGGAGTAGCATAATGCCTGCCATGTTTAAAATAGTGAGCAGCTTACATTGAAAGGTGCCAGTATTAGCACATTTGAAGTCTGCCAGTGTACCATATGAATTGCTATTGCAGAACCTTGTAGTCCGAGGCTTAAACCTGATGTTATCACTTCCTTAAGCTCTGATGAAGCTCGCAGGAGGATTTGAAAATGCTTTGAGAAATAGCACTCTTTTTTTGCAGCAAGCTGTAACTGTTTTGTAAGTGGGGAAATGGGCACTGTTGTGGTTTAGCCCCAGTACCCTGCAGTCCCTTGCTCACTCTTCTCCTGGCCCCCCCCAGTGGGATGAGGAAGGGAATCAGGAGAAAAAAAGGTAAAGCATATAGTTTGAGATAAGAACAGTTTAATAACTGAAATAAAATATAATATAATAATTGTAATAAAAAGGGGGATGATGACCCCGGCCCAGCCTGTTTCCAAGCAGCAATCTGCAGCTCCCAGCCAGCTCCCCACAGTTTATATACTGAGTGTGGTGTTCTGTGGCATGGAATACCCCTTTGGCCATTTGGATCAGCTGTCCTGGCTGTGCTCCTTCCCAACTTCTTGTGCGCCTGCTTGCTGGCAGAGCATGGGACACTGAAAAGTCCTTGATTTAGAGTAAGCACCACTTAGCAGCAACTACACCATCAGTGTGTTATCGACAGTATTCTTGCAGTGAATCCAAAGCACAGGACTGTACTAGCCTCTAAAAAAAAAAATGAATATCACAGGTAGAACCAGGACAGGCACCCAGCTACTGGGTATTTCTTTTGCGCTTCATCTAAAACCCTAATGATCGTTTTCAAAAATGCACTCTCAGAGAGAGATCTTCTCTCCTAGGCTCCTAACATTTTAAATAAGCAGACAGTTTCTGTCCTGTAACTTAAATGGGTGATGGAAATAATTTGGAGGACTCTTTTCAGACTACACAAAAGTGCCCTTGAAACAAACAAGCATTTGTCTGTCTGTCTTGCATAATAAAGCTGATGTTCTCTGTGTGTTTCTGGCTCTGTCCCTGCCCCCTTTCTGCTTCTCATCCCTGTAGTGCATAAAGTGAAACATGAATTTGTGACTGCCACTGATGGAGATCTTTTCTAATCTCCCCATAAGTTAAATTGGACCCTAGATTTTATTCCTCCAGTGCGGGAAGGGAAAGGGGGCAGGAACTGCAAATTAAGGTAGTTATGCTTTACTAGTCTTGAACTATGACACTGAGAAATCTGCGTGACTGTGGCAAGGGGGAGAAGAGATAGCATTCAGGATGAAGTAACTCGGACTTTTGATCCAGATGAGAGCAGCAAGATTAACTGCTTACTTGCTTTATCTAAAACTTTCTATTGTGCTACTGTTAGGAATTAGTTTATGCTATGTACTAGCGCTGGATTTATACAGACATCTGTTATGCATGTAACTTATGTCAGTATATTGGGAATGTCCTAGGAATGAGCTAGGCTATCTTAATTTATCATCAAAAGCTTTTTCACTCCCCTTGAACCCCAGTTTTACCTGCAAGAACTCTTCAATTATTTTTATCACCAGGGTTTTGGTTTAGGAGTCACTATCTGTGTAGTCTTGTGGGCTTTCCCGTTCCAGAGCCTGTCCAGAGAATCTTCATTAAAGTAACAGTTCTGGTAGTAAGCTTTGTTTACCCGGCAGAAGCATGAACAAAGGCCTTGTATAAACAAACTTTGGGAAACTCATCCAACTGTGGAAAATGCTCAGCTTTTGATAGAAAAGTCAGTTCCTGCCCTTTGTGTGAGACATTACAGTTGCTCCCTTTCATTAGGGGAGGTGAAATATTTTCATTAATTGCTTGTATTTTGTGCTAGTTTTTTGCAGAGGGTTGGTAAGTTTGTATCCTTAAGCAGAGATGCCATCTAAAAGCAAAGTGTTGGGTTTCAAAGTACTTTTACCTATGTCTAGTAGGTTACTAGTAGCATCATCTGGTAGATAGCTTAAGTTTGGAACTCTGTGTGTCATTCTCTGTACTTAGCCTTGCTTATGTCAGAAAAAAAAAATTACGTTTTCCAGCTCTGGTGGCAGAGGTCAGGGTGAAGTTGTCCCCTTCAGCTGATAAGTGATAGACATTTAGAGGGTTGGTAGAGAGGGTTGGTTGCAGTCACTGTGATGACACTAATATTGTGGTTTTGTAAACAGAGGGATGAGTTACTAGTTACACCAAAAACTGGTTCTACAGAGAAGAGCTGGAGTGCCTCAGTGATGCTGCCCAAAGCTACATGATTGCTTTGTAGTGGCACAAGGGAGGAATTTGGGAACACAAGTTAGTACACGATCATTCTGTAGTTGGCAACCAACCTGCAAGCAGTTTGTTAAAGTACTCTGTGGAGTAATTTTAGATGCACTTATATTGGTAGGTATCCACTTGTTTAGTTGGCTGGTGAATTTTTTTTGGGGGAACTAGTATAAACCATGTGATCTTGATGACTTGCTGGGGTAAGTAGTATTTTATGTGCTTGTGTGGGATTGGTTTCATTGCAGTGCATGAGTTTACATGCTGCTGGTGCTTTATGGGATGTTTAACTTTGGTGCCTTTTGCTTCTAGTTGATACCTTGTTTGCTAAGCATGTTTTCCAAGGAGTTGTGCCACCTCTTCTGCTGAAGTTGCTACATATATTTTTCTATTTTGGGGAGCACAATTCTTTAGAATGGTATTAAAAAACCTAACCTAAACAAACCCTCCAAACCCATGTTGCTGAAGAAATTCTTTGAAGACTTAGTTGGGTCAATACCTGGGAGCGTCTATTAGACCTAAGTTCTTTAGTACTGTTTCAAGGCACTGAACTTGAGTGATCCCTAAACTTTTGTCCAGTTCTTTTCCTGAATACTTATCAGAATGGATTCAAGGGCAGGATTTTGGTAAGCCTGCCATATTTGCACGTCTGCTTGCATAATCTTTACTCAGTATGCACTCCTTTAACCTTTTTTGGATCGGTTCCTGTGTCTAATCTCTCTATCAGTTGCTTAACCTTGCTTTTGCTTAGTCATGGTAGGAATCCCTTACCTTAAGAGCTGTGTATCTTGGCTCTTTAAAAAGTGTTGTTTTGGGGTTTTTGTGGTTTTTTGTGTGTTGTTTTGCTTTTTTTTTCTCCTCAGCTTTCATAATCTAGTAAAATAAATGTCTGCCTTTACTGCAAAGATTCAAGTTTTGGATTTCTGGTACTCCTGGAAACTGTTAGTAGAGTAGTGTTTTCTTCATCTGTATAAACTAGTCTTATATTTATTGGAAGAGAAAGTTCGATATGAGATTTGAAGTAAATGCTAACCTGAACTGCTGACTAGCAGGAATGTTTATGCCATTTATTTTAATCTACTGGCTAAGCATAGCCTTTCTGGTCAGCTATGTTCCAGGCAAGATGACCCTAAATAGTAGAAATTTTAGATCCTGTAGCCAGAAGTATTAAAAACTGAATTGAGGCTCCAAACCCTTTTATTTCCTCTGCCATTGGTAAAGTACTAATATCTATTCCATGGTTGCCTTAATTCAAGGCAGTACTAGCAAGTGTTTTTAACTTGCTTACCTAATCATTCCCTATGTTTATATAGTAGTTGCTTACTTGAAAGTTGAGTGTTGAATTTTGGGCATGTTACTTTTCTGTTATATGAATGACTTGAAGCTGAGGAAATTCACTAACAGCATGTGATATATCTTGCTGTATATACAGGCAGAGTTATTTGATGGATGGAAATGTGGAACTTCATAAAATCCCAAAAGTGCATCCTGGGGCAGAATAACAGTTAATGGAGAACAGGAATTTAGGTTAAGGGAATGGTGATGGAGTGAGGTATTAGAAGGTACTGGGAGATGATGTCCCTACGTCTCAAGGTTTTATCAGCGTTGTGGGTTTGGGATTCCATAGTCTATGAAAACCAAATTGCTATTCTAGTGTCTCATATGACTTTCAGTTGTGCTTAAACAGTTCCAACGTAGCTGGTTTACTCGATATTCGTACATTAATTTCTTTTGGAAAGGACCCTTGAAAGTAATCTGGCCCAACCCCCAGCACAGACTAGAATTAAGCTGAAGGTCAGGTTTCTTAGCACCTTGTGTAGAAAGCCTCAAAGGATGGAGATTCTCTGTGCTACCTTGCCAGCTTGTTTTGCCAATGCTTGGTTGCACTTCTTGTGAACAGGTTTTTTTTTATATCTTCCTGGGATATTCTTGCTGCAACTTATACATTTTGGCTTTTATCCTTTTTGCTGTGTAAAGCATTGCTTGGATAAAAATACACATTTTCTGCAGAAGTCAGAACACAGACTATAACTTTGGATAATAGTTGGGCTATTAAAATACAGACTGATCCCCACACAACAGTCTAAATACTTTAGTTGATAGGGGTAATGCCTCTTTCTACTTTGCTGCCGATGAAATAGAGACTTAGCTTCTTTGGTTTTGGCTTCAGAGAGTACATGAAACTCTCTAGTTATTTAGAAAGACTTATGTTTTCTCTAGAAGGTCTAACAGTTGATTTTGCCTTTTTTTTTTTAATTTTATAAATGTAAAAATGAATAATTTCCAGTTCTAGAATGTGAAAATTTTAGTAACAAATTCAAACTCATTAAAAATTGCAGCACCCAGGAGGTGAAGAGGTCCTCAGAGAGCAAGCTGGAGGAGATGCTACTGAGAACTTTGAAGATGTTGGCCATTCCACAGATGCAAGGACGATGTCAGAATCTTTTATTATTGGGGAACTTCATCCGGTGAGTGTGCGAGAGTATCATTACTTTTTTTTTACTGTAGTGTTTTTCCATCTAGTTATTTATCTGGTAATTTACTTCAAAATCAAGAAGAACTGCTAGTTTGGTTGGATGCCCGGCCTGCAGCTGTTTGTGGATGGACCTGGGCTGGAGACACGTTCCCCCAGTGTGAAGGCATTTGATTAATGTAGTGTAAGGATGGTCACATTTTTGCTGATTTAAATTGTCTTACAGCCTAGTTTTTGAATAAACTGAATCATGCTATATTCCATGAATATGGAATCGTGCTATTTCTGGTGTACCCTGTCAGTTTTATAATGAAACTCTGTAACCCTTGAAGGTGATGTGTCAGAATGTCTAGACCTTTTCCTGTGTCAATATGCAGAGTGACTACTTAACAGCCACTTTCGCACTTTCGTCATTGTAAATATATATCTGCCAGGCTTCCATCTGGATCTAAAAGCACAACCCTGGCTCTTTGTATGTATGTTTAGAAAATGGCTATTATAAGTGCTGTACTTCTAGTTTGAGGCTCTGTGTTCCTTCTCTCTGGCTCCCCCCATTTTGAGCTGTATCAGCGTTCCCTACGTGTGGTTGTCAGGGTTCTTTCTGATCAGTTCCCACCGGATCATCTGTCACCTCCTCTTTTCTGTACTGTCCATACCATTTCCTGTACTTTTAACAAGCACCTTTCTGCTGTCTCAAGTTTTGAAGGATGTATTTCTGTCAACAGAGCTGCTGCCTTGGTTTCCTTCAGCTAGGCCTTCAGTTAAACTCTTCCGCATCTTAACAGTTGAAAACCACTGGCTAGAGGTTTAGGCTGCTAGTGTGCCCATCTGCTCTACTTTACTGCCCGTTTCTGCCTCTTCTCTTTTCCTCTTCTGTTTTGTGTGTGTTTTGTCTTGCATTCCAGGTAAATACCACTGTCTTGAGTAGCCTATTTCACAGTAGGATTCTTGAACTTGTTTCAGTCTTATGTCCTCTCTTGATAAATGTTACTAGTGTAGCTTCTCTTAATAAGAAATAACTCAGCTCTGATGCACATTTGTGTCCTTGCAGACTTACCACGTATTTCAGATGGCAGTCGATGCCAGTAGCATTGTTCTTAACCTGGCTATCAGTCCAATTCTTCCTTGTTTGGCAAGTGCCTGTTTTCATTTGATATGAAACAAACAGCTTGGTAGTTTAATGTAAAATGCAGCACTGACAAGACTATATACTCTTGGACTTTTATGTAATGAATGTGACTATGCCAAGTAAAACTTCACAAACTTAGGAAAGATCCGTAGAATTTGGGACCTTTGGTCCAGTGGACATTGGACCAAAACTATTTAGTTGACTTTGTCCAATGATACCAGTAGACTAGGTAGAAGTAAACTAATATGACTGCAATCAGTGTGTGACCTAAGGTTATGTGTACTCTCTAGAGACAAAGGAAAGGCAAAAACATGGGCACAAAGAATAATAAAATTTGTTGGAGGCTCAGGTTTCACTTCTTTATTGCCTACTGGGAAGTATTGTTTAAGGAAGTAATCTTGTTTATGGTAGCTCAAAATCACACACTGACATCTGCTCTCTTACAAGTGTGCTTTTGTCTAGGGAAAAATACTTACATGTTAACAGAATAAATTGCCAGCGGAATTTAGTGATAAATGGTGTGGGTTTGGGATTTTTTTAATGCTTTTGTATTTTGTCTAAATGTTTCCTGCTTGTTTTCCCCACAGGATGATAGACCGAAGCTTCAGAAACCAACAGTAAGTGTGTTTCTCGAAATGCCACATTGTTTCTTTTAGGCAATAGGAACAGTGTCTGGGTAAATGGTATACCCCCAGAAATAAAAATAATTCAGCTTGATTTAAGTGTGGTGGTTCAGGTTATTAATCTCTTAAACCTGTTGTTATGGCTTCAGGTTATTCTTCCTCTTAAATGTTATTTTCTTTAATTTGTGTGGCTTGAAACCAGGAGGTTACTAAGTGCGATAATATTATACCATAGCAAAAAGGTAGACTCTAGAATTGCTGCTGCTGTGTCTATAGAGGATGTTTGCTCAGGGCTGGCCTACCAGTATGGCAGTGTGCTTAGGAAATAATTAAAGGTTATTTTTAAATGAAGCTTAGTAAGAATAGGATCTTACTCTTGCTGTTTGAGAGATTGTAATATCTACGAATCATATAAATTGGTTAAAAGAAAGAAAGTAAATTTTATATATATAAATATATATATATATATACACACTCTGAACCATTCACTCTAGCAATTATTAACTATTATTAATTAAGGATTGGAATTAGTACACTAATGAAAATAAGAAATGGAGTAGTTGCTGGAATTCTGAGCTTCTCATCGAGAATAACATCTGCCTTCAGATTTCTTTTGAAATTCAGGGAAGCTTCACTTAAGTTGTAAAAGGAGAAATTATAAATGAGAAACAGACTGCCCAGTGCAAGTTGTAGATAATCCTTTGAGTAAGCTCACCGAACAAGTACTTAGAATATTAATTTGACCAATGCATAGTCAGTTGGGAGTTAAGATGTATCCAAATAGCTACCTACACTACACTGTTTTTCGTCATTCCAGAAAGAATTTGAGGTGCTTTTCTCCAGCAGGATGTGTGGCTGTAGAAAGACAGTTTCATTTTGCATTGTACTCTGGGTGGGTAATGTGACAGGTTAGGTGGGTTCTGTGCCCTGGCTCTCTAGGAACTGTCAGAAGGCCTTGGGCTTTCAGATGTCCTGCTTGCCCTTGCAAGTGCCCTTGCACTGTGTTTAAAGTAACTCTCAGTGTTCGTACCCACTGTCATAGAGTAAAAAAAAGAGTTTTTTATGAGCTGGGCCCTATTTCTCTTACTGTCTTGGTGTCCTCTAGGGAGGAGCCATCCCCTAGTCCTGGATGTGCCAAGTCTCTTGTAGAAGGTGTTAGCCTTGACAGTGTGGGCACAAGCTCTTCCATGCTGTTTGGCTTTGGTTTTTCACTGAGATGTTCATAAAAGCAATATAGATGTAATTACTGAGTCATATTCTTTTAAACATGGTATTTGTCACATGTAAACCTAGGAAGATTTGAGTACTTGCAGAAGTAGTGTGCTTGGACCTTTGAGAGGATGTTGAGAATCTTTCTTCAAATCAATTTTGAGTGTTCTGATACTGAAGTAATTCATTTTTCAATGATGGATCTTGTGCCACCAAATTTAAATAGAGTTTTAATGCTTAGATCTTTAAAATGCACTTAGGGTCATGTTCAATTAGAGTTATTCAAATTTAGTAAGCTTTCATATAAATTGTGCAGACGTACCCATCTGGGATTTGATCTTGTAGTGCTGCTTTCTCTGTGGAAACTGAACAAGAAGTTCAAGGCAATATAATAAACAGCTATGACAATTTGACTGACACTAAATACCTGAGTTTAATAAGCCTTTAGATGTAAATTAGTAACTTTTTTTCATGTAGTTTCAATATAAAAAAATATTTGTGAGTTAATTCAGAGTCTTTTCCATTAGATTTTAGTCAAGTAATTGATTTCTGTCTTTTCGATGACTAAAACTTATCAAATGTAACCTGAGGTTGAAGTTAGCTTCGTGGAAAATTTGCAGTGAAATTTTTCTTGATGATATTGGTTTAGGAACTTGATGCAATGTTGGCTGTAGAAACTGCTGCTAGCTAACTTCTAATACAACAGAACTGTTACAGGAATTATGAGAAGATGCTTTCCAGATGCAACATTGAGTTGTTTCTAAATTAGTCCCACTTAAAGAGTTTTGAGAAATTGAGGGACTAGTTAAGATGGAGAGGGGTGTCTGCCTGATGTAAATATCTTTTTATGCTTTGCTTTCCAGGAAACTCTTATTACCACTGTTCAGTCTACTTCCAGGTACAGTATGACACCTTATGTCAATCTTGAAGTTCCCTGTGACTGTGTTTCTAAAGCTTAGAAAGCTGAATAGCTTTTAACTACTGGAAGCTTAGATGTCAGAGGATGGTGCATGAAAATTTATGTTCTGTGTAGAGTCCAAGCTGGCATCTATGTACCACTTTACAAGTATGTCAGCTTAGTAGGTAGATATTTTTCTCATACTGACATGTGTCAGTATCTACCAAATGGTTTATTTTGCACAGGCCTTTATTTCTGAAGTCTGCCACGTGAATGGAAGACACTTAGTGCCATTGCCAACTATTTTACTGATGTGGATGCCTCACTTTTAAAATTTGCTATTGCTGTTGTGTCTGAGGGAAATAAGAGGATTCTGTGTATAAGAAGAAGAATGTTTCAGAATTGAGAGGGGGTTGGAAAACACTTTGGAACACCACTGAATCAAACTCTGTAAAGTTATATCCTGCTGACAATTGCCTACTGCTGAAACCTCAGAGCACTGTTCCATGCCCCTCTGGGTGAGGAGCTTGGGTGCTTTTTAAGTGTCATGTGATGCTGCTACTTAAATCGCTTTTGAATGAATGATATTCTGGGCAGCAGGCCATGACTTTAAACATGTCTAGGGTTTTACTCTTCTCTAGTAAGCAAAATTCTTGTAAGCTCTAGTACAAAGCCTTAACAGTACAAACTTTTTCACTTGTGTAGAGTATTACTGGCAAGCCCAGGTGTTCTGTTGCCCTGAATTTTAAGTATTTATTGGAGTGGGGAGGAAGGACTTCTTTAAGCAATTACTTATTTTTTTTCTTTTTTTTTTTTTCTTTTCTAACTTGCTGGTTGTCACTTCCTAAACTGATGTTTAAAAAACTTCCTTCTAGTTCGTGGTCCAACTGGGTGATCCCAGCAATAGCAGCAATTATTGTGGCCCTGATGTACCGTTCCTACATGTCAGAGTAAGCGCCTTACGGAGAACTAATGCAAGAAGAGAATACATTCTCTGGAAGAGAATATAAGCAATCCTAACCCAATAAGTTTCTGGACGAAAGCCTCATGTCTGAAGAAAAATTCAGCTTTTTCAGAAAACTGAAAAATTCTTTTCTGCTGTGCACTTTTCTTAATGTTGCCTTCTGATGTGCTGCTCTGAAGTGATAAAAAGGCAGCATTTCTCTTTTTGTATAACAATTTTATTCTCTAATGAATTATTGGATAACTGTATTGGTTTCTATGTTAGAATATTGTTTTATATGTAACACTGATTCTGGTTATTTCTCTTTAATCTGTAATGGGGTCCATAGGACTCTCTTTACATATACATTTTACAGCTTTAAATGACTACCAAAACTGTGTACATGTATTTGTCTATGTACACAAATTAACTTAAAAAATCATGTTGTCTTCTTAAATGTAGTATGTTTGAATGAAATGCAAATTAAATGTAATGAATAAAACTGAGTGGAGTAGTGGTTGTAGGTGCCTGTAAGCGGTTGGGCCCTACCAGTCAGGCTATAATGAGCTGATTTTTTTACATTTCTTCTGGCATCTGCTCTTATAGCTGTTGTCGATACTCCTACTAGCAAACTGTTCTGTTTGTATCCTGTTGAAAAATTGAGGTGAAATATGAAACTCAATGTTTGGCCCAATTACGTCTGTCTCACTTATGTGAAAAATATATATTTTTTTCAAAAAAGGCAGAAAAAAGTAACTCTTACTAAACAGTACTACTCCTGCCAAACACTCAGGTGACTGTAAAATTTGTTCTGGGACTTTCAGGCTTTGGTAAAATCTTTAACTTTGTCATGTACATTGTGAGCGGGGAAAAAAATGATAGATGAAATCTATTTCTGACTCTTCTGTGATGTGCTCCTTGGTGTTTTACTACAAAGAGATGACTATTTTCAGCCCTCAATATACAAGATAACTGAAAGTTTGCATTTTGTGGTGAACATTTTTAGTCATGTGTAAATGATCGTGAATAAAAGTTTAACTACTTACACCTGCTGGCTCAAACACGTTCGTTTCAAACTTTTTGAAGGCCTTGAAAGGGATGTCATATTGGGACACTTTTCAGAAGTACTTGTTTGATGGTGCATCCTCAAAGTCAGGATAAGTTCCTAATTCAGGGAAGTGTAAGTGAAAAAGTGTATCATGGAACAGTGGCATAGATAGGCGTTTTCATCAGCATGACCTTAACACCAACTAGTGACTTAGCAGTGGTTTGGCCCTGCAAGCTCTGCCTCACTGATATTCATCAGGACTTGAAGCACTATTCCAAGGGCTGCTACTTGCAGCACCAGGGAGGATATGTGCAGTTTAGGGCCAGTGTCAAGCCAAATCAAATTGGAAGATAGTACACTCTAAACATGAGCTTTAAAAAATAGATAAATAAATAATTGGGGGAGAGAAAGTGCTATGACTTCAGGAGATTGTCTTTTGCATGTGTAGGAATATGTCAATACAGGAATCCGTCAAGAATTTCTTGCTGTGGGTTTCCTTTTGTGGGAATTTCTTTACTGTTATAGCGAAAAAGGTTATCAAATAGCTTCAACTAGAAAGCATTAATTATTTTGTACATTGGTATTCATGTGTACTGTCAGATTTGGTTTACGGTTACAGATGTGCACTTACAGTAGATCCCATCAACTTCTTTATTTTGCTAATTTTAACTTGCAGTATAAATGGCAGTGTTTGGCTTTGTGTCTAGCATTAAATTATTTTGTCCTGGTTTTGCCCTAGATTTTCTTCTGAATGTAGTGGAAAAGAGTTTAAAAATTCAGGCTTTATTGATGTTTTTATAGATAACTTTTAGAAAGGATATAGTAACTCACAGGTGGTATATAGAATCACAAATCAAGTTTCAAGTATTGAATTCTCTGTGTTTTTAAAACATCATTCAAGTCTATATTCCTAGGTGAGGCAAAGAAAAGAAAAAAGGCAACTTCAGAAAGCTTAGCTTCACTGTGCCAAGAATTTTAGGTTGGGATAAGTATGTCTGCATCAGCAAACAGGGTAGTGCAATCAAAGTGGATCCATAAGGCAAAACACTTGCAGTGAAAGGCCTTTTTTCCATGCTGTGTATGTATTTGGAGTTTTAATATGATACAGCTCTGTTTGGATCCCACTTACTGGATATTCATTTATGCAATCCTCTGGAGTAATGATGCAAACTCAATCCCATCTAAAAGTAGTCAAGCTGGCATGTGCAGGGAATTTCTACAATGTGAACCAAAAGCATTGTGAGAGGAGGTAAGTAGGCAATGCTTCAAAAACTGATACGAGTTAAAATGCTAATGCACAGCTTGTTCCCTGTAGTGGGTCTGTTTGTATTCCCCTCTACTGGTGCGGCTATACGTTGTTCCTCAGAGATACACATTCCTTTCAGGTTTTTAAATGTAAACTGGTTTTGTAAACTGATATAAGTGTGTCAACTAAAAAAAAAATTATAAGTCTTATTTTCCTCTTAAATATCCTAAGATTAGAGTTGCTTTCCTTAGGGTTGTCATACAGGAATTTTTTATGTGAGTTTAGATTTTGAATATAAAAGGAGAGGAAGGGAAAAAGGCATATGGGTGTGTTGAGGAATGAATGACTCTGCTATTGAAAAACCAAGTGAATTAAGGGCAGTCAATGTTTTTACAGTCTGACAGCAAAAAGAAAAGAATTGACAGTGTGCTTTCTTGTCGGAACAAAATCCTTTGTCCATGGATCTGATCTGAAGGTATTTGCTCTAATTGTCTGGTAACAAATACTAATTTTTGTTTGAAGAGGCTGGCTTTGGTGGTCAGTGCTTTAAATCAGATCTTATGTTATCTACTGGTACAACCTCACCTCAGTGTTTATACTGCTTTAAATTATTTGAGCATCATATTTTTGTCCTTTATTTGCCTGACTTCTGTTGTTCACAAGAATGCACAGTGGCAGAGAGCACCCCCTTAAATGGAGATGACCGTGGCTACTTGGTGTCTGGGGAGTACAGCCAGCACTACTTGTTCACTTGCTCCCCCTGCAATGACAAGGAAAAAAATAGTACACTGTCCCTTTCTCTGGCTTACTTGCTCTGGCATGCTGCTCTGATGCCTTTCCCTAGTCCTCAGTGGTGCACTGCAGTCAGGATTTTGCAGAATGCTAGAGAGAAGCTGGCAAGGGGGTAAAAGCTAGGCAAATGGAAGCTGATCAGAAATTTTCTTCAGAGGCAAAAAAATGCAAAGGTGTTACTTTCTGAATGTTTGACTACTAAGAGTAAATGAAAGCTTGCTTCCAAGTGCTTGGCCATTTGGAGGAAAACTATTCCTGTATATTCTGCAAGGCTGGCAATGATTATTAAGCAAAACTTGGTAAGAAGAATGAGCTGTATCACTGGTGCACAAAACATGTAGGATATTAATATTATTACAGCATTTTCTCCCGAATATAGAAAAGGATTTCGGAAACAGCATAGAAGGAACAAGAAGCAGGAGGAAGCTCATACTCCTCTGTGCTTAGCTCTAATGCCTGTTCACATCTGCGGTGAAGCTAGTAACTGATGGATGACATATTTAAATTTTACTTTCATACTGCATTACATTCCTTCCTTTGCTTAATTCATTATGTGTTGAAATATTTTGAGTTTTTAGTGACCTGGCTTATAAGTGGGTGGGCAGACAAGCACATGAATTAATGAGAAATGTTGGAACACTGGATCTCAGTAGATGATTAATGCTGGATTTTCTTTTCTTTATGAAAACTAGTTAGACTTGCTCTTAATCTTCTTACATGTAAGAGTGTGCATTAAACAATCCTTGACATTTTCTTTGCAAGCTTTCTAAAACTGGGGACATACAATGTGACTACTGGTCCATATTGATAGCTGCGAAAACAAAGCTCAGAATAGACATGATTGCACTGCAGTCTCATTTATAAGGAATAGATTTTTACTTTTATCCTTTGTGGTATAATTTCTCTGCCTGTATTTAAACAGTTTACTGCACTTAGGCAAATAGCATACTGCCCAGAGCTGTCAGTTCTGTTCACTGAGAGGAAAGTACTGTCAGGCAAGAAGAGTTACGCAGTGGAAGCCTTAGGGAAGGTTTTTTGGTTTTCTGGACAGAACACCAGAGAACTTGTACAGATCCCCAGAGTCCAGGAACTGTACCCAGTAGCCTAATTACCACAAAAATGTTACCTTTTTCCATAGGCCCTGGTCTGTGGAAAAGGCTGATTGATCCTATTGCAGGATGAGAGCACTCGGCTGTATTTCTGGAGTTCCACCTACTAAGGTCTTTGATAAATATAGCCCTTTATTGTCTGAAATTAAGAGGGTTTTTACCTGTCAGCAGTGGAAAATGAGTTCTGGAAACTGCTTCAAGGTTTAGAAGGGTATGGATAGAGAGAAAAAGGTAAGCCAAGCAAGAGGTGTACTTTCCTAAATGACTTCTTGAAAAAAAAAAAGGAAAGATCACTTTCCTGTCACATTCAATTGTCACAGATTTCTGAAGCCATTTGATCCTTTTAGTGTCACTCATCTGGTCTTAACATGGCTTGTAGGGATATCCATAAAATGTGTGTTTTCTATGTAGGTGCTTAAGGTAGACATGAAAGAAAAGCTTAGCTTGCTGCTTAGAAGCCTGCAGGGTGGTAGGCTGGTAACTGGAAACAAACAAATAGGTCCTTTCATTTGTAAACTGAGTAGATCCCAACTTGTATTTGTTTGGATCCATTTTCAGAGTAGTGTTGCAGTTGTTAACATTCTCTGCATCAGTCTGAGGAGGACAAGCAATTTAAAAATATTAAAGTTTGTATTTGAGCAGTCGTGGCTTCTGGGATCGGAATGAGAAAACCTTGTTTTATTTTTAGGTGATTCTGTAGAACTACTTTTTGACCCTATTGAAATAACAAAGACATTTGAGAATGCAGGTTATTATCTACTTTCTTATCATGGTGAGATCTTCAGATATGAGGATATGGATGAACAAGTTACTAGAATAAAAGCCAGGGTGTACAGACTTGGAGCCAACTAGCTACTCTCAGGCAGCTCCTGCTGGTGGGCTGCTCTTTGTCTTAGTTGCACTCAAGATAATTGATTGCACCGTTGCTGAAGGCGATATGATCATAGGCTTGAGAAGCTCAGCATCTGGTAGATGTGCCAGTCTGAGGAAACGAGACTTTCCTGCCTCAAGGTCCCCTGACAGTCTCGATCCAGGATGGTGTCTCAGGTCACATGCAACACACATCGACACTATCAGGCTTTTCAAAACAAATTATACTTTTTATACAGTAAATTGGTGTCTTCAAATAAATGTCAGCAGGTGAGGAAGAGCAGGAACAGTCACTGAAGAAAAGAGAAACAGCCTGTGAAACAAGGATTATTGTCCAGGATTTTCTTTCTGAGCTCTGTGCCCTAACTGCTGATTGAAGAGATTTTTACTCTCTCCTCTCTGCTGTGAATCCGGCATTGTTTTTTCTACTGGAACGGATGAACTGCTTGAATATTTATCCTGGTTCTTGGACAAAGTTTTACAGCCTGGGCAGGCTCTGGCCTAGTTTAGAGTGAGCTTGGATGTGTCTGCATCGTTCCTGTAGGCGTAACCTTGCTGGTTTCTGCTGGGCCTCGCTTCTGGTTTGCATGAAGCACGAGAATGCAGCTCCAGACTTGTCCCACACTTTCATGTGGGAACCTTTCAGTTTCTTCTTGAAGTCATCACAAGATCATTATGAATCCCTTAAAAATAGATGGCCTTCCCACTTCCAGCTGCTAATATGCAGTTAAAAAAAATAAAAAAAGCAGCATAGGGTTAACATTAATAACAGATCACCAAACTGCATTCCTTTTGTACTCTAAAAATCCACATATTTTAAATCCATTGGTGCAAGGACTTCACTCTTTTGTGTAAAAAAAAGTGTGCAAACAGATTCTGATCTTGTTTGGAGTGCTCAGGAGTTCTAATAATGCTACTGAAAGGAGTGTCAGTAATGGGGCTTGCAAGCAAATGGATGAGTTTTAATTCCCCTATAAATACAAATTTGTACATATCCGTGTTAGATTTTCTTTTGTTTACTATGTAAACTACCAGTGCAATTAAAAATCTGATGTATGGAATGAATTAAGACTAAAAACTTTGTCTTGAAACTAAGCACAAAATGAGACACCACATGTGAAGGTTGTGATGCCCAGTGACTGTGTGCTGTGCTACAGAGTGTTACTTAAAAGCAAGCAAGAGGAGTATGTGTGTCAGTATCCTATTTCTTCTGGCTTACTGCATTCTAGTAATTCTGTCTTTTGGGAAACCTTCGTACAATGCTATTAGAAAACAGCTAAATTTACTTTAATACTTGTTTTATTGACATAATGAGAAGGGACATAGATTTTCAAAGTGTCATATAAATGTTATGGGTTCTATTATTCATTGATCACGTCCTGGCTGTGATATTCACTTTGGAGATCAGTGACCAGGAATATCATGAACAAAACAGGATTTCCACAGAAATTAGATGCTAAATCATAAACATTCTTTCTTTTTTTTTTTTAATTTAAAACTTTAAATAACTTTTAAACTCAGGCAGCAGTGTTCATTTTAGAGGAATCAACCCAGCCTATGCAACAAAATGCTGTCGAAATGCTCTGGAAGAAGAATAGTCTTCTTCCATAAACCTGTTTGCTTAGGTATATGTATTTTTTAGCATCTTATTGCATAAATCAGCTATGTGGTAGGCCACAAATCCTTTCAAGCAGCTGCTCAGCATATGAAAAATTTTGTCTACTATAACAAAATAAGCATCCTCTTTATCAATGTGTTACGCTATAAACAGCATAAGCAGAAAGTAGTATCAAAACAAGTTTTTGTGGCTTTTGTTTAGGTGGCTAAGACATTAATGAAAGGTACACCATATACACTGGTTATCACCCTCCTCCCAGTTGCTCCATTTCATGAAATAGTATGTCTTGTTATTACAAGTTAATGTGCCTGAGTCAGGATGCAGACATTTCACATCTCTGCCCTAGTGATACAAATTTCATAGGGTACATTCAATGAATTCGCAAGGTGACAACTTGATTTGATTTCTACTCTAAAAGACAAAGGGAAGGTTCGCCAACATTTCAAATATTGAAGTTTGCATCCAAAAATTCCTCCAGTTTTTAATAATATTGTGAGTTACCATGTCACTAAGAAGTTCAGTGATTAGAAGTATCATAGTAAAACAGAAATAATGTATGGTACTCATCAGGTCTATTTAAATGCTGGCAATAAAAAAGAATAAGAAAGGTAAGTGCAATTTTAACAGGTTTTAATTGGTAAAACACAAATAAGTTTTGCCCCAGGCAATGGGCACCAAAGACAAAGCACATGGTTATGAAAACTCTCATAAACTCTTCTCAGTAAATAATAGTCGCTCTTCTTATGCCACTTTTTGAGTGTCCTGCAACACTTCACTGGTGGTGGTTTCAAAAGCAGAGGATTTCTAGACTTATCTTTGGGTAGTGACGGTATTCCTGCCTGGCTACTCGCACGTTGCAGCTCCTGTACTCTGCTAAGCCACTATGCTCTGGCTGATGAAGCCTCCTCAGGCATCAGAGTGTGTCCTTATGCTGAGTGTTTCAGCAGTGCTTTATTGCGTTGACCTGGCTGGTCCCTCTGAAATGGGCAACATTGGCTCTGTTTAAAGATGTTTCGTACCGGTGAAACTGCATTCATGAGATGCCTCTTGCATTTAAAACAAGGTCACCTTCACCCACTTCTTCCATCTATACTCCAAGCCTTTTGCAACCCAGTGCCAAAATAGCTGCACTTCTCAGAGGCACAAACATGAAAGAGAGACAGTATTTACGAGAAACACTTGAGCAAAGTAAACGGATTTACTGAGCTTAAGTCAGTCTTAAGGTTGCTTAATGCCCAAAACTAGTTGGATTATTGTTCTGTGCTGCTGAAAGAACCTAAATATCTTCCCAGTTGTTTATCTAGCTGCATATATATAGATCTATGTCAACAACTAGAAAAGGGAAAGCTCTCATAAATCAAGTTCTCAGACTTGTCTCATCTGTGAATACTGATCACTGAACAGCCCTTTTTGAAAACTTCTGCTCAAAATTTTATCTAAGAATGATTAGCTCTCTTCCACCTTCTTTCTTGAGTCTTTAAGGCCTGCTCCTATGGGGCAAAACCTATGTCTGGGTTTTGCAGGTTGCCAAAATACAGCTGAGACAGTGGTCTCAGTCTGGACACAGAACTGCTCTGTTGCCAGACAACACCAGCAATAAGGAACAAAAGATTTTCTAAGAGGTTGAGGTGATCCATTAATTTGTTTCCTTGTCCAGATAAAATTACAGAAATCTGTACCATATGGGGTTACCTGTCTTTTGTAAGCTCTGCTGCAGTATTTTCTTGTTTTTCAAAGCCTTTCCCTTACCAGCATGAGTGATGGAGAGCATGCCATGGAAAAGGGCAGCTGAGAGATTGGTATAAACACCCCACTCAGTCCCACTCCTGCAGTTTTACTGTGCCTTTAAATTGAAAGTCAGGCAGAAGCAGAAGAAAATTCTGCCTTTAGCAAATGTTGGGCCAAGTGCTGCTTGACCATAAGTTCAGGCTAACTCCCACTGACCTTCCTGAAATAACAGGGCTCTGAGCCATGGAGGGGCTTGGTCTGTGCCCAGGGGAACTTTTGGAAGATTCCTACATTCTTAGTGGATTTTATTAAGTACTCAGGGTTCAGAGGTGGAAGAAATGCTGCACAGAAGAGGAGATTTCGTATTCATGTGTGTTTTCTCACTGCTTGCCAACGCTGGCTTGTTGGCTGAAGGCATTTGCTGACTCCCATTGTGGCCAAGGGTTTAGAAGCTATAGCTGATGGTTTTTAAACGCGTCTGGCTGTAGTGGATTAGGTCATAAAAGGTGATGGTTCAGGGCTGCCTATTGTGTTTCCATAATTCTTCCTTTTCTGTTAGTATGGCTTTATTTGCAAGACTCCTTTCACAGGCACCTCTGAAGACTGCTAAGCACTCAGTGCAAACACTTCCCTGAGAGTTCTGAGAAGCTGTTGAGGGGTTCCTTTGAAGATGTGCCAGGATCAGCTGTGTCACGCAAGTGAATGTTAATGAGGAGAAATGCAATGGCCTCAGAAGCAAGGCATCACAAAGTTGCACTCTGGGACCATACGCTGGGATC
The DNA here is from genome assembly GCF_009829145.1 of Chiroxiphia lanceolata. Lineage (NCBI taxonomy): Eukaryota > Metazoa > Chordata > Aves > Passeriformes > Pipridae > Chiroxiphia > Chiroxiphia lanceolata. Next base: position 60,039,165 of record NC_045637.1, on the reverse strand, counting down.
CTTGCAGGAATCTTTTTAAGTCCATTAACTATCAAAAAGGTTTTCTACCGTGATGAGGAATGTAGTTATGTCAGGCTGTGGGCTTAACTGTAGAGATATAATGAAGCTGACATCTTGAATTAGAGTAGTGTTGTGTTTTCTTCTTTAAAAATTACCATTTACTAAAACATTTAAAGAGGAAAGAAGTGGAAAAAACCCTTAATTTTTTTTTTTCAGTGTAATGATAGGTCAAAATACTTTTTAATCTTAGAAAATTATTTGTACATATGAAATGTAATAACAGAAAAGAACATGAGGACATTGATTTTAAGTGTGGTCTTTACATTTGGTTTTGATTTCTTCTAAAATAGGGTAAAAATTATAAAAAACTTTTATCTTCCTACTCATTCAGTAATTTTTTTAACTCGGTGTCTATGTGTAGAATAATTTTGATATAAATGTAAGTGGGAAAGGCTTGCTCTTGGTGCCTTTTCTATCTTTTGTCACTGCAGAACTTAGATAAACCTCTTACCCTTTCTCTATCCTTGCCCAGCACTAGTAATAACAATCAATCTTTTTATGGTTATACAGGCAGTTTAATTTATCTTTCCTCTCCTTCACAGTTGCCCAAGCAGACCAATAATCTTTTGTTTACTTGAACTTTATGTCCTTCTGGACTATGTGAAGGCAACGGTCCCAGGACAGAGTCCAAGGCAAAAGAGTTAAATTGGCCCTGTTACATGACAACTCCATTCAGAGTTTTGCTGCTTAATTAACTATTTCTGTTGCCTAAGAGCCATTGTCATGGTCCAGTATCCAAAAGGGAAGGAAAAATGTATTCCCTGAGACCTAAGCCAAGTCCAGAGACACCAGAGAGCAGAAAGCCCAAGAGAATACTGAGACTGTCTTGGAGATAGTGAACTGATTTGGGCTCTACATGAGCAGCCTCTCTCCATTTCCCTGCCTGTTGGCACAGCATAAGCCTTTATCAAGCTTCAAGCCCCTAGATTTAGGCAGCAGCAGCAGAGCAGCTGGGAAGCTGCAGAAGTGCTGGTGGTACCAGTCAGACTCCAGCTTACTGCTACTCACAGACATGTGCAAGCCTGAGCCATCATCCTCCCCGACAACGTGGCTGCAGCTGGGATTTGGGATATATCAAGGTAACTGATAAGTTAAAAAAGGTGCTGGCCAGTTAAGCTGTTGGCTGATGCCTGCATGCGTCACTGAGCTTTGCCTCTGCACAGGGTCACTGAACAGGGATTGACACCTTTGTTAGAGTTAGGGGCACCTGAAAAAATGTAGCTGCAGATGTGAAGAGATTGCAGTGAATGACATTGGTTTAGCTCAATCACACTTGACAGCCCTTTTGAAGCCCAGACTCTGTGCTTTCTGGAAAAGCCCTCTAAACCTGAGCTATGAACCCAACCTTAAACCAAACTCTGACTCTGGCTTTATCCAGAGTCTGGCAACACTTGCTGGCCTTTTCTGGAATACGTGCTTTTACATATTTACATTTGAAATCTTCTTATGGGGGGAGGACGCCAAGAATTTAGTGTTAGTGTAATTGAAGCCTTAGCAGTCTTATAAAAAAATTGTTATTCTGCAGATGGATTTTTTTTTGTTCATTTGTTTTTTGAAACAGGAAGAAGGAGGGGAAAAAATTAGGAATATTATTATTTATGGAAAGTGTCAATAATAACAATACAGTCAAAGCTGTTATGCACACACTGTGTAGGCTCTACCCCGTTTCCATGGTGTCCCACTCACCCTTCCACTGCTCTTCTGGGCCAGTGGCTGCAGCCTGGGGGAAGCAGGTATGGCCAGGTAACAGTATTCTGGGTCCTTCAGTGGGATGACTATGGTGGTGGCAGTTTCTTCCTCCTCCTTGTCTAGGATCCACTTAAAGTCATATTCATATTTCTCAAACATTTTCTGCTTTTTTCTTTCTTCATTGGTCTGCAATTCTACGTTACACTTGAATTTGCTATTTATGGTGCATTTTACCTATGTTGGAAATTTGTTCCTTTTTTTTTTTTTCTACTTTTTGTTACTCCTAAGATGGGTTTTGTTCAGCTTCCAGGTCAGCACTTCTGCTCACCACTGGTGTGCTGGTTATAACACTGCAGCCCTCAGCATCAGCCTATGTCCCATCTCCAACATCCTGTGCCTGTATTCCTCTACAGCACTGCTTGGGAGCCCACCTTTAGAGCCTTTTCTCTCATACCAGGCCTGCATTACATCATTCTGTCACAGTTGTAAATATGTCACGCTACACACAGGAACTGTGTGTTACTGCCATCTGTATAAAAGCCATGGTTATACCGCACAAAGGTAAGCAAAGCAAGTTAGGTGTAGCTACTTGGTCATTAGAAAAATGGCTGTTACAGCAACAAATCAAACCAAGTAAAAGGAAAACTTCAAGCAGGTCTAGGCAAATTCAGGCAAAGCAAAACTGATAAACTTCCACCTGAAGGCTCTGCAAAGCCAAAGCAAAGCCTATGTCCTGTTACTTTTAGGAGTTGTATTAGCTTTCTGAGGCTGCAGCCTGCAGGGTGTCCTGGACAACCAATTTTTTAAACCTGGATATTCATGCTGTCCTGAAAAATTATCCCAAACCTAATCCTGTCCTAGGCATCCCGTGTAGCCTTAAGTGCTGAAATGTTGTGAGGCCAATTATGGAGAGCAGCCCTCAGTTCAGCCCAGTGAACCTCAGGCATTTCAGTCACCTTCCTACACTGGGCTTTGCAGAGTCTGAAATCCGACCTTAAGCCCATAGTTCCACGTGCACATGGCTTCAAAGTTCTTCCTGGACCTCCACCATATTCTTGGGATGAACCCATGACCCAGCATGGGTCCCTCACGGGACGGTTGGTGTGGGAATCCTTGCAAGAAGGCAAGTTCATGCTTGTCCAGAGACCTGTGTAGGTGTCAGTCTGCTGGCCAACCCCTGGTGCTTTCTCCATCCCTGGAGTTATGGCACTGTACTGTCATTGCCCTGTCCCTGGCACTGGGGCAGTGGCCTCCCACAGTGGTGGGGATCCTGCCTGAAGCCATACCTTCAACTTAGCCAGAGGTCCATACCTGAAGCCCTAATGCTTTTGGCTCTACTGTGTCAGGAGCCACAAACTCATGTTGTCCTCAAAGAGAGGGTTGAAAGTGTTTGGAAAAATGCTGGCCTCTTTCAGAGGTAGCAAGATGAATTTTGGTTTGGCAATACCAGATTATGCTCTTTTCTCTCAGTTTTGGTCTAGGTTCAACATGGGTCATGTGCCAGGATTCCCTGCAGTGTCAACTTTGTAAAGAAGCATGGGATCCTTTATGGTTTTGGTGGCCAAGTTTCTGCAGACACTAATTTCTAATATTGTTGGCCAAGAGGGAAAGATGAATTCATTTCATAATGAACATATAACAATCTGGGCTATTGCTTTGGTAATTTGTTTTCTTAACTTTATCCCCATTCTCATTCCCTGATCAACTCAATTTCTAAATGGTAATCCAAATTCTAGTTTGGTAAGATTATGACTGATGCTTGATTTGTGGTTTTAGCTTTTGGAGGCTGGAGACTGAGTACAGGACAAATGCTCTGATGGGCCATGGCTACCTTCTGATGTCCCAACAGGAAAATAGAACACAAACAACTTGAGGACAATATGGCACAGGCTGAACTAGGGCTTGGGTTAGGTTCCGATTACGGGCTACCTTTACTCAGGCGATGAAAAATGAGGCCCTGTCAAAGGAAGGATTTAGGATCATCCTTCTCAATTTACTGATGGGTTGATGTGCTGGACACTCTGCCTGGAAGTGAGGACAAGAGGAGCTGGCTGCAGTCCCAATTCACAAGAGGCCCAGGCTAGCAGAGAGAATTCAGCTGGGATTACAACAGATGACTTCCCTGGTTTGTGGCCCTCTCTGTATGAAGCTGTCTCACCTGCCTATTGCTCCGTGGAGAAGAGGTGTTGTGTCAGCAAACAATGACCAACCTCCTTGGACATGCTTATCCTCTGTGGGCAGCCTGGCCACTGCTGTAAACATTGTGCCACCCACAACCCCTGACGTGTGTAGAGCTGCTTGGGCTAGGTCTGTGCAGTGGGGACCTGGGCCTTGGTCCTGTTTTATTTCCTACTGCTGATGTTCTGTTGCTGAGGATGTCAGAAGTCAGACAAAAGCATTGACCAATGTCCAAAACTAAAAGTCCTATAAATCATGCCTAGGTGTTGCTTGACCTTGGATTCTCTCAGTTATCCTCAAAATAAAACTTTTCCATTTGCTTTAAGTTTCCCAAATGACTGCAGTTCCATCTGTATGTGCATCCAGAGAATTCCAAGGTATTAACTAGGCTGAGAAAATTGATACCTTGATTATATGAACTGTGAAATAAATGTCCTTCTGCGTAAAGTCCCTGAGGGCTTGATCTGGGAGGAATGGCTTTGGTATCCTCTGAGAACATAGACAGGCTGAGGCTCAGTGTGCTACACAGGTGGGACTAAACTTTTCTTCTAAGAGATGAAAGGCAGGTAAAAGAAGAAGGAATCTGGAACCTTCTCATTTGGGGAAAAACCCTCTAATGTGTGCTGCTAATCCTAATAGCTCTGACAGACCGGTACTGGTGGATTTAGCCCCATTCTCCTAGAGGTGTCATCTTTATGTGAATGGCAGCTGGTATAAAACTCAGTTTACAAATCAGCATATTAGTACAAGCCCATCTTCGTGATGGGTGAGAGTTCTGCAGTGGCCCATGGTTGTGATGGATAAAGAATGGAGACAGGGTAATGCCTCCATGGGCTCAGCAACCTTTGGTGGTGAAGAGAGGGACCTTTAGCAGGGTCAAGAACATCTGAAATTACTTTGGCATAATGTACAGCAACTCCTGTTTTCTAGTTTTGGGTCCTACCTATCTGAAAAATTTCATGTAGCTATTCAGTATTTTGTGTATTTAAAACATCGTTTGTGCCGGTTTTTTCTCAAAACAATTCCTATTTTTAAGTAATTGTATTTTATAATGCAAAATATCAGCATTTTGCATAGCCTTCCAAACTAATAGTGGAACACATCAAATGCCACATTTTAAATCTTATCTTGAAATGAACCTATATTTTCACCAATTGATTTTATAATTTTGCTTACTGACAATGCTGAGCTGGTGAAAAAGATTTTTTTTCCCCAGGTAATTTATTAAAAAGCCTGACTAATTACTTTTACAGCTCTTTGAAAAGGTTCATCATTGCTAAAGAGCAAAAGAGTTCAGTCCTGCCAGTATAACTTTGGACTGTTTGATTGCCAGAAGTCTATTAATCAGTAAAAGAAGTTTTTCAGAGTCTGTGGGTGAGAGAGAACCTAAAAGGAAATATCTTGATACAATTTTAATTTTAGTCCTTAAATTGCATATCTGTATATAATGTAATTGTTTTTTCCTCCTAGGGGGAAAAATATCCATGATTTTTTTGATATTAGGATGAGATAAAACACTGGAATTGGAAAAGCAAAATTGATCACAAACCAGTAGATTATAATCCAAATGCAGATCTGGGTCTAGCAAATGGGATGAAGTGTCTTTGCTTTTACATGATCCCTTCCATTAGGGTTTTTAATTTATTTTGCAGATAAACTACAAAAGGTTAAGTCCTTGAGCTGCCTGTGCTCTAGATCTAAGCCATGGGTTTATTATGGAAAGAGCATATATCTCCATCCTTGGAGATAATCAGAACTTGACTAGACATGACCCTGAGCTATCCAATCTAATTTTAACATTGCCTCTGACTTCAAGGTTGGTCCTGCTTTGAGCAGGGATCAGACTAGAAGAGATCAGGAAGATCCTTCTGACTGAGGTTTTTCTGTGAGTTTGTATATGTGCATGCATATGACAGAGGTTATTCCTTTGCTCCTGGCTAAGGATATAATTTTCATACTGAAAGCTTCAGTATTAAATTTGTCATAGGGCATTTTGGCTAAATCACTGAGTAGAGAAAATGATTGTAATTTATCTTGCTATTCCAAAGCATTTAAATATGGAAGGTCAGCTATAGAGCAGCCAACCCATGTGAGTAAGGGGCCATTACTTATAAGTTTCTGCAAGTTAAATTTCTTTTTTCCTAGAGATTTGTCTCCTGGTGGAAAAAAAAATCTAGAAACAGTCCGAAATTATTGGTATTTTGGCATTTCTCACTCCAAAGCAGGCAAATCTAGAAGTCCTGCCTGCCTGCCCAGCAAAAAGTGACCTGCAGCAACATGACAGAGGTGGTGGCCTAAGACAGTGTGGAGGCAGGTTGTTAAAGTCTCCACCAGCGTGACTTGATCAACCTTTGTTGATAGCCTGTTTGCGATTTCCCTAGTTTTTTCTTTTCCTCCCTCTATTCCTGCTAGCCTTCATCATCTTCTTTTCTCTGCTAGTTGCTGTTATCTAGGAATAGCACTTAATCCCATCTAAGTCCTTTTTAAATGGATAAATACGTGCATTAAAATATTTGTGTATAGGAGATGAAATACTGTTAGGAGAAAAAAACCTCCTAGGACACATGAGGTATTACTGTGTGTTGTTTTTTCAATATGCAAACTCCAGTTTTTGAAACAGAATAGGAAACTTTGAAAGTTAGATGAATTTTGACAGCTGTTTGAAACTAGATTTATAGCAAATGTTTCTTCAGTTTGATCTCTGAGGGTTTAATGAGGCTTAGGTTCAGGCAGTCATCTGTGAAGCCTGAAAATTTGGTAATCTAATGCTCAACTGCATTCAAAGAAAGTTGTGTAAGAATATGAAAATCACTTTGAAATGGGTTAAAGGAACAACATAATTGCGAAATTATATAGAAGCCTGATCAGAACTTAGGTTGTTCCTGGCATAAGTGAATGTAACCCTCTGTCAATCCAAAGGTTTACTCTATCTTTCGGCACCTGCGAGTAGGACGCCAGAGCAGTGAAGCAGCTATTAGTATGTAGTATTGCAATGGAGAGGAAAACAAAATAAAAGGAAAACCCAGAAAGCCTGGATGGAAAAGTGAGGATTTGTCTGTCAAGAAATCACTCAGAAATTTCTGTATTATTTCTTTTATTCACAGCATGAAGTTCACAGTTTAAAATGTCCTGATATTCAAATGAAATATTTGATGGGTAAGGAACATAACACTGTTTAAAAAGGAAAAAAAATAGTAAGAATTGAATTGTGGTACCTCTGTTTCATTAAAAATCAGTTTTTTATTAAAAACATAATTAATGTCAGATACACACGCAATACCTATTTCTGTAGTGCTTGACCTCAGAAGGTCACAGTAAAAATAGCATTAGATGGTGTTTCTGGAGACAAGTGCAATGTATTATGCTAAAATGAAATGTTTGAACTAGAAATGGCCAAATGGTCATGCAAAATGGCACAGGCTCATGCGACCCTTTTCTATTGTTTCATTGACTCTCTTTGACTCCTACCAAATGAGGTCAAAAATAAAATGTATTATAAAATCCCTAACAGCCAAAACTGAAAATCAGGTTTACTCCCTCAGTAGCACTTCTGTTTTGTTTCTCTCTCTCTTAGCAATGCAGATCGCCCTCAGGGATGCGAGAGTTGGAGCTGGGCCAGGGGAAAGTGCCGGCTTTTGCATTCAAACTCAAACCTGTTGCACATTGTGCAACTCTAGAAAACAGTCTGCTTATCAGCATTACTGAAGAGAGCACTATAATGGATTTCCCTCTAGTGATGAAATATGTAAACTACAGATTATTTGACATATCTAAAGTACTGGCACAGTAAGAGTAGTTGTGTCTCCCTTCCTTTCAAACAGACACTTTGAGAGGGGAAGAAAAGAGAATCAGAAGTTTATCATGTCTGGAATACTATGAAGACTAAGTGCACTCTCTACCATGAAAAAAACCAAAAACCAGTCAACCAAATGAAAACCAAACGAAACCAACAAATCAAGCAAAAAACCCCCAAAAAAACCAAACAAAAAAACCCCCAAAAAACCCCAAACCCACAAACTAAAAAACCCAAAACAAACCCCCTCACAGAAACCACCAAAAAATCCACACCACCAAAAACTCCCAAAGCAACTTCTTAAAATTAGAAACAAAGTTTTTCACTAAATACATCTCCATATTTTGTTTGTTATTCTGAGTAAAAAAACCACTACTTCTTAAACCAAACTGAGTATCATAATGTATTTTCTCATGGAACAAGTAACTCTTTCATCAGTTGTTTTCTTAGGGTTTAGAAAATATCTCATCTTCTTCAAGCCTGAGACATTATTTTAAGAGTTGCCATTCTATGACAGGGTTTTAAAATTATAGCAGAAATAGGTGCTTCAGGGCTGAAACTATTAGATTTAGATGTTGATTCATCTAATTTTCCTAAACCAATGAAGAAATTAATTAATGTGGGCACAAAATGCATTAACCAACCTTCTGCTATTTTTTGTGTTTTTTTTCCAAAGAACTATCACTTTTGGCATCAGAAGTCTGTATTATTTCCCCTGTACCATTTTGAAATTATTGGCTATTGTCAAATAAATTTGGCAGCAGGAAAAAGGTTTTGGAGATATTAAGTTTGACACTACTTGTAAAAAAAGCTAGATAGCTACAAAGGAAAAGTCATTAACGCATGCCCGGAAGGGCAGCAGTGCAGAATCACAGTCTGTGTGGACACAGAGTGCCTGTGGGAGGCTGACATGGAGGAAACCCAGCCACACCTTCACTAGTGTCTCAAGCCAGATTAGAGAGTAGGTGATTTGCACCTCGCTCGAGGTGTCTCTTGTGAAGATTTTCTTGGTTACAAGAAGGTGTGAATAAGGTTAGAATTCAAAAAATATTGTGAAACTTGAGATAGTCACGACTTTTATCATGATAAAAGTGAGGTGATAAAAGAAAGGTAGTATAGTTGGGCAGGAATTACTGAGTACTGTGACTGCACAGGAGAGGATCAGAAGATATTTGGGGATCACAGGTCCAACAGTGCTGCAGTAACATTCTAAGGATAGGAAACGGTGGAAGAGGCTGGATGGGTGGTTATGGAGCTACAACAGCCAAAGGTCTTCAGGTTAGATAGTTTATTTTTAGGTGTAATTTTCCCTGACCATGAAGGAGGAGATGGACTTGATCGCCTCTTTTGGTCTTTTACTGTCTTTTGGCTACATTTATATTTCTTGTGGTTAAATCATAAAGTTTGCTGCCTGAGGATGAGGTGTTGGCATTGCAGTCCCAGAGTTTTTCATGTAAAGAGTCAATCAAAAATGAAAAGTAAGGAAATGAGGCCTCTCTAGTCCCGGTTAATTTGACAAATGCAAAGAAGTGAGTGATTAAATGATTAGGTACCAAAATTTGTAATGAGTTAAATCATGAGTTAGTCACAAGTTACTAAGCGTTGAAACACTGGATAGGCAGCCTGATTTGCATAAATGGCTTGTATCCTGGTTAAAACCACTTTCTTGTATACTATCCTTAGTTCTTTAGGAAAGGCTTGATGCAAAGTGCTAAAGTGAGGTGAGGTGTGGAAAACTTTTTGTTGATCCTGACTTGTACAGCCACTCACTTCTGGTTAAACCCTGCCCTGTGTCTGTGTCCATCAGATGACCAGAGAGAGGAGGCAAGGCGGGGCAGAAGGGATGAAGATGCTTACAGATAGTCACTGGGGACATGAGAAACACAGTTTTAGAGGGCTGTATTATTATAACATGTAGCTTTGGTAGGAGAAGTCCATGTCCAATGAGTTCCAGTGTTTGGGACCACTAGCTGCTTGCGGGGGGGAAGCACCTCACTGCCTCCTTCTATCTAGGCTGTGGAAGCACAGATGAGATGTGATGTGGGCGAGACAAAGTAGTTTAAGCACCCGGTTTTGGCAGTCCCCAGTTTTTCAAGACCCAGCCGGGCAAAGCCCTCAGCCACATTACAATTAGAAAAAAACCCCACTGCCTTGTTAATTTTAGATTTCAGTCTCAGTGGTCATGAGATATCTATGCAAACATGCAATAGTCACAGCAAAAACAGCTCCCAAAGCTGGAAGACTGCAGACTGTGAAAAATAATCAGCATCTCTTTAGCAAGACCTGAAAATCATTAAATATTTGGACTAGCTTCTCTGAGAATTTTAATTATATTTAGAGAGCAATTATTCTTTTGCACGTGACAAGAAGAATTGTGTCTTCTGTATCAGTAAATTTGCATACAGGCTATATTCAAAGTCAATTATGCATATTTTAGAAATTAAAATAAATTATTTCTGTGTTTTAAAGTTGTTAGCATCACAATACTGATGTAAAAAACCCCACCTTTAATTAGATCTTTTACATTCCCTCTAATGAGATTACATCTCCAAATATTAATTTTGGATATATTGCCATACAGAACTTAAGGGCACGTCACATTTTTTTTCAGCAGCATATTAGCTGTGTATCTTCTCAGCTTTACTTGCAACAATTGGGGATTTTTGTCTAAAAAATCCCTAATGTAGGCAAGACCCATAAACTAAATGCTCACAACAAATTATTTTTCTCCTGCAAGTGCACTTGGGACAAGAATCGATGTTATTCACAATCAGGAAGCCAGTCAAAAACTCTCAAGCCACTTCACAGTTTTCAGTGTAGTTTAAAAGGCTTAATAAAGAGTAGGATGCAATTGCTGCTGCTGGAACATGGAAGCCTTCTCTCCTGTGAAAGCTTAATTAGTGAAGATGAAAAAAAAGCCAAGAAAAAAACCCTAATTTGACAGCTCTCTGGCAGGCTTTGCAGGACTGGCTATGTAAGAACTATTTGACCTTGTAAACTCAGCAGATTCAAAATGCATCACAGAGATAGGGTAGGTATGAAGCCTCACTCTCACACTTGCTCAAAGCCTGCCTGCTCAAAACAAACTGACGTCTCCAAGTATATATAAAACCTCATTAAAAAAATTATCAAAGTAGATTTTGGCCAAATTATTTTTTTTGCTGAATGATAGCCAAAATACCTATTCTGTGTCAGTACTTTTCTTTAACTACATCTATGCCATGTTGCATGATTTCAGTTTCTTTAAGGCAAGAATTATTCTCTTATAACCATTTTGACTTTAGGCATGCAATAGCCTTCCTTAAATCAGGAAAGCTGGATCAACTCCTAAGTGCTTTCCAGCTTTACGTTTTAGCAGCCAAAGCAGCTTTGCTTGGCATGTTGATTAACTCCTGTATCAGGGAACAAGAAGAACAAACCACAAAAGCTTTAGATAAATACAAAGAGAAGAAAACTGTCAAATGCATTTCAGTGGATATTTAACTGTGTCAGAGTACTATAAGGCAGGGCATACAAAACTATAAAAATAAGCAACTCCCAGAGATGAGTGGCATATCACTGCATATGATAGAATCAGAGATGTTTTGGAGAAGGGTGAACATACCCTGTATGTTTTAGAGGAGGGTATAAAACACAACCATGATGATATGTCCCAAAAGCATTAATCATGATTTATTCAGCTAAAGTTTAGGATCCTAAGTGCTCCTCATCTAAACACATTCCTGACAAATAAGCTGAAAAAGGGGACAGAATCCACGAGACAAGCAGCTACTACTCCTGTGGCAAAAGAAAGGGGCTATTTATTTTTACACAAAGGAATAATATATTTCTGTGCTCCAAACTATCAAATCAATCACATAAAAAAGAGCCTAGCAATTCTTTCTCTTTGAGATTTATTCTCTTCCATTATTTGCAGGCAGTAGACTGCCATCCTAGGCCTTGGCAGGAGCTCAGAGTGAACCAGGACAACCCATCACCTCCCAAGGACACAGACGGGAAAAATGCTATCAAAATTTCTTCACAATATGGCAGCACACACGGCACCAGTTCAGTCACACAAGTGGTCCATCTATAAGCTGCTGATCAATATGAGTTAACGGCGATTTTGAGAGAGCATTTTCTCTCAAACCCAGGGGGAAACCAGTCTGTAACTGCAGATGAAAAATATTTAAGGTAACAGCTATAAAAATGCATGCTATAAAAATACATGTTTTTTGCAGCCAGAATGAGTTGCCCTTAATCCTGGGACCTAATTTTCATAAATAAAAAACATTTCTGTAAACATTTTTACCACATCAGAAGTTGATATCCTACACAAAACCAAGGCAAGCAGTAAGGTTGCTGACATATGCACAAGACAGATTCTGCTGTCTGTTCCACTCTGTGTATGTCCTAGAGAAGGTACTGAACAGTACCATTGCTGTGCAGTTCCCTTCAGATTTCTGCAGGAAATCCCTCTTGCAGCCTTGGAAAGTACTTATTTTACAACACTGCTGGGACCTTTGCTACTGCAGTTGATGACCTACCAATTAATTTTAGATTAGTAGCATTTTAAAGTTAGAAGTTCTTCTTTCTCTGTTAAACATGGCAGTTAATATTTTCTGGAGGATCAAATGTATTGTAAAATCATGTAAAGTTTCTGTAGTATGAATGTTTATTCCCTCATAGAATCTTATTTTTGTGAAAAATATATTTATTTGAAGTTGTCCTTTCATGCAAACTTCTCTCTCTGAAGGTCAGAAAAGAACCTGTAATTTGCGAGGCCTGTGTTATTATTGGTTAGGCAATGACATGTCTGCTCCTTATCCAGTCATGTTTAAGTATGGGTTTTTTGTCATATTTGAAATCTAAAGATCAGACACCAGGTACCGTTGGTCTATAGGCTCAGTACTGTATGTTTTTTAATTAATCCAAAGAAGGAATGGAACAATCCAGGAAAGGAAAGGAGGAACCTCAGTAGTATAAAATCATGGGTGGTATGACTAGGTTACAGAGGGACTGACCACCCTCCCTCCCAGTACAGCACTGGGGCATCAGGTGAAGATGTCTGGGAACCCGCACAAAGAACATCAATGAAGGCAGCTCTTGATGCTCCATCTGGTGGAATGCTGCTGGAGACAGGATCCTGGCCTAGATGGTTCCTCTGTTTGAATCAGTACAGCTTCTTCTCTTGTTTTTCTCTTTCCCCTACTTTGAAGGGGAAAAAATCCATGATGGTAACAAGTAGACGAAGAGGATAAAGCCCTGAGCAACCAAGTCTGACCTCAGAACTGGTCCCGCTGTGAGCACAAGGTTCCACTGAGGTGCCCTGAGCTCTCATCCATCTGGCATTATACTGTGATCCTAAATGTTTTTTTTTTTTTTTTTTTGTGACAGTACTGTTCAGCCATTTTTTCCAAAGTTATGGTATGTGGTGAAAATTTCTGTAAGGGTAACTTTGGGTGAAAGATAATTCACCTGTATTCAGAGGTTGTTCAAGAACTTTCCCTCTGCTTATGAAAATTAATTTTTCTTTAAATTCTAATTAAATAACTTCTGGTGACTTTCCACTGTATCTTTTGCATAAGAATCCCCTAGCCTTTCTCTGCCCTTGTTTATTAGTTTCTTCAGGAAAAAGACGATCCTGTTTTGCATTTCTGGAAAGTCCCTGGCTGTTGTTTATAAACATCCTGCAAATATTTCAGTTACAACACATTTCCCTTTAATTTATTGCCATTTACCATTTGTTTGGTATTGGCAGACCTTTGAGATGCAGTCATCATCACCTTATATAAGAAGAAAGGAATTAAATCAGACTGTTCAAATTACCGTGGTATTACTCTGCTCTACATTGCTGGCAAAATCCTGGCAAGAATACTCTTGAACAGACTAATACCCGCTATAGCAGAAGGAATTCTACCTGAAAGCCAATGTGGTTTCAGAGCCAACAGGAGCACCACAGACATGGTATTTGTTCTCAGACAACTGCAAGAGAAGCGTAGGGAACAGAACAAAGGTCTCTATGTAACCTTTGTTGACCTCACCAAGGCTTTCAATACTGTGAGCAGAAAAGGTCTATGGCAGATTTTGGAATGCTCAGGTTGTCCCCCCAAGTTCCTTAAAATGATCATCTCACTCCATGAGGATCGGCACAGCCAAGTCAGATATGGCGATGCACTTTCTGAGCCCTTTCGAATAACTAATGGTGTGAAACAAGGCTGCGTTCTCACACCAACCCTATTCACCGTCTTTTTCAGCATGATGCTCCAAAGGGCCACGGCAGACCTCGAGGATCAGGACGGTATCTACATCCAATACCGTACTGATGGAAGCCTTTTCAACCTAAGGCAACTGAAGGCCCACACCAAGACCTTAAACCATCTTGTCTGGGAGCTGCTTTATGCTGACGCCGCCGCCCTTGTTGCCCACACAGAAGCAGCTCTGCAGCGTTTAACATCCTGCTTTGCAGACGCTGCTGAGCTCTTTGGGCTGGAAGTCAGCTTAAAGAAGACAGAAGTTCTCCATCAACCTGCATCTCAGGAAGTCTTCCATCATCCCCATATCACCATTGGCGAATCAGAGCTCAAATCAGTCCAGCAGTTTAATTACCTAGGTAGCCTCATCTCCTCGGATGGTAAGATTGACGGAGGGATAGACAACAGGTTAGCTAAGGCACATAGTGCCTTCAGAAAGCTTCATAAAAGAGTTTGGCGAAACGGTAAAATAAACACTTGAAGAAAAGTACAAAGATCAGTGTTTACAGAGCCATTGTGCTGTCTACTCTCTTATATGGATCTGAATCATGAGTCACCACTACCTGCGACTCCTAGAACACTTCCATCAACGCTGCCTCTGTACAATCCTAAACATCCACTGGTCAGATTATGTGACCAATACATCTGTTCTAGAACAAGCAGCAGTCACAAGTATTGAGGCCATGTTGCTGAGAACACAGCTGCGTTGGGCAGGACACGTCTCAAGGATGAAGGACCACCGCCTCCTTAAGATCTTGCTTTATGGTGAACTTGCCACTGGCTACCACATGAGAGGAGCCCCGAAGAAAGGACTCCCTGAAACAACATCTCAGCCTCGGCCATACTGATCAACATAACTGGTCTACTCTGGCCTCCAGTCAGGAGGTCTGGAGACACACAATCTTTAATGCTGCTGATGCCTTTGAGAAAGCACGCAGATCACTCTCGAGGAGAAAAGACAATGCAGAAAGAATCGTGTCTTGCAGAATATACCACCTAAGGAGTCTTTCTGCTGTGCCTTTTGCAGCCGGATGTGCCTATCTCATATTGGCCTTTTTAGCCACCAGTGCGCTTGTAACAAATGTGGGTAGAGCCCTCCCCAAACCTTCATTCGCGAAGCCCAGCCATGATGATGAGGTATTGGCAATGCTGACTGTGGGATCTGTTAGCTTCAGATTCCTTTCATAAGAGTAGTCTGTCTCTTCCATGACTTCTCAGGTCCAAAAGCACAGTTTGCAATTCAGGGTACAGTTGAAGTTGAAAGGGTGGGGTGGGTGTGCACGCAAAGGCTTTCAACAACAAAAACTCTGTTGTGCAAGTACAGCAAAAGGTCTCTGGATTTTAAATTTTTGGTGACTTGTGAAGCTAAATACACACTGAGAACAGCTGCTCAGAAGAGACTGAGTAATTGGTGTGGCTGCTGCCCGCAAAGCAGAGGGGAAACCTTAGTGAGGGGGCAGGGGCAAGGACATCTCTGTTACCTTCCTGGAGCACTGAGCAGCCTATGATAACCTCATGTGTGCGTGGGCAGGTTCTATGCATTTCCAGATTTTGTTGTGCAGCTACATATCCCAGTGAGTGCAAAGATGTGTCGGGTAGTCTCGCATATGTTTCTCTGACACAGTTCTGTTGCACTGACCTTGTGCTGTCCTGTGGGTACTTTACCTATGAGTTTAGCAAATGGGGGTCTAAGCATTAAGGTCAAAACAGCAGTATGAACAACAGAGTCCAGCAAAAGTATTCAGTGAAACAAAGAGATGTTGTAGCTGTGGGGATTTGAATCATGGACATTCAGGTCATCTGGCCTGTGGATTCAGAAAACATTGCCAGGTGTCCTCCCTGTCCCATGCAAAATTGACAGGTCACAGTCATGGGCTTCTGGAAAGAAGCTGCAAAAAAGTTTCTGAGCATAGTTTCTGTGGGTGCTGATGACTTCTTAAACTGAAGTCAATTTTGATTTTATCAGAGGCTTTGTCTATACCATACAAAATGTTTCTGGGCTGAGAAAGCATGATATCTGGCCTAAGCCACAGTATGAATCAATACGATGCTAACACACTGCTTCAGCTGTCTCAGCTATTGCAGATACCTCCTCAGTACTGTGTTGTACACTGAAGGTATATCCTTAGTTTTTCACGCTGCCAGAATACTGCTGGAGGTTTAGGCCTTCAGCATATATGTATCTTGTGTTCTTTCTAAACCCATTTGGATGTACAGCAGTGGGGCTGACTGGTTTCAATACCTGCTTGCTGCAAATTTCTGCACAAACAAGTTTCAGTGAAACATAAAATTACATTTGCCAAACACTTTGCTCCTGTGCTCTAGTAGCAAAGCTAAGCAATTTTTACAAGCGTTTAATCATAAAGGGGTAGGGTATTCCCAGCTACTGCTTTGGAAAGTAGGCATAGCACATGAGCCACAATTGTAAATAAAGTATTGAGCTTTATGGTATAAAAGTCACCAGATGCCTGTTCAGCAAGTGGTAGTGTAGCGTTTTCATTTATTATGACTGCTGCCAGGCAGGAGTTGAGATGAAAATATTAATCTGAGTGAGCCCTTTAGTAGTGAACCCTCATTACAATATTCTTTTTTATAAGGCTGCAACCTAATAACCTTCAATCCTTGTGTATTTGTGCAGTGTCTACCTAAAGATGAAAAGGACAATAGGAGTTTGAATTTAATCATTTTCCTTTGCTCTTCATTTTGAAAGAAGGAAGAGCATGGAGCCGTACACCCAGGTCAGCCTCCAATGATGCTGGTGCCAGGGGCAATATAAACAGTAGCAGGAGAACAAACACTTCACTTACCTGTGTGCAAACTCCCTCTCCCCTCTTCCATGCAGAGGTACACAGCATCACAGGTGAGGGCAAGTGACTGCTGACTGTGTAGCTCTATTGTGGAAAATAATAACAGTAAAAGTTGTGGATGAGAAATAGAATTGTGCTGGTGAGAATACTCTAGCTTTAATAAAGTATTTAATAGTTGAAAAAAAGGATCACTGCATATCCTCTAGGGTCTATGTGAATTTGGTATGAGTCATAGTTTGTTGACATACATTATGAAAAGAAAATCACTACAGGTCTAGCCAAGTCAGCTGGTTTTCAGGAAAAGTTTGTAAACTTGTCAGCATTGTTTGGAAGCTGTTCTTCCATTTTATAGTATGCCGCTGTACCTATGTAAAAACCGTTAGTGCATGACGTAGACAAAAGCACTATGAAATCCTATACTTGCTCTTTTAAAGGTCAGCTGAACAAATTAGGTTATGAATAGAGAAAAAATTTTGGTCTTGTTCAGAAAAAAAACCCAAAGAAACTGCATTTCCAGCTACCTTTCATCTATTTTTTATTCAGGATAAAATGCCTGTCATTGCAACACTGCAATGTAGTGGGAAACATTACATAATCACAAAACAGTTTTGAACAAAGACATAATTCACAGGTCTGATTTTTATGAGGTGATCAATCCCTCCAAAAATGTAGCATCAGCAGATCTGAAGCAGCAGACATCAATGTTTAGAGTTGATGTGATCCCTCCTGCTGTCAATAAACTTCAAGCCTTCTTCCACATGTCATAAATTCTAAAGAAACCTTAGAGAGAAGAGATTTTTTTTTCCATTTCTAGAGAAGAAGTGAACTTAGAAGTTTTCTGTACTTTTATAAGAAAGAAGTCTCCCTCTACTTCTTTAGGAACTGCCATAAAATTTCATTGCCCAGTGCATCCTCAAAGACATCCATGTTCCATGGCCAACATGTGGTTAAGCATTCCTAGTTGAACCACAACAATAAAGATCAAACAATTAAATTATATTTTCAGTTAAAAATAATCCTCATCTTATCTACCAAAAGCAAAAGAAAGGCTTAAAGTGTCTAATCTAGTTTTACTACTTTATTTTCATGTCTAGTCCTTGAAGTTGATTAAGAATGAGTAATAAAAATGAACTTTTCTTTCCCTTTAGTTTATAGGCTTTTACTTGCAGTGCTACTCTTTTTTTGAACCGATGTGCATAAATTTTCCTTTCCTGGAGTCAACTGATTTATCCAAGATTTTCAGTTTACGGGTTTGTAGGCTCTGTGGCTGTGATGAAAATCAAAGCATATTGACATTTAGTTCAAACCCTAAGGAGATATATAAGGAAAATAAAAGCATAAGAAATGTTTTTCAAGATGCTTGATTCATGATGTGTGAATACGTGGTGTTTGATTGTGACAAATCAAAACAACGACTTCATAAAAGCTATGGCTGATAAAGCTCCATTTTCTTAAAAGTATAATATTTTTTCAAAGTCTTAAATTCTGGGGTTGCAAAATCTAGAAATGTTCTTTGAAACATAACATTTATTCCTCATGAAGAACCTTCCTTTTTTGGAGTTTTCAGTGAAATAACTGAAGAAAAGAAGAGGTCTTATGTGCATCATGAGGAACTCAAAGAGGCATCAAGGCCCCAAAGAACATGGAAAGACATAGAGGAACACATGATTTTTTTGGAATAGATAAGGTTGGACCTAAGGATTCTACTGACACTTTCAAAGTCTGAGGATAGCAGATAAGAGTTCCTGAAATTTACTTTTTCAAACAGGTTACTAAATTACTGGTTTTCCAGAGTAGAGAGATAATAAAGAAGTTTAGAAGTGTTATATTTCACAGCTCTTCACTAAGCTAAATGTGCTAGAGATAATAGCTTTAAAAATAATAATGTAATTTTTAATCATTTTAACAACTACTAAGAATATTATTTACATAAATCTGAAAATAAGTTGTCACAAGACACAGAAGTTCAGGTAGTAGCAGAAAGACAGTTCTATCATGGAAATCATTAATGAACATATATGTCTGTACATCAGGTGCTAAATATTGCCAACGACTACCCAGGCAGAGAAACCTGGCTCTTTCCAGTTCTGCGTGGAAGTGGTAACAGGGTAAGTCAGAGTAGAAGACAGAGAACAGTGGGAAAACCAGTTTCTCAGGGTGTGTGATAGGCTACTTCAAATTTACACAGAAAATGTTTACAGCTTTCAGCATTGGTGGGTGAAGAATTCAGTAACACATACAGCATAAAACTGCTGCTGCCAATGAAGGATAAATGCTGACTATGGCCGGACCTGTTTCTAGTAAAGCAATTAACTGCATTTTTTGTTCATCACTGTGGTGGGGGAAAAAAAGTTTTCCCCCTGGAGTTAAAAAAAGTGGTAACCCCCGAGGGCGTGGTGTCACTTGATGTGGACCCACCCAATCAGTGCTCCTGCAAAATATAAACATATCACAAGCAGACTGGAAAAGAAGGTTGTTGTAGTTGTTGTTGGAGAGAGTGGCCATGTTCTGAAACCACGAGGAGAGAGAGAGAGGGGTCCGGAGCCCTGCTGGGGGCTAGACCCCCCCCAGCCCCAGCTGGGGGGCTGCAGGAACGTGGAACAGTGTTAGACTGGGCCAGGTATCTGTAGCTAAGAGCTGGGGGAAGTTTCTCCACTGTAAGCAGCAGCTGGAGATACTGAAAAGCGGTGGCAGAGCAGCAGCGGATGGAGAACAGTGGCAGAGAGCCAGAAGAAGATAAGGAGCAGCAAAACAAGCAGCAGCCAAGCAGGAAGACACAGAGTTGTCTGAAAGAGAAAGGGAGCCGGCTACAGAGCAGGACTAAGCTCTACAAAGAAAGTTTTGGGGTAAGAACTGAAACAAACTCCCCAAACCCCTCTGAGACCTCCTAGAGAGGAGGAGGAGATGGACTCCTATTTGAGAGGAGCCTTGGAGTGCAGCAGCACCGGAGAGAGAGGAGCCAAGAAGCTCAAAACATCTCAGAGCTGGACCGGGACGGCCAGACGGAATGAGGAGGGGGTGACCTTGGACCCCCCCTCTGCTGCTGCCAAGCTGGCAGCTTGAGACAGAGCACAGGAGCTCTGACAGAACTCTTGAGGCAAAGACTTACAACTGAAAGCTGCCTGAGACGTTCTGACTCAAGGGAGATTGAATCCCCTGAGGAAAGGGACCATCATGAAGACCCCTGCACTTCGTGATATGACGTGGTGAGGCGACCCTTTGTCCCGGTTACCGCAGTCCATGGGAGAGAGAAAGAGACCTTTGATTGGAGCCGAAGGGCTGAGAGGGGGAGAGGAGACCCCCTTGTGTGTATTGGAAAGAAATCCAGCTACAACAATCCAGCTACAGCTGCTGCATGAAAGAAGAGAGACACTGCTGCCCTGAGAGTGGAAAGGATCTTTTCTTTTCCCTTCTGGACTTTTATTGGAGGGAGAAGAGACTGATCCATTGTAAATACTGATTTATCATAGGAGAGATAGTTAAGATTATGTATATGAGTCTTGTGTAGTGTCTGGAAAACCCATCTCACACTGGGTTGAGATGAGAGAGGGGAGCTTGGACTCAGGAACTGGATTTTAGGGGCTCTCAAACCATGACAATCACTCAATTGCAGACTGGCCTCAGGACGACCAAAAAGACACAGCCTGACAGAATATGATGTGGGATAAAAAGTCTCATTCTCTACTCTTAAGTAATTTCTCTCTAATATCTGTACTTTTGCATCTTGTCCCCATGCTTGAGTGGGGACCTTGGAGATGGTGACCTCCAGAGGTCCCTTCCAACATCAACTGTCATCTCAGAGCCATTCCCTCCAGTGACAAGGGGAAGGAACTTTTCTCCTGAGAGGAGCCCTCGCAGGAACTGAGTGGGGATGCTCCCTTCACTGGCACATAGGAGCTCACCAGGCCTCCCCCACTGCATTGAGGGACTCCCTGTTTTGCCAGGTCTTTGTGTTCGGTACTCTGACCTCTCACCACAGGCTGACCCTGAGATCCAAACACACTTCCAGCACTCCTCTCCTCTCTACCCAGCTGTGCAGGGCTGTGTAAAACCCTCAGTGCCTGTCCTGAGACCAGACCCAACGTTGCCCGGGGTTCCTGACCACCTCCTGAAGGCAGGTGCCCTGTGCTATCCCAGCTCCTGTCCGGCAAAGAGTGCGTGTGCTTTTGGACTTCAGGCACTCCAGCTCTTCTGCCAGGGCCCCTCTACACCTCACCAGAGCTCATCCCAGACAGCCTGAACACTGGGCAGGTGCTGAGGAGATCTAGGTGGGCTTCCCCTCCTGCTTTTCATCCCTCCCTCCCTGGAGCCCACCTCCAAGGGGGTACAGAGAGAGCTCCACAACCTGGGCTGCCCCACATCTGTCCAGATCCTGCCAAGCGCCAGACAGAGCCTCTCCCACCACGCCCACACATGCTGTCCCTGCCCAGGGCCCTATGCCCAAGCCCGTCTTCCCCTGAGGCCTGGGCAGGAGTTTCCCTCAGCACCTCTCCAAGGTGCAGCCTGCCTGGAGAAGGCAGGGATGCAGGGCAGAACCTGGGGCTGGCCAGCCCACAGGCCCACTCCTGCTGCTGCTTTCCAGCCCACCAGCAGATCCTTCAGGACATCCTTATCTTCCTGCTCCCATAGCTCTCTGGGCCTTTCTCTGCTCTTCCCCTCCCAGAGCCAGAAAAGCTCCAGTGCTTTGCGAGTCTCTCTTGGTAGGACATGGCATTGGGCACCAGCGAGCCTGACCTCCAGGAGAGCAGCTCTGCTGCAAAGGACAGAGGCATGAGCCAGCTGCGCAGGCAGGGCGGGAGGAGGCAGCGCAATGCCCCATCTGCCTGGGGGACGTCAAGGAAGCTCTTCTGCTTCCACGGATTCTTCTCTGCCTGCATGGATCACTGGGCCAGAGAGAGCACCATGTGCCAACTCTGCAAGCAGCCTTTCCACCTGCTCCTGTGCTCTCTGCAAGTGGGCAACCACTACAAGGAGTACACGGTTCCCTCGTCTCACCACTGCCACAGCACCAGGCTCAGAGAGGAGTCCCAGTGCCTGGCCAGCCATGCAGCTTCAGCCTGGGAGTGCATTGGCAGACTGCTGAGGTGAGCTTGCCTTCAAAAAACATTTGGGTGTTTTCCAGGGGTTGGGTTTTTTTGTTCCCCAAAACCAAAGACTCATCCACTCTAGGCAATGCTCTCCAACACTGTGTGGCAGGGAGCTGCCCCAGACTGTATCCTGCATACTTTGGAAGTGGAGAATGACCATTAGGAGTAGGGAAGTTGATCTTCTGCTTGCCATCAGAAGGAAACATACTGGGGTAGAGCACAGTATGTAGTTCTGGTGACCGAACTTACCTGGTTCCTTGGATTCCTTGAAGGAGTCATTCACTGAGGGGAAATGGATTATTGTGGGTCCTCTGGAGTCCTCTGCATCCAAACAGACATAGCATTCCTTGGGTTCTACTCTTCTTTACTTAGCTCCACTTTGTAGAATGGGATATTGTGTATCTTGCAATATTCGTATGTTGTCTCTAATTGCTGTGGACACAGAATGATATGGAGTTAAAGATGACACTAAGGCAAGAATCAGGTCTAGTCAGGTATCCTAGAAATATTATGGCATCTTAATTCTGTCCCTAGAATCACTCTGAAATAAATGCTTAGTCCAAAGTAGCCACAGTATAATCCTACTTTCTGCCACCACTTACCACATGTCAGAAAATGCCTATAATGCTTTTTACAGCTTGAGGGAATGACTCAAAGCCACACAGATTTTGTTGTGACAGACCAGGAGAGACAAAGAGCATGTCTCCAGCATCTTACTGCTACCAGATCCTCTCTGAAGTATGTAACTTTCTGATGCTTGCTTTATAGCTGTTTAGCACTTTTATGGCCCTACAATCTGTTCTAAACATTCAAGGCACTTTTATTCTCAATTTTTCTTCAGGGATGTAGAAGAGGCATCTGTCTCCGAACACTTAAAATCTCCCAATATACATTTGTAAATTATTTATGCAAAATAACTCAGATAAATTTTCAGTAGGATTTACAGATGTCTGACAAAAATGTGATTTGCTTACACCTTTAAATAAAACATCATTGAAATATGGCATACATACCAACAAGGAAAACAGCTCCTTTTGTGTAAGAAATTAAGAAAGTTAGACTTGAAAGTAGTGGAGTTCTTAAAACAAATATTTAGCTTTAAAAAAGCTTTTAAGTATTTTGCTGAATGGGGATCCTGACATAACTTTGTACTGCATATTTTTGAACCTGTAGTCTGAAAAGTGCTAAATCTACAGTACACATTTTACCAAGACTTTCCATTACAAAGCTCTGTGTAAACACAGATTAATCCAGCTACCACATTGGGAACTCTGAAGTGTAAAGAAAGACTTGTTAAAGGCATCAAGAGTGGATTTAATGAGTCTGAGCTGGGCTTAAAAGGAAGAAGTTTCAGTCGGTAGCCCATGGAAATAAATCCTTTCCTGACCCAAGTGTATCAAGGGAAGAGATGATGGATGCCAGTGGGTCCTCACTGCTGTCTATGGGCAGCCTCCTCCCCAGCATACCAACAGAGTGAAGTTTGTAGAAATTAAACTGTTTATGGAGGTGACCTAGGACAATTTGATAATTTTTTCAACTTTTCAATCAACATTGCATGGTTGTTTGCAAACATTCGATATGACCTGTTGCTAAATGCCGTGAGAAAAACATTCTCTTGCATTTCTACAGTCCTCTGCTCCAGCCTCTGCTTATCGTCTTTCCTATGGCAATAGGAAAAACTTAAGGACTTACGGATATGACAGGGTGTAACTGAGACTAGAGGAACTGGTAGCTAGAGGAGCCACTGGTCCCCAGAGTGAGGTGGGATGTGCTAATTAAATCAGATCTGTCAGTCCCTGCCCCTGCCAGGGACATCTGCTAGGGCTGCTGTAAATATGGACAGTAAGTGGCTGGTGCCCTCAACATACAGGAGGACAAAAAAGAACAAAACCATGGAAGATTAATTTTCTAAATAAGGTTTTATGGGGGTTTTTTTCAGTTATTGGTATTCTTCTCTATTAGCAGAATCTCACAGCTCTGCTTAATCAGGAGTCATCCCTTGGATGCCCAATAAGTGAGACGTTAGCTTTTAAAAATACGATTAAAAAGTTTCACAAGAAAGCTATTCCCTGTTGATTGCTATAAATACTGTAGGAAACAGTGAGATGCTGGGAAAAGGCTCTTTGCAAGGCTCCAGGGGATCTCCTGCTGCCCAGAGGGGTGCCCACATGGATATGACCCAGTCATGGCTGCCTGGGCTTGGGTATCCCAAGGCATTTTCATGGCTGCCCTGTCCCACTTGTTGTGGAATAACTGCAGGCATTTTTTGTTCAGACTTGGTCCCAGAAATGGGCAAACTACCTTGACTGAAGCTTTTGGTAAAGGAGTGGTGAGGGGGAAATCAACTGATAACAGATGCTCATTGTGTAAAATTTAATTCCAAGTTGTTAAAGAACTGTAAGCAGAACTTTTTCAGCTTTTATAGCTGGTGCTAACTCTTTCTATTCATCAAACAATAATTGCTAATTCTATGTGCCTTCTGTTCTCTCTGTATGCTCTTTGTTCTGTTCAAATTTCTAACAACACAGCAATGCCATCAAATTTGAAGTGCAGCATCTGGAGACAAAGAGAATGTCGTTAACGGAATGATTTTAATGCAAATACCATGTTCGGGAGCTAATTGTGAAGTTCACTTACCTGAAAGATTGAAAACTGCTTGTCAAACAAACATCCTCACCAGGCCAGTACTTTTGAGGTGGAAATATCTCACTGTCCACAATACTTTGACTTACTCATCTGTCATTCATGAGGGAAGATGGATTACACTGCAGAAAAGCATTAAAATGAAGTGACTTGAATCCATAAGTCCTGCTCATGGGCAGACCATAGACCCTTCTCCAGGCTCCTCTTTCATAATACCCCAGGGTCCCCAGATATTGCTGTTCTGCGGCCTCTGCCACTGGCACTGCCAGCAATGCCATGGGTGATGGGGATGAAGACAGAGAAATACTGCCAGCCCAGGGCAGCTGCCTGCTCAGCAGGCTGTGCTTGCCAGGACTGCAGCTTTTGATGGACCACATCGGTAAGGGGCTTGCAATCCAGTACCAACACCTCTGAGGTACCTGCTGGCTCACTTACAGGGCTAATGTTTTACAAGGAGAACATTATATTCAATTCATTAAATTGATTTTGATAGGCTTTGATTTCTCCATATTTAATTGATATAAATTAATTAATATAAACATTATAACTGGAAAATGCCATAGTGCTTGAGGCCTCACCATGGCTTTTCTGACTAAGTTACCTGTCCTACGCTGTGGTTGGTCTGGCTTTGACACTGAGGAATCTCAGAGGGTTTTAAAGATAACGATTGGTGTCTGAGAAGGTCTGGAAAGCCAAGGAAGTACAGACATTTCCTGTTAAATAGGAGCTAATCTGTTTACATTGGGCATGTTTGTAATTTCCATGCAATGGTAAATATCATATACAGTTGAAAGAATAAGTTTTCCATGAAAACTCCAGGTGCAATTTTAGTAAAATTCAAATTTTAACAGAAGTGTCGAAAATATGTGCCATGTGAGCACACAGTTGCATGTGTTTATGCAGTTGCCTCTGTTGAGTAGCAATATCTATGGAAATATGTGCATGATCGATTAAATGGGACCAGAAAATAATATGTATTTGTTTAGCATTGTACATGATCACGACATTTTTCAAACAGTAATGCATTTGGTATTTGCCATCTCAGGGCTACACTGGAAAAGCAGCCAGAAAAGCCTAAAGATGTGAACTGAAAAGGCAAGGACTAAACTGCATTAAACAGTATCATATGGACACTCTTAGCCAGAATGTCAGTGTCCTTAATTCAGTCTGCTTTAGTTCTCCTTGGAAATTAAATAAATTAAATTAAGACAACTTTAGTTTTTTTAATTCTGAATGAGAATATTCAGACAAAAGTGTAAAGAAATTAAATAAACACCCTAAAAGAACTTATTCACCTGCATTTGCTTGGGGCTGCCTCCAGAAACCATGCCTAATTCACATGTGGAATTCAGGGAAGATTTTAAAGGCAGACACCTACAGCTCCTTTTCTCTTTTTTCCTCACCTTCTTTTCTCTCTGTGTTGCTGCCCAGAGTCAGCAGATGTAAAGGTGTGTCTATTCCTCAACTCACTGCCATAACTAAAACGGGCATTATTTGCCACTGAGGTACTGACTTGGGGGAATTAAGTATATGACAGAAGGGTGGGTATCCAGCAGGGAAAATAAAATGTTTGCTTAGTATGCAATATCACTTTTTTTTTTTCTTCCCCCAAAGAGACAAAAACGATGGGTTGTTTTACATTTGCAGTGAGACTACACTTGAGTAATTTCATAGGCAAAGAAATTAAGGAACAAAATGCCTAAGAGGTTTCCCCCATATTAAAAGTGTTTTCTACTCTGGAGAATAATTTTACAACCAGAGAAGGAAGCAAAGACTTAAGAGGGGATGCAGCTTCATTATCCAACATGGCAGTGAGCAGCTTAGTCACCAGATTGTCATAAGAAACATAGGCAGGATGGCCATGTGTCACCCACAATTTTGTGACCACATCTTACAGAGCCTCTCCTGGGACTCCCTCATACAGTGCTGATGGGATGCACCAAGCCAAGCACCAAGTACACAGACCCCTTTGGTTTTTTCAGGCATTACTTGTGAGAATTTTGTAAAACAGGTCGTGTCATGGGGGTTATTTGCAGCTTCTGGGTCACAAGATAAGGAGCTCAGCCCGGAAGGAGGTTTTGCAGAGGGTGACTGTAAGGTAATGTTGTGATTAAGCTTATCCTTGGATAGCTGATCCTGGACAGGCCCCATACAAGTGAGGGCATGCTGGGGAACAAACGAAGGGAAAAAAGCAAGAATTAATTGAAAAAATCTACATGCTTCACTTGAATTTTCTTTGAGGTATGGGTTACTCTGATGCTAATGCAGGTCAATTACCCATACATCTGTCACCTTTACTATTTTTCTTACCAATTCCTTGGATTATGGAAGAATATATTTATTTTTATGACTATGAGGGTACTGGCTACCATTGCCAATTCTGTTTGTTTCTCAGCAAGGAGCTGAAACTCTTAAGATGAAGTGCAGAAACTAGTTTGAAATTTGTTGCCTACAAATGTTGAGTAAAAGTACTATGCTCATATCATGCCTTCACAAGGTCCTTCTAAAATACTAAAATTTACTGTATTCAGCATAAAATACAGTTTACATTAGAAACTTCAGTTTTCATGACTTGGAAACACAAGCAATGGGTCCTGAAACTGTGACAGCACAGATCCACAGCTATAGAGCTGTAACTGAAGTGCTACAGGGAGCACTAGTCTGTGGGATAGTTTCTGAAAACTGAGGAGAGGGAAAAATTGCTGAGGATAGAGAATGCTATCTTTTTATTAAAAACGTCTAGTAATTAAAACAGATAGGGAAATAATCACCTTTCTTTGCAGTTTCCTTTTTGTTCGAAGGCTTTCAAGCCAAAAGTTCTGGCAGTGCAAAGCTGCCATTCTTTGTTGTCTAGGAAGGTGGTGCTAAACTACAAACTATGGCAAAAGCTTTGGGAGTGTGCATTCGCTGCAGCTAAAGGACTTGCTGATGGTTGTTACCTTTTCTTAAAATCCACAAAGACTTTAGAAAGAATGCTGTAGGCAGTCACAAAAGGTAATTAATAGGTTTAGGATAATATTATTTATGATGTCCTGATAAAGTTCCCAGTTCAGTGTTAGGAAAGCTCAATCCTTTCTGTATCATCTCTTACTTTTGTTACGTGAGGAGAATCAAGATCTGCTCTACATTTTGTGGCTTTTAGCCACACAGCCCACTATATTGTGGAGTGATGTGTGTGTTCACACAGTGCTATGGTTGCTGTTTGCATCATAAAAAGCTGCATCCAGCTCAGAGAAATGTATTTTATTCTTTGTATGCATAAATATTTCATACTGTCCTCAGGGGATGGGTTTTGTTCTGCTATGCATAAATCTCTTTGGTTTGTTGTTTTTTAATCTGAGCTTAAAAGTGAGCTACTGCTTCTTGGCACATTCTTTTTCAAGTCTGAAGAGCTTTTCACTAAAACCAGAAATTAATTGCAGTGCAGGCATGTGGGATATCTAGGAATACCAGCCTTGGGCTACTGGATACTTTGACCCTTCTTTATCAGCGCTAATATTATGAGTTTCCTATGAAACTTTCTGTATAATCGTGGATTTGAGGAATGACCTGAGAGAAAGGTTAATAATGTTTGTTTCTTTAATGTCGTGACATATTATGTAATAATTTCTTTACTCATCACTTTAATAGACAGAAGTGATAAAATCTTCTTCCTGGAAAAATGCTTTTGAGTACTGATTTGAAGTGTGTTTAGGAAATGTGCCCAAGGGTTTCTGAAAAACCAACCCTCTGGATTCCACAAACTTTTTTATTCTGAGGGCTCCTGCCCACCTGCCAAGGCTGTCTGCAGCTTCAGTTCCTTATCTGATTCTCACAACATTCATCTGGGATAGGTGATTATGACAGTAAAGAGAAAGACAAAAATACTCACTCCAGGTCCAGAGAAGAGAAGGGTGATAGAGGTCCAGAGAAGAGAAGGGTGATAGAATTTATCACAGAATCAGTATTTCCTGAGTCCCAGCCCTGTGCTCGTTACCCATTTGTGTGATGAAGAAAATATCTGTACCATTACTAACATGTCCTTATTTCTAAGTATTATTTCAGTGTGAAAGTATGCTTTTCATGTAACCCTGTATGATGTGGCAGTGATGTACAGGCAGTTCCAAAAATACCCATGTTATTTCTTGTCTTTAAAATCCTAGTGAGATTTGCACGGAGTTGCTGCAGAAAGCATGGCCTGAGGAACATGTGTGGTATGCAGAGGTCTAAAAGACCTGTCTGCAGCTGGCCTCCGGCAAACAGCCTCTTATTCCCAGGGAAGAGATGAATGACCCTTGATTTGGAGACAGGAACCTTCCCTGGGGCTCTAAGACTGAGTAGAACATATTTTTAGAAAGCCATCAGATGTCTGCATTTGAAAGGTGGAGACTCCTGTGAGTACTACACAAGCAGACACAGCAGCAGAACCCTTTATAAGTCATCACAATGACCTCAACATGGATATCTATGTGCTGGTTGCTTCTGAGCTCTATCACAAGGTACAGCAATGTAACCACATCTGATTGGGCACACAGCAAAAGAATTTAATGCTCTCACACAGCAAGATTGCTCACTCGTTATAGCACTACCTGCCAATGTTCATAGAAGTGTGCTAAATCTAAAAGCATTGACTTCAGTCCATGGAATACATACTCATTTTCTTGACATTATGACAGCTTCATTTTTTAGAGTATTAGTTTTTCTTTGATTTTGTGTGTGTATGCATTGATATTTATGTTGTGGTGGATAATTATTTTGGAGATGTCATGTAGGAACACTTTGCTTAGGAAGCATGGAGCCCGCCCTTCACGAAGAGGGAGTCACTCTGTCACATCCCTCATGTGCATGGTACAGCGTGGTGGCCAGCCTATGGGTAAATGGGGCTGACTGTAACATCAGCAGTTGGTTTAGAATTAATGCTTTCAACATGAAAAATGCATGTTTTTACAAAACCACAAACCCCATATTCATATACTTCCACTTTCAATTCCATCCCAAAGGCTGACAGCCACCAGCAAATGCACAACTATTTTTCTGGCCTTTACCATTGCAACGCAGGATGGAGCAATGGATTATCAAGAAGAAACTGCCATTATGATTCACTTAATACAGAAGAGATTAGAGTTGACTGGCTCTAATCTTAGCACAAGTCACATCCTTTTGCTTATCTGATTTCTTTTTAATTCACCTTGAAATATTTGCCACTGAGAGATGTCTGAAGCTTTTGTACATGTCAGTCATTGAAGGTTTGGATGGGGTGCTGGATATCAGTCGAAAAGGTGTCAAATGGACCCACCAACCAGAATTCAACACTTGCTAGTTCCATGTGGCTTATGTGTATCACAGAGATTTCAGTAACATCACTGGAGACCAGCTCTGCAACATGACTTGGTCAGTAATGACAGGTGTCTGCTTTTGAATGTCCCCAGAAGCTGGTTTATTTTGATGTCATGTGAAAAGTTTTCAAGGTGAAGTACGTCATCATCATCATGGCTGGGCTTCGTGAACAAAGATTTGGGAAGGGCTCTACCCACGTTTGTTACAAGTGTGTTGGTGGCTAAAAAGGCCAATCCGAGATAGGCATGTCCGGCTGCAAAAGGCACAGCAGAGAGACTCCTTAGGTGGTATATTTTGCAAGATACAATTCTTTCTGCGTTGTCTTTTCTCCTCAAGAGTGATCCTGCGTGCTTTCTCAAAAGCATCAGCAGCATTAAAGATGATGTGTCTCCAGAGCTCCTGATTGGAGGCCAGAGTATAGACCAGTTATGTTGATCAATATGGCCAAGGCTGAGATGTTGTTTCAGGGAGTCCTTGAATCTTCTCTTCGGGGCTCCTCTCATGCGGCAGCTGGTGGTAAGTTTGCCATAAAGCAAGATCTTAGGGAGGCGGTGGTCCTTCATCCTTGAGATGTGTCCTGCCCAACGCAGCTGCATTCTCAGTAACATGGCCTCAATACTTGTGACTGCTGCTTGTTCTAGAACAGATGTATTGGTCACATAATCTGACCAGTGGATGTTTAGGATTGTATGGAGACAGCGTTGATGGAAGCATTCTAGGAGTCGCAGGTGGTGGCAGTAGATGACCCATGATTCAGATCCATATAAGAGAGTAGACAGCACTATGGCTCTGTAAGCATTGTAAACACAGTTTACTGAATTACGTAGATAGGTATAAAAATGTATACATAATATACAACATATATGCTCTACTTTATATATTTACAGTGTTCTTATGCGTAGGCATATATAAGTATAAGGGTAATGAAGCTGGTGAAAGGCCTAGAAAAGATAAAGGGTTGTGGGAGTTTAACTTTTATTCTGCAAAATTAAATATGGGTAAAGAAGAAACATGCAGACATGGAAGTTAGACCTAATATTTTGAAAGAAAAGAGAAATATATGCAGATTCTAGCAGCACTCCTCCCCCAAAAGATGTTAAAAGACAATCAGGGAAAACAGGTGTGAAGAATACAAAAAATCAGCACAGCAGGACATTTTTCACAGATATTTTCAGGCAAAAATGGTTGTGGCTTACTACAAGGCTTTTATGCTCAAGGCAATTGACAGAAATCTGCTGTTTTAAATATTGAGATGTCTCAGCTATTTTTCTCCACCATTATCCTTAGCAGTATCAGACCCCTGAATATGGTAGCTTTGCAGCCAGGCAGAGGAGGAGAGACCATCTAGAGCTCGCCAGGTATCACACCAAAAGCAACTGGTGGCATTCTGCAAATCTGCACTCCAACACTGGGATTTGACTTCATATTATTAAAACACAGGATAACGCATGGCCCCAGACAGAGTACAATACAGCAATTCACTTCCAGCTCCTCTACGAAGGTTGTAGTAATGAAGCAAATCACATCTCAGGGAATATAGCCATGATTTAGTATGCATATAACTGTAATAAAATGTTGTTATGACTGAGATTGTTATGTTTTTAATGGAAAAAAGAATTAGGATTGAAATTGAAAAACAATCCTGTTCCTATAAAGAGTGAAAACGAGCTTAGATAAAAGGTTAATAGAGTTAATTGTGGGGAGTCATATAAGGCGGCGACTCGTGCTAGAGAATGCAATCGTGATTCTGATAAAGGGGAATTGTAATTAAATAGAGGTTGGATAAACACGATTATCCTGGAAAGGTTTCCCAGGACAGTACCGGGAGGTTTTAAGATGCAGAGGCAGAAGCCTGCACATGATCTGAAGTAGAGACATCAGTGCTGCCAGCCCCAGTGGGTGCTCCACCACTGCGGCACACCGCCCATGCTGCTGCACTGGGCAACAACGCAGCAAGAGGCAAGAATTTGAGTTAATTTTGAAGTTTATTCCACTTGTGACTGTAAACGCCAAGTGATCTCCCTGTCTTCATCTCAAATCCAAAGATTTCTCTTTCCTGCTGTTCCCCATTTCCACCCACATTCTCCTGAGGGGGGAGCAGCTCTGGGTGCTGGTCAAGGCTAACCTGCCACAGGGTGGCTCTGGGTGCATCCCTCCCTCAGGTACAGGGAAAGGGGGGTGTGTGCTCTCCTCACACTGCCACCTCAGGCACAAGCCTGTACCAAAGTACAAAAAGCAAACTTTTATATAGATTGGTAAATGTTTGTAGTTGCCATATATGGCATCTAATACTGACCTTTTCTATTAGTTTAAATTACCCATTACTTTCTTTGAGGTGTACTCCGTCATGTCCTTTATGCAGATAATTATAAGTTAACTTACTTTGCTTTTTCCATACCTGACATTTTTTACATGGATATTAAAATGAAATGCAGTAGTTTGATACTGAACACTAAGAGGCAAACAGAGGCTTTCCACACTGAACTGTTTTACTGAAACAGGTATATGTGCTTAATATTTTTCTTTGCTGAGTTAAAAACGTTCCATAATAATGTATAGGAGATGAAGGGAATCATATATTCCTCCTAGGACAACCATAAGACTTCCAAAAAAGCTTTTTTTTTTTTCCTTTTGTTTCCTCTTAATTGCAAAATACTTTTGCCACATTTTCAAGTGTAGCAAAAACTTTTAACTAAATATCATTAAGAAAATATACTGAATTTGAATACAGGATGGTATTAATTCACATTTTTCTATAATTCCTTTAGATTACTTTACATAACACATCATAGAATCATAGAATCATAGAATCAAAGAATCATAGAATCATAGAATCAGCCAGGTTGGAAGGGACCTCTGAGATCATCAAGTGCAACACTTGATCCAACACCACCGTGGTTACTAGACCATGGTACTAAGTGCCACATCCAGTCTCATCTTAAAAACCTCCAGGGATGGAAAATCCACCACTTCCCTGGGCAGCCCATTCCAATGTCTGATTACCCTCTCTGTAAAGAATTTCTTTCTAATATCTAACCTAAACCTCCCCTGGCACAGCTTAAGATCATATCCTCTTGTTTTACTGTTAGCTGCCCGGGAAAAGAGACCAACACCCACCTGGCTACAACCTCCTTTCAGGGAGTTGTAGAGAGTGATGAGGTCTCCCCTGAGCCTCCTCTTCTCCAGGCTGAACAATCCCAGCTCCCTCAGCCTCTCCTCATAGGACTTGTGCTCCAGTCCCTTCACCAGCCTTGTTGCTCTTCTCTGGACCTGCTTCAGCACCTCAATATCCTCCCTGAACAGAGGGGCCCAGAACTGGACACTGGACATAGTGTGGCCTCACCAGCACAGAGGACAGGGAAAGAATCACTTCCCTGGTTCTGCTGGCCACACTGGTCCTGATCCAGGCCAGGATGCCATTGGCCTTCTTGGCCACCTGGGCACACTGTTGGCTCACGTTCAGCTTTCTGTCAATCCAAACTCCCAGGTCCCTTTCTGCCTGGCTGCTCTCCAGCCACTCTGTCCCCAGCCTGTAGTGCTGCATGGGGTTGTTGTGGCCAAAGTGCAGGACCCGGCACTTGGCCTTGTTGAACCTCATCCCGTTGGAATCAACCCAACTCTCCAGCCTGTCCAGGTCCCTCTGCAGAGCCCTCCTGCCTTCCAGCTGATCAACACGCCCCCCCAACTTAGTGTCATCTGCAAATTTGCTGATGGTGGACTCAATCCACTCACCTAAATCATCAGTAAAGATATTAAACAGAACTGGGCCCAACACTGATCCCTGGGGGACACCACTAGTGACCGGCTGCCAACTGGATGCAGCCCTGTTCACCACCACTCTCTGGGCTGTGCCCTCCAGCCAGTTCCTAATCCAGCACAGAGTGCCCCTGCCCAAGCCATGGGCTGCCAGCTTTTTCAGGAGTATGCTATGGGAGATGGTGTCAAAGGCTTTGCTGACATCCAGGTAGACCACATCCACAGCCTTCCCCTTATCCACCAGGCAGGTCACCTGATCATAAAAGGAGATCAGGTTAGTCAGACAGGACCCGCCCTTCCGAAACCTGTCCTGGCTGGGTCTGATCCCAGTCCATCCTGTAGGTGCTGTGTGATTGCACTTAGGATGACCTGCTCCATACAGAATAAAACCCCCTGACAGCTTCATAAGAACAACTATCAAATACTTATGCTGTTCAATTATTTATAGTACAGTTTCAAATCACTGTATAACATAATGATATCCATTCCCAGTTGCCTAAGGAGAATTTCTACTAGTGTTCTATTATTCTGCATTCTGAGCAAGTGAACATCTCTCTAGGGACTAAGCTTCTTTTTTTTCCCCTGAAAAAGAGGAGGAAGATCTTTTTGTTTTCAAATTCCTGTTTTTCCAGTGCCAACTGTATTTCAGATCTCCAAGCAGACTTCACAACCCGATATACAGAGGCCAGTTATGAGCCCTTACTGTCATCTCTAAGATTGCTCCTTCAAACTTTTTTCCCTTTACACTTTTTCCCCAATCTCTGCGCTTGCCTTATGTACTTCCATTAGCTTACAGGCCACAATGAATCCTAAAAGTGGGCTTTGACTCAATGTGTCTTCAATGTTTCTTAGATGTAATCTGTAACAGGTTAGGTTGCTGATAATTTACGCATTGGAACAATCCCACGAGTATTAGAATGGATAGCACCCCTTGTGATAGTAAATGAGACTGAGAGTAAACTGAAATGAATTGTGAAAGCCCCCATCATACCTTCTCTGGCTTTTTATTTCTGCAGTTGGCATGCGATACAATAATTGTCTTACTCACATTCCTGTCTTCTCTGCTTGTTGAGTTTTTTCAAGTTTCTTGTTATCAGACATGCATTTATTTGCAACCATTTCCAAGATCATGACTCTATTGCCTAAATCAATCATTTAACTTGAATTCCATGCTGGAAATATTTAGGTATTCAGATCATTTTTAAACTCAGTCATGCACAACACCAGTTTTCCTTCCCAGTCTAAGATTACGTTTTCTTTGCAAGATCTTCTGTTTACTGAAGCTTAGTGAAAGAGTAATCATTTTTGATATTTTAAAGTTTTCATTAAAGTAATTTCCTGAAGGGATATTTCTTTTTGTCACTATACAGCAGGTACACACAGGACCTAGACTCAAACAGAGGTCACAAAAATGACATAGTAATATTATTATTCCCACTAACCAGCTCTCAGGATGTTGGCTGCCTACACTATATACACAAGTTTTGCCATCCACAAAAATGAGTGCAGAGATAGGAAAGTTAAGACCAAACTGTACATATGCCTTAAATACATTTTGAGTAGTCTGCCACAAGAGTTTCTGGAAAAACAACATTTCACTGGTGAGTGACATATTTTCATTTCCTAAAGGAGAAGGGGGTCTAGAGCATATACATTTTTATTAATTCTGCAACAATCAAAACTGAACTCCGGAAAATGTTTAATTTCCATGAAAATGTCATTGTTTTGGCTCTGACTCACTGGCAGTGATTTTTTTTCCCCCATCACTTTAGTAACAATAACATGACACTTCTACATCAGAAATAACTGGCATACACTGTAATTCTGTGTTTTCCCAGAGAAAAAGAAGAAAGACCTTTAAAAAGGAAACACTGAAATGGTTACTGCTTGTGTTTACTGACAAGTGAAGGTGAACCTTCCAGTTACTTTGCTGTCTCCCGTTCCATCATCCAGTGAGAGGATGGAACACTGACCTGCTTACCCTACAGAAGGATCTCTGCATGGCTTACTGGTAGCACAGCAATCCACTGAAGCAGGGGCAGCTTTATAAGGAACAATTGAGGCTGTTTTGAGAATTAGGACAGGGGTGTTCTCAAACATGATGTTTAAACTCAGTGCATGCAGCTGTTCTACTCCAGTGGAAACTACCAGGTAAACTGGTACTGCAGAAGAGATCAATGTTCTGTATTCCAGATGTCTTGCTGGACTCATCTTACCTAATTTTGATTATGGTGTTTCCATATATTTGCTTGCATGAAACAGGATTTAGGGAATTTTTTTAAGGCAGCCTGGTCCATAGGGACCAACAGAACTTCAGCCTCAGAAGGAATATGGAAAGAAGTAACTAGTTCCCACAAGAACAGTTTTTGTTAGCAAAAACTGTTTAACTTCGTTTTCTGCAGCCAAACTACGTATGTATAAAACTTTAATACTCTTGAAAATCTCGTGGGGCCTAAATAATCTTGCTGGTGATAGGTATCTAGCTAGGAGGAGAATGATAAATGAAGCTATGAAGTTCTTTTTTCCTTCACTGAAGAGATGTTCCTATAAAAAGGATTAGCAAAGCTTTCCGTCACTGAGATAGGAAAGCATTTAAGCCTTGTATTTGTCATTTGTTTAAATTAAGAACACTAATATATCTAAGCTTGGGTAAAGGTGGATTTCTTCTGCTACTTTTGTCTTCATTTTATCAAGTATATTGTCAGCTTTTTCATAACGCAGGAGAAGTGATGTCCTTTAGAGTCATGTCCTCCATCCAAGAAATAAGAAGAAAAGCACCCTAGTATATCTGCTTAGCTAGCCAGGTGATGCAGGCAGGAAAAGAAAATCATGAGCAGCACCTTATGGACGAAGAACATTCCCCGATAAGTAACACTTCTAGACATAGACAAGGTGGGAAAGAGAGAAGTTTAAATGGAATGTTGTGTTTTTCAAAACATTTTGAAGGTAACAGTATTTAGAGCTTGATAGTTTTCTTAAAGAGACACCAGTGAATATATTAACTACCATTTAGCTTCATGAACATTTTATATGTGTGCCTCTATCTCTTACTGTTGCATTTTGGTGTCAGGGCTTGAAAAGACAGTATGGTGAAGTACACTACTTCCTGAACACATTAGTTACTCTATAGAAAAGGCAGCTTTATAGCAAATACCAAATGTTCTCCTGAAATTACAAGAGAACACTTCTTAGAGACAGAAGTGTCTTCCATAAATGTGGCTTATTGTCAACAGGAGAGTAATGAGCACTGCATGGTAAAAAGACCATCTGTATTATACAATTCATCCAGAGGCACAGCTCGTGTCACCAATTATAAGTATCTGAATATCAGAAGTCAATTATAGATACTGGGGTCTTTCTCTCTTTTCTCTGCGGGGGTGACAATCTTGAGGGAGGTGGCCAAGAGGAAAAGTGACTGTCAAGTACTACAGTTCCCCTTGTCTATGACTGACTTTTAGACAACCATGACAAGGTTTGTAATGCAACAGGGACGACTGAAAGTACCCTGAAAGGGCTCTGCACCCCTTCCCGTGAGGGGGTAGACTGACTGACTTGCTATATTCACTGAATCACAGAATCATTAGATTGGAAAATATGCCCAAGATCACTGATCACACCTTTGATCCAACACCACTGTGTTAACTAAACCACAGCACTAAGTGCCACATCCAGTTATTTCCCGAACACTTCCAGGGACAGTGCTTCACCACCTCCCTGGGCAGTCCATTTCAATGCCTGACCACTCTTTCAGTGAAGAAATTTTTCCTGATATCCAACCCAAACCTCCTCTGGCACAGCTTGAGGCCATTTCCTCTTGTCCTGTCACTACTTGTCTGGGAAAAGAGGCTGACCCTCACCTTGCTACAACCATGTGGAACAGCATGGCAAACACTGGAAGGAGCAGATGGTGCTGATGTTCTGTGTGGTGTTAATTTATTTGGAAGATATGAATACTAAAGTCTTTATCTTCAGCTGTTTGTCATGGCTGTGTGCCTCCACTCCTCCTACCCTTACATGCTTTTGGGCTAGATCTGTTTTGCATCACTAACATTCTTATTTTACCTTCTGACCTACAAAGACATCCAGAATGAAAACAGTAGAGTTGGTCTACAGTTAAAATACCACTTTCTTTATTGCAGTGGTAGTGAGAAATCCAAGCAAAGGAAGACAAAAACCTTCCCATCCAAACCTAAAAACTTGGAAGACTCAGTACTTGGGTGTACAGAAGTATTATCCAGCATTAATTTATTATGAGCCATTGGTTTTCTATGTCAAGACTATCTGCCATAAACGATAGCTCTACTATATTTCATTGGTTTCACTTTAAATCCTGCATCTGTTATTATCAAAAGTCCTTAATGGATGCCCTGAGAGGCTACTTCCTGTAACACAACCCCAAAGCTGGGAGACACAATCAAGAACACCAAACAATTCACGTTGTAGACTGGCTACCCCAGTATTATCCAACACTCAATGAGACAAGGCAGCAACTTTGATCGTTGGCTATCTGTTGTCTTCTATGACAATGGTTCTTCTCGGATACGTGTCAACGTCCACAATTATGTAGCGGACCTCAAATCTTCCTGTTTCAGGATTCTGTAAGGAAAACAATTTCAGGTTGTTTTTTTCTCTTTGGCAGTTTAAGTTCAAGATTAAGCTTGCCAGCTATATTTAGCAATTGTACATACCTCTTTGACTTCCACATGGACTGTTCCCTGTTTCCCTGATTCAGTGCCCTCAATATAGAACTTCAAACGCATATGTTTCAATCCGTCCTTTATGTATTCAATGTGACTAAAAACAGCAAAACAAAACAAAAACCCAACCACCCAGCAAGGATACATATTATATGCCAGTTAAGACTCCAAATTTAAACTTACTTAGAGGGGTTGCTCACTCATTTTGTAAGAAAGTGTATTCCGATGGAGTCCTTATGCTACCATGGATTCCTTCTCTACTGCTCTTCCCAAGTTTTACTGTGAGTGCCTAAGGACTAGTGGAGTTAGAAGAGCTAATTAGCTGGTGAGGATTAAGAGACAGAATGCTTAAATGTTCTCACCCCAATCCTCCCCTAAAAACTCAAAAGCAACCCAGTAGCTGAAGACTCTGGAATTTCCTTGTATTTCTTTTAAAGAACCCTGGGATTCAGAGCCATCCCCTAGAAAGGGATGCCCACATCACCAAGACTACCAGAGGTTTTTTTAGGCACTTAAACTAAGTTAACAAGCCAAACCACACAAAGCATGCTTTGTCAACATAACTATTGGGATGATTAAATCACATCAAAACAGTTAATTATGTGCTTTACTTACTTTGGCAATAATTTTATTCTGTTGAAGTTGTATAACTTTGGCATTGATATCAGATCTACAACCCAAATGCTGATATTTAGACTGCAGTCGGTTTCCGTGCATGTATTAGATAAATAGAAAGGTCCTGTTCCTTTCAAAGTGACCATTTTCAGAATCTAATGGTCAAATGAAAGTTCTGGTGCGAATTTATGTTTCCTACTGAAATTACTAACTGCTGCATTCTACCAAGCTCTTATTTCCATCAGTCATACCCAGGTACACACTGTGAATTCAGTTTAAGGCGACATGATGGGTTAGAGAAAACATAAGATGAATGAAGAGCCTTATTGTGGTAAATTCACATTTAAGGTGTTCATACACAAAAAAAACTCTGTACATTTTTGAGACTTTGAAGGTCATCCTTATACTGCTGGTGTAAACTCTACAATCTTACACAGTTCTCAGCTCAAAAATTTAGTTAAAATACTAGACATTCAAAATGATGGAAATGAAAAATCAGGAAAGCTGATTCATAATACATTTACTTATCTACATAGTTCACTTTACAGTGGTGCTTAAAATGTCTGTGCATATTCATTTCATTTAGCAGCTCTGCTTTAAACACTTTTTCACAGAGGCTGGTGAAGAGATAAAACTTCAACTAGTAAAAGTCAAAAAAACCCCCCAACCTCAATTTCATGGTTCAAGTTGTGTATTGGGGGTTATGTGTCTCATCCTATATGAAACCTCATTGAACATATTCCAGTCAAAGAGCACAATAAAGGCAAAGCACAGAGGATTTATGTTTTGTAAGAAACAGTTCTGTTGTTTTCCTCAAAAAGAGAGTAATAAATATACACTGATGAAAGTTTTAGGTGAGAGATGTTCTGTTAAATACACAATAGAGATGTGGCCTCAAGACAAAAAAGCAATATAAGGAATGGGCAGCCAGTTCTGAGTATCAGCTCAGAACAGTTTCAGACTGTAAACTTCAGTCAGATTCCTGTTCTCCACACGCATGTCTAGGCCTCTTTACTACTCTCTTCAGACTCCTCCTGGTTTTTGGAGAGACCAGTTCTACGTTTGCCATGATGACCACTGCTTGTTTTGAGGCACTCAGAATTGGCATTTTATTGTACTTACTGGTATATGCCACACAAGAGGTACTGCAAAAAACTTGTATGTTCACTCAGAAGTGACAGGGTATGTCACATACAGTTCTTCAATCTAGATCTAATTTGTGACCCAAAATGTCTTTACTGTGCAAAAGCTACTGTCTGTATGGGCAAACACCAAAGGGTACCTGACATGCTGTCGTCTTCCTCTTCTTGTTGCCTCCCCATAACCTTTAATAGAGTCACCAAAAGCACCAATTATCTACAAAAGAAGAGGCTAGAACTGTCAGAAGATATCACATACAAACAGATATTCCAGTATCAGCTCACACCCCTGCTAGGAATGCATTTTCTTTTAACAAAATGCTCTTTCTGAATCTAGAAGAGTTTACGAAAGAAAACAGTGTTAAGGAAAATTCCTCTGTATTCCACTCCTTTACAGTCAAATATTAAACATTTAAAATAAATCCTACTAATATCTTCCATTTCACAGAATATTCTGAGTTGAAAGGGACCCACGAGGATCATTGAGTCCAATTCTTAAGTGAATGGCCCATTATGGGTATCAAATCTGTGACCTTGGTGTTATCAGCACCATGCGCTAAGCAACTGAGCTAATCTTTTACTGTCTTCTGAGATGAAGATGTGTAATCTGACATTTTGTGTAAAAAGGAAAAAAAAGCATGAAATATTTGTTCATGTCTCCTCCAAGAGAATATTTCAAAGTTTAAAATGCAAATGCATTCCCCTTCACATTATCTAAAAAACACTACTGTTGAAGAAATTCAGGGTTTTTTTCAAATCTATAGTGCCAGAGCAGATTAACCTATTTTTAAACTTACTTTAAAGTTGGTTAGAAAGGGAGGGTAGGTTTTACTATGCAAGTACTGGCGAGAAGTTTTAATTCTACAAACTTGTTCCAAAGCAGTCATCATTTTTTTTCTAGTCACTTCATTTCTAGGTTATCCTCAGTGGCATCTGAAGCAACCTTGTTTGAAAGTTATTGCATGCATTTCTTGTTTTACCTGAAGTAGTGGTTTTTAGAATCTAGTTTTAGATTGATTTTTGTTTACACCTAGCTATGATGACTGTGTGATCCCATGACTGTTCTGCATCTCTTTTCTTGTTAGCCACGGGAATGCTAACCGGAGGAAGAGTTTACATTTCTGGGTATCTATCTATTCAGTGTTTCACAGAATGACAGAACCGTAGTGAAGCGTCACAACAGAATAACTGTGCTGAGAAAAGGCAGCAGGCTAGATTTACAGAACTTAAGGGGGACCAGTTGCCTCTGTGGCCTGCAGAACTCTTTAAATACTACATGTAGCAGGTACTCAGGTATGTCTGTAAGACTTTCTGCATGTAGGCACAAGCACATGCTCGGAAGGGCAGACTGTATTTGCATCAGTTTTTGTGCTGTGGCACACTCACTTGGCTTCCAGCAGGCTAATTCACACAGGCCCAATGCTTGCATTGACCTGTCCTAACACAGGCTCCAGTTTGAAGCTGACCCACCTCTGGCCAGTTAAAAGCACCAGCAGATCTTTTAAGCACCACATGGCTTTTCCCATAGCTTGGCTTGTGAGATTCCTTGCACAGACTTTTGACTTGAAAAGAGACAGTAACTACCGAGAAACATAAACATGACTAAAGTCCAAAAACCAACCTGAGGATGAGATCTGCATTTCTCCAAGGCATCTCCATAGATCTTATTTGGACTAGAAGAAGAGAATAGCTCTTTAAAAATGACGTAGAACAAACCACCTGTAACAGAAATAACAGTAAATGGAATGAAAACTTACCAAACCTGACGGAATTTATAAAAAGTGTCTTCTGATAAAGAATGTAATCATAAAAAATAACCTGTAACACCAATTCCAACAAGCACCACAATAAAATAGGTAAAGTCTCTTCCAGCTTCTTTCACTGAAATAAGACAGAAAACAACACAGAAGTTACAACCTTGGATAATAAAACTGGCATAGCTTTCTTATGTAAATGCTCTTCTATTAGTCTGCAGTTCAAATGACATTTTGGCAGGAGAAAAAATTCCAGTAACAGTTTCCATAATGTCTCATCACTATAAGCAAGAGACCATGGAACATCTCTTATGTTGTACAGGACATGTTTATATCTCTGTGTTAAGCCTTATTATTTTTTCCTACTAGATGATTCCAAGATCCAAAAAAAAGCACTTACTGCTATTTTTTTGGGTACGTGAGAGCTAGATTTTTTAAGAACTAATGAGGTATTTAGCACCTAAACCCACAATTATTGCAATTCTTATGCAAAGAATGGGAAAAGTAAAAATACAAAAGCTTATAAATTGCACACACTGAAAATAACTGATTTTATTAATTACTAATAAAGAGAACAATAAAAAGGAGGAATATTAGACCAAAATATGTTTTATTTATTAACATCTTTAACTACTGTTTATCTGATTAGTTTTTATCTATCAGGTTTGATCTAAAGTATTAGTAAAATTGTAAGTATACACTCCAAAAAAAGTCACAAGAGATTCTCTGTTTCAAAATATTTTTTGAGAACTTGAAAAGAGATTACTAATCTTTTAAAGTGATAAAGTGTGCCTTTCAATTAAGCACAAGTTACCGAGGAAACTTTAATAATCATTTCTCCCGCAGTCTCCTACTCAGATGAAGGCATTTTTCATAAACCATTTCAAAGCACTTAGAATTTCTGAGTCTAATTATGTAGTAATCACTTTTCACTGAAGTGAATGACACCACCCAAAGTGACGGCAGTCCGATAAAGAAACTAGTATCGCACATAGAGCTTTGACAGCAACCCCATAAAGAAACTAGTATCACAGACAGAGCTTCGACATTTTTGCTGGAGGTGAACTTGTTTCAGCAGCCGTGAGACAGGCTGCATGTGACAGTCCCTTTTGAAAAAGAAAACGAGAGGCTACTTCACCTTGTCCCTGACGTGACCTGAACACTAAATCAATAGGCTGTTTGGAAGAAGTCACACAGTTTGTTCTGGTTGTGCTATGCATACACTGAAAGGTACCAACTGCTCAAACAGTACGATGTGAAAAGAAACCGGCTTGGTAGTTTTCAGAGATTCGGTGTGCTGTGGGTTTTTTTTCAAATACTTGTGTTTTGGGACTACAAAACCAGAGCTGCAGCAGGAACTTGTCTCCGCAACAGCCTCTCTGAGCAGCGCACAGCATCCTCCTCACGGTGCCTGCCGCTCGCCTTACCTTTCTGAGCAGCCGACAGCAGCGTTTCCTCGTTCCGCGCCCTTTGCACGGACACATCTTTGCTATTTTCGCCAGGTTTTTCAGCTCTCAGCCCTCCTGCCTGCGTCCCGATACTCTGCCGGGCGGGCCGGAGCAGCAGCGGGGGCTGGTGCCGCCACCTCAGGCAGGACCCGGTTCCCATCCCCGCCCCGGTCCCCGTCCCCAGCAGCGCCCATCTGCGGGGGGCGAGCAGCCACTTCCCCAGGCATGTCCGCCCGAGGGAGGCGGGCAGCATCCCGGGCACGGCTCCCCGCCGGCTTCACGGCGGTACGGTGGGGGCAACCGAGCCGAAAGGAAAGTTCCTGCCGCTCGCCACGCTCTCCCGTGGGACCCTCGGGGAAGAGCCAGGGCAGCCTCCC
Source organism: Chiroxiphia lanceolata (assembly GCF_009829145.1). Classification (NCBI taxonomy): domain Eukaryota; kingdom Metazoa; phylum Chordata; class Aves; order Passeriformes; family Pipridae; genus Chiroxiphia; species Chiroxiphia lanceolata. The sequence continues at coordinate 59,995,573 of NC_045637.1, read as the reverse complement.
GCCCCGAGAAGCAGGTCGGGAGCCCCACTGACCCTTTACCGCCGACAGCCGCCACTCGCCATTGCCCCGGCGGAAATGTTTGGGACGGCGAGCGGCAGCGGGAGCCCTGGGAGCGGTAGTTTGGGCGGGCTCCCTCTCCCGCCCGCCGCCGGGAGCGGCTCCCAGCGAGGTCACTACAGCGCCCGCCATGCCCAGCGCCGCCGCAGCCACAGCACAACCGCGCTTGGGGAGGGGGGGAGCCGCCGTGTCGCTTAAGGGGGCTCGGGGAGGCTGCTCGGAGCGTTTTTTTTATGTATGTTTTTCTTGGTCTGGCACACACAGGTGTGTAAAAGCGCTGCAGTTGACGTTTGAACGAATGGAGACCGGAGGAGACCAACGTTATGTCGTTCAACAAGACCAAGTGCCGGGTCCTACAACAACAAATGCCCGGGCCACAACAACCCCAGGCAGGGGTAGAGGCTGAGGGCAGGGTGGCTGGAAAGCGGCCCAGCGGAAAATGATTTGGGGCTGCTAATCAGGCGACTGAAAAGAGCCAACAGTGTGCCATGTGGCCAAAAAAGCCAATAGCATCCTGGCTTGGATCAGAAATAGTGCAGCCAGCAGGACTAGGGAAATGATTTTCCCCCTCTGTAGTTGACACCGATGAGGCTCACGTCGAGTTACTGTGTCCAGTTCTGGGCCCCCCAGTTCAGGAAGGACATTGAGGTGCTGGAGTGTGTCCAGAGAAGGGCAACAGAGCTGGTGAAGGGTCTGGAGCACATGCTCTGTGAGGAGAGGCTGAGGGAGCTGAGTACTTTAGCCTGGAGAAGAGGACGCTCAGGGGGAGCCTTATTGCTCTCCACAACTACCTGAAAGGAGGTTGTAGCCAGGTGAGGTTGGCCTCTTGCTGCACAGGCAACCAGTGATAGGACAAGAGGACATAATCTCCAGCTGTGCAAGTGGGCGTTTAAGTTGGCCATCAGGAAGAATTTCTTTACAGAAAGTATGATTAGACATTGAAATGGGCTACCCAAGGAGGTGGTGGAGTCACCGTCCCTGCAAGACTTCAAGAAAAGACTGGATGTTGCACTTAGTGCCATGGTCTAGTTGACATGGTGGTGTTTGGTCATAGGTTGGAATCTACTGATTCTGTGATTCCGAGCGCCGAGAACACCGTGCTCCGGCTTCCCGGGACTGGGGCGTAGCTCACTGTAAGACGTGGGGAGGACGATGATATAGCAGCAGACGCTGCCCCGGCCCGGGGCTTTAATGCTTTCCGTGTACCCCCCACGGGGCTGCTCCGTAAACCAGCGCCGCCTCCCCCGAGGCCGCGCTCCCGGGCTCCGCCTTCTTCGGGCTAGCGCCGTCCCGCCCCGCGGCGTCCCGCGGAGACAGCGCCCCTCCTACCATCCCTCTCTCCATCCCTCCCTCCCTGCTGGCGGCGCGAAGCCGACATTTTGGGGCGGCTCAGCGGCCATGGAGACGGGCCGGGGCAGGTAAAGAGGGGCACATCGAGCGGGGCTCTGCCGGCCCAGGGCTGCCTGCTTGGCCTCCTTCATCTTGCCTGGCCAGAGTGGTTTGTTGGTTTTCCCTCAACACGCATTGCTCCTCTGAGAAGCCCCTTCCACTTGTCCCACGGCTCTGGTTTCTAGCTCTGAAATTGTCACGGCAAGGGCTGTGGTTATGTAAATGGAGTGGGATAACATTCACCTTGTAAAAAGACTTTGGATTTGTTAGATGAAAAAAAAAATTCAAAGCATTACTGTAATTTCTGTTTATTCCCAGGTATGCTTTAAAATTTGGAACAGGAGACACGTTTCTTTCAGTGCTTTTAATATACATTATTTGAAATACATTACTTGAAAGAGACTTGTTTGCTGACCATCAAAAAACCAAATCACACTGCAAGTACTATAGGGTATGAAAGTGAAAATAGTGGTACAAAACTGAGTCCCACAAGTTGAAAGCTAATGAAAAAGCAGTTGAAGTTATTGTGCCTCTGAGAAAGAGCATCTGGGCTGTTCTTGAAATCTCTAAAGAGGAGACATAACAGCTGTCATTGACTTGTGCTTATCTGCCCAAGCTTTGTCAATGTGGCGTAAAAATATTTTGTCAATACTAATTTAAAATCTAAGCACGCGCAGTACTCGAAAAATAGTTTTAAAATCCAGGACCCAGCTTCTTATCTGAATTACTCCTGTACCTGGAGTTTATGAAGTTATGTCTGTAGAGTGTTCCTAAACTAGTTATCTCCATGCTTTCAGCATGGATTGAGGGCAGAATAGCTTTGGCCATGCTGTCCTAGAACATACAGAAGTGATAGCTCTGCTGCTGTTGAACATGACTTTTGTCCCTAAATCCCTTTAATGGTTCTTTAAAAATGAAGTTTGTTAGTGCCTTATCATCTAAGTGTGCTTCTTGATCCTGATACATGGGTAAAACATTTGCTTGACCTCCAGGTCGTATTTGTTACCTGCTTATTTCTTTATAGTAGTTAGTTTGGTTAGTCTGTTAGTAATTGGCACCCAAGCTAAAATATGCATGTCTTTTTGTGTTATAACAATTCTCAGTAAAACGTCTTGGATTTTTTTTTTTCACATAGCCCAGTTGACAGTGTAGAGCAGAGTTGTTCTTTGTTTTCTATTTTTATTTTTCTTTGAGCATAAACCAATCCTAAATCAGGAACAACATGTGTTAAATGTACATGGTACCCATATACTTCAAAATTTTTTTCCCCAATATCGATTGGTTGCCTAGAAACCCAGAGCTGTTTTGACGACATGGTGTAAAGTCATCTGGGAATTTAAAACATTACGAATGCAGTGAATGAGGAGCTCTGCCTGCTTGGTGGCATTAGTGGGTATGAAGTGCAAGGATTTGATTAAGATAGAGTTTCAATCTCAATATTTCTATGTGGTTTAATGGTAGTATTTATAATTACAGCTTACAAAGTCCTTACTATCATAAAACTTGGAAAAATATGTGGCCAGTTGGATTTTAAGAATTTACTTGTGAAAAAAATACGCATATTTACTTTCTTGAATAAAAGAAAGTAATTTCTATCCAAACTGTGATGTGCTAACGAACTGTAAAAACATTGATACCCATCTTGCCTGTTGAACTACCACTTATCTCTCAGGTTTGTGAATACTTTAGCAGGGAAAGTCTGAAATGAGACTATAACTTTGTTTCAAATATGATTCTGTTGTATGTTCAAGGAAATAATTTTGAACCTCAGAAGTTTTCGAGAAAGGTTCAAGGCATTGTTTTATTTGGTATCTTTTAATAGCTTAGCAAAGTTGGATGGCTCAAAAATGTCTCTGGAGTAATGTTGCAAAACAGAAGATTAATGAGTTCGACTCACTGCAGAGACCTCTGTGGGGCTTGGTTGTGGTGACCACAGTGATGCAGCTGTATAACCCTAATAAATCTCTACTGGATTCAAACTGGTTTGGTGGAGTGACACTACTCCCTTCTGACTACTGTGAGAGATTAATCACAGGAGAGACAGCTATGAGTTTAAATCTGACATTTTCCTGGTGTCAAGTATTTTAACATGGTAATAATTGTTCAAATCTGTGAGCAGATATTATGAGTTGCCATGTGATGTATTCCCTGAATCCTGCCTTGATTGAAATATTGTGTCTAGGTGCGCGCAGTATGCATATTTTTTCATTTTGTGAAGATGTGACTCCTAATGGCTTTTCTTTCATAGAAATAGGCTAAGGACGTTTGCTGCCAGGCCTGGGGAATGTTCTGAAGCTGTAAATGCTGGAATTAAAAGTCTGTATTTGACGCCTACTCTAAAACGGAAACCAAGGGTGTGCATTGAGAGGTGAGTTTGTCTTTAGTTTAGGAGTAAGAGTGGAAGACCCCTCGCAGACTCTAAGCCGTCTTTTGACTGCTTACAGTAATTGTGTTCATATTTTGAAGATTTCTATGTCAAATGTTCTGAGTTGAAAAGATTTGCTTTCCTGGCCTGCTTCATGATCCTATATTCACCTTCTAATGTTTACTGTCATGATTGTCCTTTGCCTCCTTTTCTGAGTTCATATGAAGTATGTAGCTTTTCCAAGTCATGTGAAGCCTTCAGCAACTCCTTTGCATGTCGTGGGCTGTGTTGTTCTTTGAGAATAAAAATTGTTGTTTTATTTACTTCAATAAAAGCCAATTTGGAATTAAACTTTGTATTTTTCTCTTGATTCTTGGTTTTTATTTTGTATAGAGAGGCTGAGGATAGTGGAGTGGGATGAGGGGGGAGGAATAAGGGACTGTTGCATATTTGCTGAAAGGTAAATGTTTCCCTTCCCGTTTGACAATGAAAGGGCACTTTCAATATAATCCTGAATTTTCTTTTTGAAAATTAGTTACATTTTTACAAAGAACCCCATCTAAGAATATGTTACCTGAAAGATTAATTAATTTTCCTTGTTTTATTGATTTGCTAGCTTCCTGTGTAAGATTTCTCTGGTTTGCATTGGATGGCCAGTTCAATACCTTTATGCTGTTAGTCTGGTGTGAAAGATGAGAGGAAAAAGGAAAAAAAAAATCCTTTCGGTTTCCTTCAAAGAAAGAATAATATGGTTGTGAAAACTGCTGTTGAGAATTCTCGATCAAGTGCATTATTTTATTTAATTTGCATAATTTTATTTAATTAAGGGATCACTTCTAAATTCTTTTTGGAAAAAATGCACTACTTTGGGCTTTCAGTTTATGGGTTATTTTGCATAATAACCGTGCAAATTTTGGCATGTTGCAAGTTTTGGCACATTGCCTCAATGTTATTACAGCTAAGATTCTGAGGTTTAATACAAACATTGGAGTATTGGCATTATCATGCTACCCTTGACAGCCCTGTGCTTTTGGAATAAAGTATTATAAATCAACAACTGTTGTAAATGACACAGTAGTAAAAGGATGAGGCACAGCTGGGGCACTGACTTTCACAGCACCTTGTATTTTCAGTGGTGATTTTGATGTGACTATATACTCCAAAAAATTAGAGTATAAAATGCATGTATTTTAAATTCTGTGCAGTTATGAGGTGCTACTTGAAGGGTATGAGGTTTCTGTCTGTTAATGATAAAATCATGGTGGCTTATCTCCTGGGTATCTTGGGCTTATCATGCTTAGACTGCCACTTGCATTTCAGGCAGCCTTCCAGATGCACAGAAACCTTAATAATCTCAACGTGCCACTTGGCTCTTATGTGAAAGTTCATGTTTTTCTGGTGAAAACTGCATGAGAGCTCTGAGCACATGCAGTTTGAAGATTATAATGAAATAGAGCATGATCTTACTGTTTAACTAGGACATTTCTGTCCTGTTGCATCCTGAGAGCTGATGCCACAGTCAGGAGGAGAGATACCTGCAGCTTTGGCAAATACTAGTGGGTATGGACTAAATGTTAAAATCGTGGTGCAAGCAGTAAGAAACTGAGATTGAATGAGGTAGTGTCATGTCAAACTGGGTTAAAGTTAATAAAGTTAATGAAAATGCAAACCAATAACTTTTCATGTAATTGTTCTGTGCCACTTCAAAAGGTTGTGATGAACTGTTTTATGCAAATGCCATATATAAGAGAGTGAAATCAGAACCCAAACTCTGAGTTAACTCTTCAGGTGATTTTTGATTTGTGTGTTTACAAGCCGATAGTTTCCACCTCTTTTGTTTTGCTCTGGTTTGAATTTAAAATTCTTTGCCTATGTAATTTCTGGAATTTGCAGGCAAGTCTAACAGTGTTCTTCCTTCTCCTGTTTTCCAGCATGCCATCAGAAATGCTGCTGAAGATATTTTCGTATTTGGATGCTGTGTCCCTGTTGTCTGTCGGTTGTGTGAATAAACTCTTCTATGATCTGGCTAATGACAAGTAAGGAAGAGGGAGGGTATAGGTGCTGGTCTCAGTCAGGCAGCTGTTGAGTTTACCTGAGTTATGAGTCTTTTTAATTTAGTTTCTCTGATGCCAGAGCACTGATGCATGAACCTATGAGCAATTACTCTGCTGCAAATATACTTCATAGCCCGCAGTACAATATATTATATGGAATTCTAGCTGTGCAAGCCCTGTTGTTTAATGGGAGTTATGAAGTGAAAACTAAATACAGTGCTTTGAAATGTTGCTATTTGCATTTGTTTTGTTGTGAAATTTGCATGTGTTTGTTTGTATTCACATGCACCTGCACAACCTTTTTGAACCAGGCAGTCCTTAGTGATGTGTAGCCAGTGGCTTTCATAATTTTGAAGTCCTACCTATTAGGTCTTTCATCAGGTTTTTGCAAAGGGATTGATTTAATCAAATGATCCACTAGTAGGTTTATCTGTTGCTCTTTCTGTCAAATTTTGGTGACTTCTACATGAAAACAAAGAGACAAACATAAATACCAACACATTTTTTGTAAGCAATTGCTTATACAGAGTTCACGAATGGCTCCTACCAGTATCATGATAATTTTGTGAAAGGATAGAGAGGAGAGACCTGAGTTGGTACATGATATTTGGGATGTCTGGGTATCCTTTTTTTTCTAGGATTCTGCTGCATTAGTGTTGTTTGAGTGAGAAAATGTCTTCCTGTATAGGAAGTTGCTGTGTCTGGTGTGAATCCATTTCTCCCTTATTTGCCAAAACTAGTGCAGTGAATTGGTTTACATTGGCATTGACACCTTTAGAACTGATTAATCTAAAGGGAAGACTGTAATCCAGATTTATGTTTTGAAGCTGTCAGCAGGTAAGTGTGGATAAAAATTGCATAGTTGACAAATTATCTATCTTGGTATGTGTTTTCCACTTCAAGATAGTAAGATAGGATAAAATCATTGTGGCTCTACAGGGAAGGATGATTCATCTGTCTCCCTCTCAACAATGTCTGTTTCCATTTTCTGATCTTGACAGAGATTACTGTATGTGCACAAATGGGATTTGGGGAAGAGCTACTTCCTTTATCTAGGAGATTGACTGGTTCAGTGGGACCAGGTCATTTTCCTGCTGGATTTTCATGAACCTTCTTGAGACCTCAAATCTTGTTTTGAATTACCAGAAGTTTTAATTGAAGTCCCTGCATATTTCTCTGACAAATCTGATCTTGTGTTTTAGGCAGAGTATCTATTTTAGGTTTTTTCTTCTGTCCTGGATGTACAGGGTGCTGTCCTTGGTGCAACAGGACCGTCAGTTTTTCATTATGATGTGTCTGTGCTGCCTAATGCAGTGCTTTGTCTTTGGGCTCTTCAAATTACGTCTGCGCTTGAACAGTTCCTTGGCATTGATGACTTCCAGTATAACTGTTGAAGACAAGGAAATGTTTCTGAGCCCCCTTTCTGCACTCTCCTTGCCCCATATGTTGTTTTTCCAGCCTTCTTGTCATGCCTTGTGGGAAGCTTGCGTAGATGGTCTGTCTGAAAGCCTGCGGATTTTCATCACCTGCAGATTGTGCATGCGTAAGAGGAAGTGAGAAGCCAGAGCATGGAGGAAGAATCTTTTTGCTCTTGTGGTCAGGTGATGATTGATGATGAACTGTGTCTGATTCTGGTGTTTGAATTAGCAGTAAGAGCTTTGTTTGGCTTGTAGTAACATCCAGTAAGAGGCCTTGAGATTAAGTTCACATTTTGAGGCAAAAAGTGCATGTATTCTGCTGTGAAAGAGGCAAACCTGTACTTCACGGTTGGATACCTTTTTGATTTGTCTGCCCTGACTTCTTCAGAAGTTGAGGATGAAGGGGCAGTGATACTTTTATCCTCTTTTTCTCCTCTGCCTCCCTGCCCTAACTGAATTTTAGAACTTCTTGAACTGATTTCTCATCTGCTTGCTCAAGGCTTATTTGGAAAAGGAAGAAGCAACATGTAGCTGTGAGTGAGGACAAGTCTGCTAGGTATCGGTGGCAAATCTGTCTTCTGTCACCTATATTGCCTGAGCCTGAGCCTTCAAAATGCAGGAAATGCCTACTACTAAGCTCTGTGTTTTCAGCATCATGCAGTCAGATGTGAAGTATCTCTCCCCATGAAAGAAAGGATGTCTCTCTTGGAAAGGGGTTTCTAGTTAACAGGAGAGTGTTATAAGGATATCTTACTGGGCTATTTAGACTGGTTAAGACCAGTGAGATGACACACAGCTCAGTTTCCCCTGATGATGATATGTCAAGGACATCTCTCCTCTGTTTTCATTATCCCACAATTCTAAACTGCTTTGTAATTAAATAAAAATTTTCTCCCTCTATTGGAAATGTTTTATACTATGTAATAACCTGGTTGCTTTTTCTGGTCTTAAAATCATCATCATGGCTTGGCTTCGCGAACGAAGATTTGGGAAGGCACTATCCACATTTGCTACAGGCACACTGGTGGCTTATGAGGCCAATACGTGATAGACATATCCGATTGCAAAAGGCGCAGCAGAAGGACTCCTTAGATGGTGTATTCTGCAAGACACGGTTCTTTCTGCGTTGCCTTTTTTCTTCGAGAGTGATCCTGCGTGTGTTCTCGAAGGAGACAGCTGCGTTATAGATGGTGTGTCTCCAGGCCTCCCGATTTGAGGCCAGAGTAGACCAGTTATGGTGATCAATATGGCCAAGGCTAAGATGTTGTTTCAGGGAGTCCTTGTATCTTTGGTCTTAAAATAGAAGTATCTTAAATCTTTGTTTTACTTGTGGAATTGTTTTTTATGTTCCCCTGCCCCGATTTTGTAGAAGCGAAAGTCAGATGGTCATGTTGACTGTGAACCCACCTTTACCAGTCATGGAAGCTCGTTGGTCTGTGTGTTTTAAACAGCTTTGTCTCAAAAAATGACAGTGGAGCATTCTGTATATATCTATACAGCAGTAGGCTGGAAAGTTTTTTCAAAATTCCTTAGTATGTTTGCATCAATAACCAGAGCCTGGCTCTCAGCATGTAGGGGCTTATTCTTAGCAGCTGATGAATTGAGAATGGTTTTGATGGGTAGGAGGCAGTGTGGGATGGATTCAGTCCTTGAATGCTTTAATGCTTCAAGGAGAGGGAAAATGCATTACAAACCACATTAATGTAAGTTTGCCTGGGGATAAGTGAGGGCTGGTAAAGGTAATCTTGCTGATAAATGGTAGAAAATGTCTCTTGAGAATTTGTTTCTCTTGCTATTAATTTTCTTTAGTGCAGTTATGTAAACTGTGTGTCTAGTACTTCAGAATTAGAAAACTTATTGGAAACCTTTATTCATAGATTGTTGTTTAAATTCTTGTAACTTCTTGTACTCAATATTCCATGAACTGTTCTAGAGATACTGGGATATGAGAGGCGGAAATGTGACCTCATAGCTTTCCTTACATGGAAGAGCTGAAGCCATTATTCCTGTCACATGTTTCTTTGTCTTCAGAAGGTCATGTCTTCTGTCAGGTTTTCCAAAGAGAATGCAGAAGGGATTGAAGTGACACTGGTACCACCATACATAGGTGATTCTAATTGTCCTCCTCCACCCCACTTTCAGTTGTGTGAGAAACTTGAGGGGTACAGGTTATCTTTGTTGAGTAAGAGGTGTTAAACCACTTTTTCCACTAGCTGATTTTGTGTGAGGAGGATGCATCGTTTTGGGGAGGAATTTTGAAAAGTAACTGCTTAACCCTTATCAGTTCTCACTTCACTTGCTGAGTCTGAGCTTTGTCCTGGATCCCATATTTTCAGGAAAACGGACAAGACTTACCTTTTCATAGTTTCCTTATGATAGCTTTATCTCAGATCTGTTTGTTTTGTTGTTGTTTGTGTTATCATTTTTTTTATTTTTTAAATCTGCTCAGTAAGTATCTGTGAAGGAAGTAACAGCATAAGGGGAAGGAAGGCTTTTTAAAAACCACATGCTCTGGTGTGCTATTGAGAGATATAAAACAGTGGGAAGTTCTCAATATCCAATTAGTCTACTTTCTAGAGCGCTAGTCAAACATTTTCTGTGTATATAGTTGAGATGTTTATCAACCTGATTGAAGTATTGTAAGACTTAATAACTTTTTCTTCCCCCCTCTCCCCCCATGGTAGAGCAGAAAGTTTTAAGTGGATTTCATTTGGCATGTATAATCTAGAACAAGAAATGTATTCTGAGATTCCACAGTCTTTTAGATAGTCTAGTAAGCCCATGAGAAATGCTGACATCTAGCATCCTTGGATTCCTGAACCTTCATGTTTGCACCACGGAAACTGACCTTATGTGGGCTTTTGGAAGGTCAAAATGGGGAAAAATGTGCAACTGTGCCCTTGTATTTTCTTAACTCATAGCTAGGAGGCTCCAGTTACTGCTCTTCTAGAAACTTAGATTTAGATCAAATATAGTTTGCTGATAATCTGCTAACATTATGCTCAAGCATAGCTGAAATGTGAGTACAAAAAATTGACTATTCTTGAAATTTATGTGGTTTTCCTCTTTATTCTGTTTTTATTTTCAGTGGAATTTGGCTGAAAATCTATTCCAGTTGTTTGCAGCCAAAAAGGACAATTTGGAAAATGAAGTCTGAACAAACAGAAGCTGTTCCCTTGGGCTGTGCTGCTCTACATGATAAAAAGCCTGGGTACTGGAAGAAAGAATACATCTTGAAACAAACAGCTGCTGTCAAAACTAGAGTAATGCGACTTGCTAAACCTCTAGATCCTTATACAGGTCTTCCGTGTAAAAACAAAGTAGCTATGAAGTAAGCAATTCCTTGTCACAGAAGGGGTTTACTCAAGAACAGTGTACAGAATATTAATGGCTTTGGAAATGCTGGGGAGGGGGTATGGAAATAAAGTTATAACATGAGTATCATAATGAGAAGATATGATAGCCTATAAATGACTGAGCCTGAGAAACATAAGTAGCAGCTAGTAGAAATCTGAAAAGTCTCTTGCAAGCATAGTTTAAGTTTTGCAATTTTTTTTTTTTTTAATATCCCTCTCCCCTCTCAATTCCTAAATAACAGACTCTGTGGCTTGAGTTGGATAATTGTTCTAAAGGACAAAAATGGAAAAGAACATGTAATGGAGAAGGCAAACCTGTCATTTAAGCACACATCTGTTACCATACTTTGGTATAGTACAAACTGGCCGCGCTTAGATGTCGTGTCAACCCTAAAACTATTTGGAGTTACACCATTGCTTCTTGACCTAAACATGCCTCCCAACAAGAATGGGTGAGTTTTAACATAGGATTTTTGAGGTGTTTTTTGGTGTAACTGATTGATAACATACTTGTAGGAGCTATCTGACCTTGGTGTGGCTCAGCAAGTTAGTTCTTTGTTAGAAAGCTTGTCTTTTCTTCCAAAGCCTATGTTCTTCTCTTCATTAGTAGAGCTTTTTAACAAGAAACAGTATAATCTAACAAGCTATGACATTAACTCATAGGTTAATGTAGCTACTGGCATGTGATATACAGACTGATAGCTCCTGCCTTGGAAAGCTGAATCTAAGGCATAGATACAAATGGGTGTGAAAGAAACATGTAAATCTAGGAGAATTTAATGTGAGACGTTTAGCTTGGAACAGTTTGTCAATATTTATATGGCTGCAGTCAGGTAATATATGTTGTTAACATTTATTTTCTATCTGATAGGTATGTGAATTTAGGGAATTTGATGTGTAACTGTGAGTACGATCTAAGTACATGCATTTAAAAAAAGAGTCCACAGCTTATCTGTTATTTTGTAGCTTAAGCTGTACAATGCTTTTCTGAAATTATATTTTGAGAAAAGATATTTGAATGAAAAGTGTCTATTTGAGATATTCGCTTGCTGTCAAGGAGTTTTGCACATGTCTGGGTCTGTGTGTATTGTATGTGCAGTGTCAGCTACATGCTTCTTACACAAAGCCCTTAGCCATATGAGTTCTGAAAAGAGAGAATTGTTCACCTACAAAAAAAACCTGGTTCCTCAAGCAGAAGCAAAGTATTTGCTTAAGAAATAAATAAATCAAGAGAAGCCTTTTGTATAAAGTCAACTGAACAAGTCTTGCAGTCAAATTATGTGGGAAATACAGTTGATTTACCAATATGATGATTCATAGGTAGAAAATAGTAAAAGAAAACTTGCAGGCAGTTGGTGTATTTATTTCACAAAATAAGTTTTTGGAGCTTGTGAATATACATGAATATAATGGTTTCACCAATATCAGAATGTCAGTGTTAAGACTATAAGGAGCTGTTGCAGGGACTTGGGGAATGTTCCTGTATTGATATGAGCCTGACTGACTTAGAGATGGGAAGTGTTGATGTTGATTAGGAAAAAATTCTTTACTGTGAGGGTGGTGAGACACTGGAAGAGGTTGCCATGGGTTGGATGCCCCAACCCTGGCGGTGTTCAAAGCCAGGCTGAATAAGGCCTTGAGTGACCTGGTCTAGTGGGAGGTATCCTTGCCCATGGCAGAGGGCTTGGGACTAAATGATCTTTAAGGACCATTCCAACACCTTAACATTCTGTCTGTGATTCTGTGATGTCCTGTCACTGCTGCAAATATTACAGTTTAAAGTAATGTGATGAAGTTCCTCTTGGTTGCTGTCTTCCCAGCAGTGTGTGGTAGGTGATACTACAGTGATTCTATTGGTAAATCTAGGAACTGTTTTGAATGTAATAAGAGCCCAAGTCTGCAAAGGGTTTTAGAAAGACTTCTCTCTCCATTCTGAATAGGTAACACAGACTCTGCTTTCTGGTCTTTTTTTTTAGTGCATTATTAGTTAATAACAATATCTGTGAAATCTGAACTTTAGTTAAAGGGTGTTATGGATTTTATATGAAATGAAGACATATAAAGATATGTAAAATATCTTTAATTACAGGTAGAAAAAATTGCTTAAAAAGAAAAGCTTGCTCTATCAGAAGCTTTTAATTTATTATATGTACAGTTTGATCCTTTCCTTTGGATTTTGCTTCTGTGGAGGAAGAATTTGCATTAGCAGCTTGCTTCACACTGACAAAACTTCAGTGATTCCATTTAGTACCATCATAGTATTAAAAACAAATTATGAAGTAATTCTGTGGGTATTTTGAAAAACTGGGCAAGCACATAAGTTTTTCTTCATTTTTAAGAGTATAGTAGAACTTCTTATGGTGTTTTTGTTTCTTTTCTTGTTAGGGATTGAGATCCTGCTAATACACTGTAGTTGTTCAAACATATTGTTTATGACTGTGCATGCTGAAACTATTTCCATTGCATGCTGTTGGTCAGATTTCAGAGTTAAAAATGAAATTGGGCTGAACTGTAACATAAATAAGGAGACATAACCTTTTTGCTACATTTGTGTTCTGTTCAAAGACCTCGACGACTTTCCTTAATTGCTGAATACCATCTTGCTAACCTGACTGAAAGCAGTGTAGCAGTTGGTGCTGATGGCCTTGTTCAGCTCTTCAGTGTGAATCCAGGACTCTTAATAGGAATTTGGAAGGTAAGATAACATTACATTTTGTTTCAGTACTTTATTATGACTTGAAGGAACATATTTTTTTGCCTTGTAGTTTGGGATTTGGGGACATTTCAAGGGTTTTTTAATCCTCTTTTTTTTTTTCCCTTTGGATTTTGGGAGATCTAACCTAGTAACAACAAAATGCAGGTAGGGACAGCTAGTTGATGATTTATTGTATTCTAAAGAGCTGTCTGTACTTTTAAAAAAAAAATCCACCTCTAATTAAAAGATCGGTTATGTATCATACATTATTAGATACTGTGTTCAGTTTTATTTATGTTGCAGTCTTCACATGCCAAAGTTTGATATCCTGGAGTTATTTTAAATAGAATAGTTTGAGGAGAGATGTGCTTCTTCCCCTGATTCATGCCATGCCCTGTCCACATCACTCAAAGTGATGAGTCCCCACAAGGCAACTTAGCTTTAATCTACATTAACAGGTAGCTGTATCCTGAGCCAGCAGTAGGAATGCTGTAAATCATGCCCTTTTGGGGGTATTAAATTCTTGGTATTAAGGGTCTAGTTTAAGCAGTTAGTCTCTGTAGGCTGTGTGTAGAGATGAATGTCTTCAGAGAGCAGTGCACAACATCTGAAGTAGACTTGTACACGAAAGGAATCTGTATCTCTGCAGAGAGTTACATTGGGGTAGGTGCTGTGAAAGCCTATCTCAGGGGTTCTGCTCTTGGTCTGATTTCAGAGGTGGCAGCCCTTTCTTCCTCCCTCAGCCATATTACTGACGTAGATTTATGTTACTTGGCACTTGCAAGAAACTTCCCTCAGGGAGCCTGTGAGCAGTTGCTCAAAGCTGTGTCTAATTTCCAGCTGGAATTGTGCTACCTCAAATGTGCACAATCACCAGAGGCATTTAAAATCATGGAAGGAATATTTCTTAAAGATAAGAGTGAAAGTCCATTTCCTAAAAAACTTGAGACTGGCTGACCTGCATAAGCCTATTACAGGTTGTCTTAACCTATGAAGAGCTCCAATAAATGAACAACAATTTCTTTTGTGTCTTCAGAGCTTTACTAGGTTGTTGTCCCCGTGTTGTTGGCCCTGTAGTCTTGCTAGTGCACTGCCCCCTCCCACGCTTGGAAAGATAACTCTTTCAGCACCTGGAAATGGTTCAATCATACCCAAGTTCCACACAGTTGTTAAGCATCAAGTGCGTCACTGTAGGAGCTTTTCTGAACAGCAGTTCTTATTCTCTTTGTAGGCAGTTAACTGTAGATGGGTGTAGGAATTGCAAATGTCACACGTCTTGGCATTTTACGCACAGCTCAGCTGCACAGCAGAAACTGCTGATGCTGGTAGTTTTGGCAACCAAGGACAAGTTGTGTGGGCCTTCTGATATTTGGATAGAGAAAGAGTGAGAGGCTCTGTGATTGATAAATCTCTACTGTTATATCTTTTAGAGCTGTAATTTTGCACTATGAAAGTACAGGAGTAGTTAAGAACCCAAAATTAAACCCAGAGATAAAAATAATAGTTGCCCACATTTCAGGACAGTGATAGGCTGCTGGCTGTGAATAGTTTTACTGTTGACTTATGAGTTTGCAAATGTAGGACTTAAAAAATGCATTAAAAAAAAAAGAGCTGAAATCCTAGCATTCTGTATTCTTGGAGTAAACAGATACCTTTGTCTGTATTTAGCTCTCACATTGAGCTCTGATGTTTTCTTTGAGCTATGTTAGGCCAATAGAGAGTTATGTCTTAACATTTTCACAGGAGTATGTAATCTGGTGAAGACACCTAAGGTTTTACTTTGAAATATACCATTTCTGTTGAATAGTTCTGTATTCCTTCATGATGTTAGCCCTCTTTGCAAATAATTCCTTACATAAACTTGATGCTTAGCTGTTCAGTAGCTGGGGTTAAGTCTTGCTTAATTCTGTTTAGGTATCCATTTTAAAGTGGTAAGTAGATGCTAGAGGAGTACAATTCATCGTTTTCTTTCATAACTTTTGCCCTAATATAGCTAGTTTCCCTCTCTTCCCCCCAATATACAAATGCTGTAATCTTTAACATATATTCTATGCTCTTGTGAAAAGACAGTAGCAGTTGTTGGAGTCCAAGTATTAAAGCAAGCCGTTATTAACATTATTACAATAAAGGGCAGAGTAATAGGCAGCAGCATTTATCTATGAATTTTAATGCTCAGAAAGACTTTATGGGGGAAAAAAGCGTTTCCAGATGAAAATACATCTACTTTAATTAACTTTTCAGGAGAAAAATGAAATTGCTTTTGTTATGGTGAGTCTTCATTATCATCAACTTCTCGAGAGAAGCATTCTGGGTTCTGCTACTGTGTAAGTTTGGTTTCTCCTTTGTGGTTAATAAAGATAACCTTTTGAATAAAGCTTTTGAGTTTTACAGTTAAAATTGGCTGCTGGTAAGAGGTTTATATTTAGGCAGTATTTAACTATTCTTGTTTAATATAAACAAGTTACAGTAACTATATACGAGACTGTAGAAGCATTTTCATACTAAAATGTTGCAATCTTTATGCTGCTGAGGAGATAATTTAGTTTTACAAGTGTGCTAGTACTTGCTGTATTGAGAAGGTTAGAAATACACTGCCAATACTTCCTCCCTTTTCACAAGCAGTCTTTCTATTCCCTCTTCCAATCTGAAAGACAAAGAAAAGAGAGAGACATTTTAGGAAGTAGGAAAGTAATCTTTAGCTGTGTAAGAGGGAAGAAAAAATTCTGATCAACTGGTAGGGTGCCTGCATTTATCTTTCAGTCTTATTGGGAAATTAGCTGGATTTCTTGTGAGGTATTTGTATATATGTGTGTATTGCAGCATATAATATAATACAATACCTGTTTATACACTGTAAATTGTTTAAAAGGATAGAGTTTGTTAGCTTTAAAACAATATTTGTGGAATTTATTTTCCCCTCAGCTTTCTATTCAGATACTGTTGTATCTACTGGTAGTCTTATGTGCCCCCTATAACTTAATGTGGCTCTTTTTAGCACAGAAGGTAAGATTTCACACCATCTCCCGTAGTTCCAAATAGAATCCTAAGTAGAAGCTGCTCAGTTGCCTCTGGCATTTGGTCTCTTCAGGTCATTTGTGTGCAGTAGTTTTTCTTTTGGTTAGGCACAGACAAAATTATTCCAGTAATTGCTATTTCAGAGAAGTCTCTAGTTAGTGGACTTTTAGATTAGTACTTAAGCTGATGCTTTTTTTCTTTTTTGGCTACACGTCCATATTTTGGAGTTTAACAGATGCACCTTTTAAAGCTGACTGCCATTATTTTCTGCCTTTGCTGAACAGCTGATTAGAAGTATTATATACTGTAGAAGGTAGCTTAAGTGTGATAAACTAGAGATGTTTGATTTCAAAACTCTCTAAAGATGATAGTTTAAGTGTAGGGCTGTGTATTATATCTCTTTTTATTAAGTCATTTCCCCCTGCTTAATCACATTATTATTATTTTTTAAAGTCAATATGCCCCTCCACCTAATAAACCTGTATTGGATGATATTGACCCAGAATATGGGCTACATGACTACAGTCTGCATCTGGAAATGCATGGTAGAAGCTGCACCTACCTGCATGGAACATTCAGGAACCTCTTCTGCAGAAAAGGTATAGTTGACAGAACAGTAATGTCTGGTTTTAAAATAATCCCTGTTATGTCTTTCCTTCTTGTATCCAGTGTCTCTGTTTTAAGGGCAGAAACTGAAATGGATTTTTAAGAGCAAGCTGTCTTTCCATTTGTTTTGTCATTTCTTTATATCTGCATGGGGTGTTGTGTGGCATCATGAGTAAGCCTGCTCTGTGTGAACTCTGCCTGCTGTTAGGCTGACATGGTGTCAGGCCTGAGACACAAGTTCTGCGGATTCTCAGGGTGTTTTCATTTGGTTCAGTGCTGTGTTAATAATGTAGTGGCACAGCTTTTGGTGCAGGTTTATGTTCCTTCATCTCAGATACTATAAAGGAGAGACAGTTTGTCCTCATACATTTTGGAGGCCTATTTCTGTAGAATTCTGCTCAAGTATACTTTAGGTGCATTGACAGATTAAATATTTAAATATGTTTGTAGAAGTTACTGTGAACTCTTAATACTTACAGTTTTTTTATCTCAGTTTAAGTTGTTCAGATTTCTCTGACATCCTTTCGTTGTGTAGTAAACAATTTCAGTGATTGTTTTTAACTTTGCTGCTTCTTTTGGTTTTCAGCATTTCCTTTCATAAGACACAATGGACCATCTGTGTTGTTTTTGTACAGCTCAACTTCATAATTGTACTATGGTTTTGCACATATATGGGCGATTTCTCCTTTGACTGAACTTCAGCACAGTCCTTCCTACAGCTACACGGCTGTCTTTCTGTCAGCAGATACAGATTAAAATATTAAAATAGAGCAATTAAAATTAAATACTGTAAGTTAATTATTGCTCCCCAGTATTTTGTGATAACGGCACTACTGAGCCTCCTGTGCATTTCAGAAAATGCTAGTTTTGCAGACAGTAGAGGGCGATGTTGTCAGGCTCCAGTGCATTTATGGAGTTACAACAAATTTCCTGTGATTCGTTTTTGTTTTTTTTTTTTCCTTTTGTATTTGGTCACTCCAAAACCTATCATTTAGATTTTAACCTTGTGCACAGTGTGGAGTGTTGTAGTCCTTGAATCTGAAATATCTATGTTTTCAAATTCCATAAAAGCTTCAAGCCTGAAATAAAGGAATACTTCTAAAGGCTAAAACTTCAGTGAAAGTCTATCCATATATCAAGAAATCTCACCTGAAGTGTTGTGCAATACAGGAGTCCTCTTTATACCCTCAAAAGAAAATTCTTTTCTAAATTGGCCAGGTGGTTTGGGGTTGTGTTTTGGTTTCTGGTTTTAATTTTTGAGGCAAATATCATGTTTTGTTTTCTCAAATTAAAATTTTATGCTCCTAGCAATACAGTTGCACAAAAAGAAGCAGTATTGTGGCACACTTCACTTTTTTGCTGCTTAGAATCTACTTCCTTAAAAGATTATGCTGATGTTTATGCAAATGGTAGCAAATGTCTATGAGCTACAGTTGTGATGCCATCTCATTTTGCATGTTACAGAATCTGTTTTATGATCACTAGTGTTTTCTGAATTGTTTTGGTTTTGTGACCTTCAGCAGTGTGACAGCCACTAGATTCTGGTCTTATAGGACATTGGACATCTGAAGCCGTGGTTCTGCAGACAAAAAGCTCATTTGTCATCTCGTCTCTTCCCCGTGCTTGCACAATAATTACTTTTGGAAAATGCTTGACTTTCTACGAAAATGTCGTGAGGCAGCTTAGGGCTGTCTGCTTTCACATATTTTCATTGTGATTTGTTGTTCATTTTGCTTTTTCTGGTAAATGTGGTGTTTCTGAATGTGGCTGACAGTGTATATTAGTCCAGGCTGGTTGTATTTGAGGATTTGTGCTTTGTTTGTAGGCTCCATTCTAATAATACCCTTTGTCCCATTCTCTGGGAGGACTCTGAAGCATAGAGGTCTCAGGCATACTGAGAAGTCTTGCTATTTCTTAAAATTCTCTACCCGCTCCAGATTTATTTTAAATTATGGATGTGACATACCAATGGCAGTTTCCACAACATGAGACACAGTTGTCAGGTATTATACTGGTGTTTTCCTTTTTATTGGTTTCCATTAGGAATCTGTGCGTTCCTAGGTTACCAGAAAATACCTATTTGTATTCTGCAAAATAACTGATTTATATGTTCAAGTTTAGTTTTATTTTTGTCTGCTTTTTGTTAGTGCTCATTAATGTTGTGCTTCATTTTTCTGCTCTATTTTCAGTTCTTTTTTCAGAATTCTTACTATTAAATATAAAAAGTTATATCACACTTCATTAAACCAAGCAGATGGAGTATATATGGCTTCAGATTTTTTTTTTCTGTTATTAATACTTGCATTGCAGTAACTAGCTGTTTTGTCACTTTGTTTTGGTTAGGTTTTAGCATTTTATTTTATGCTCCCTTTCATGTAAACAGCATTGGTAATACGGTCTTTCTGACAGATACTGGAGAGTGAATATGCTAAATACTTTAAAATTGAATTGAAAATATGTAGAAAACTTAGCTTGTTTTCAGGAAGCTATGACAGGCTTTTCATATGATGGGCCATGAATCTAGCTTCTTAATAAACATTCTTGAAATGTATTTTGCTAGGTTTTCAACCTTTAAAAAAAGCTTTGTAGCCACATGGTAGTTTAAGCGTTGGCTTTTCAATGTTATTTCTTGTTGATGTAAATTGATGTGTTGTGCTTGCAAAATATAAGGGGTGATTTTTGTTTGTTTAGAGAGCTGTTAAGATTTGTTTGTAAAATTTCATATGGTGTATTTGAAATGTTTTGCTTGACCTTGGAGATTGATTTGCAAGTTTAAATGACCATTGCAGTGTGGTAAGGCTGGGTTTTGGCACCAGAAGTAGTGTTAAGTACAGCCTTTCCTCTGAAAATGCCAATCATATTACAATTTGCACTGAAGGCTTGGTTAGCAAAACAAACTTCCTTGGCTTTTAGCTAAAATAAGTGCCTTGGAACTATTTGGCTGTTTGTTTCTTTCCCCTGAGGTTTGTCTACATGATACATGTTCTTTTTATTGGTATTACCTTTATCTGAAAATTTTTGTTCCTTATTACTTATTCTGCTGCTTTGCTGCTATATATGTCTTGCATAAACTCTGGACTGTAGGTATTACAAGGGGGCAATGAAACAAAGTATAGATCAGGCTGAAGAAAGCCCTGTTCAGTTTGCTTCTTCTGTGTTTCTCTTGGTATGTTTAACATAGCTTGTTCTGCCCCTTAATTTTTTTTTCTCTTCTGATTGGGGTGAGGAAGAGGAAATTTTAGTACTTAGCCTTCAGCTTCTTGCTCATTTCTAGGTAGACTTTTCCTTTTTTCTGGTTATGAGAATTGCAATGGAGCTTTTAAATTTAAAAAAAAAATATATATAAAGATTGGATTAACTAACCCATGACTAATTAGCCTTCAGATTCCTGATCTGTTGCCTATTTCTGTTCTGCCTAAAATTAAGAAGTAACTGTAGTAGGAGGTTTATAACCTTAGCTAGGTTACCCATCTAGCAATGTTGTATTAATGCCATGGTATAGTAGTGATGTCCTAGGCTTTGTGAATTTATTAGCAGTATGCTTTTTACAACCTGCTTTTATTCCATTCGAATTTTAATTTGTTTTGAATAAGAGAAGTAGCTGTTTCCATTCAAATCAGAATTGCAGATAACTTTGAAAAAAATGCTTGTTGACTGATGTTTTCAAGTCTCTTGTATAAAAGCTCAATTTTAAATGTGAACTTCTAGTGTTCACTCTGTAAACTGTTTATTTAAAATATTTTTACCTCAAACGAAATCAAGTGATTGGATTTGATTTATTGAGGTTTGGAATTGAACCATTTGAGTAGGTATCAACTTAATATCTTTTTTGCACTTTGAGCTAGATCCTAGAAATGAATTCTACTTATGTTTTTCTCACTGAGTTCTTGGAGACTTCACTGCAAGGATAGTGGGTGTCACTGTCTGGAGCATTGCATATTCTTTCAACCATACAAAATATCTCCTGGACAAAGTCATGTTGGTTTTAGTATATTAACGCTCCTACTCCTGATAGTGTCTATACCTGAAAACCTGCAGCTTTTGTCCTCTGTCATGCTGGGCTGCTTTCTCCCCAGAGTAAGTATTCTTTGAACTCCCCACTTGTGAGTGATGCCTTTCCAGCATTGGTTTGTGGCAGGCATCTCTCGGGAGTTGCTTGGCCCCACAGTACCAATACAGAGGAGTTTCTGGCTTCTCTGGTAGACTGTGGGCTTTCTTTCTCCGTCACTGCCTCCAGCTGTCTGCTTAAAGCAGCCACCAAGCAAAGGTTTTGCTGCCACTACGCACAGGCTACAACTGTTTAACTCACAGTCAACCTTTCTGATGTTGCTTCTCCTGTCTGCAGCCTTGTGCTGTTACTTGGGCTTGATTGAAGGAGAATCACAGGCAAAACGTTTCTCTTTTTTCACTTTCATCACTTTCTCTAGGCCCTTCAAGCCCCTTCAGCTATTATCATAACATCCAGGGCCTGCTACTGGGTCCCGAACAAGCAGTATATTCCTGGGAATTCCTTCTCTCCCTTTCTGTATCTCCTGCAAGTGCTAGACACTTAGTTCCTTTCTTTATATTGAAGTTTCTAGTGCTTTTGTTTGCTCTTTTAAGGGAGTCTCTCTTGTTCAAGGAAACTTGTTTAAGGGATGTCCTACTACGAAATGTGCTTGTGTCATGATGTGATGCTTTTATTTCTACTTTTTTTGTAGTCAGAGATCACGTTCATTATGATGTACCCCAAGTTATAATTAAACCATTGGACTGTCTGGTTAACTTTCCTTCTCTGATAACAAGGGAAAAAGAATAATTTAAAACAGTCGATCTCTTCTGAAAAGAGAGGAAGAGATACCAAAGAAATATGGCTATATGTAGTAATAAAAAAAATCATTAATCATAATAATTCTGTCAAAGAAAAAAAGAAAGTGAGCCTTTGAAAAGCTGTTTAAAAAAATGAACAAATCCATAATTTAAAAACTTGATTTAAATCAAAGCATACTGCATGTCAATTTAAATGATGCAATATCCTTTCCAAGAAGGATTGATAGTTAATCCTTATACCCTGTTGCATTGTGTTATTTGAGTTACCAGTCAGAGTTGAGAGATTTAAATAATTTTAAAAAAAGGGCAGGGAAGGTATCATAATTTGTTTCATGTGTTATGTGTTGAGCTTTACTTTTGGGGAGTGGGCAGCCATTGAGGCACTGGTGGCATGAAAATGAAATGTTGCATCCTTGTGTAAGTTCTTTAGGTGCCATTCATATTTTTATACTAAAAAATACAAAAGACCATTTAGCTGCTGCTTCTACTGTGGGTCACAGAATTGAAGCTCTGAACTGCAACTGAATTTCTCTGTTGAAGGATGTCAGGGTTCCTTATTGGTGAGTGAGAAGAAAATAAAGACATGGAGAGAAAATAAGAGAACATTTACAGTGTATTTGATTTGTTCTGGTATAATGTTAGATATTGTTTGTATTTTCAGGTGACATTGCAAATGGATACTTGAGGCTCACGGTTGTAAGCTTAAAGGATAATAGGAAGCACTTGCCTCTTATTGGGACACTTGGCTTATCCTGGGAAACAGATGTGTTTAAAGGCAATGTGAAGGTCAGAAATATTTTTTGTTTCTGGAAACACTTATCTCAAAACGGAACTAAGTTTGTGTATCCTAAGTATGCTAATTTTTAAAACAATGTTTTTGTTTGTAGAAGGTATCTTTAACTAGAAAAAGACCTCCATTCAGATATTGCAAAAAATACGTAAATTTTGAAAAAAAACAGTTTTATCCTTTCTCTCCTGTAGTGTAGGTTGCATGATAGAACCATTGTGTATATGCAATGACTCCAGTGGTTTCCACTCAGCAAGGTGCTGCGACTGACCAGCCCTGCTTGGAAATGCTGGACAAAAATACTGTAATGCAGATGTACTTTTTGTGGGTTTGTTTGGTTGGTTTGGTGATTTTTTTTTTTGTTTGTTTGTTTGTTTGGAGTTTTTTTGCAAGCAATAAGCCTTGAACCCCTGGGGAAATACTCTGCAGTTCTGTGCTAGTACATATATGCAGTGGAAGTTAGGAAATGCTGGAGAATGTTAAAATGCCAATGAACACATGCAGAAAGTTACAGTCCACATTCACACAGTCAGCACCTAGCTCGAGTCGTGTGCATCGGTCAGCTAGTTTAACTCTTTGTATTTTAGAGGAATGCTCACTCATTCTGTTGGATAAAATTCCTAAGAGCATTATTTCAAAGAAAGTTTGAGAGCAGTTCTTTAGATTTTGCAGTAGTGGTGAAGGCACTTATTTTTAAATGTTCTTCAACTGCATGAATATTTCAGACGTTACAAAAATTCTGATAAACGTAATGTAAGCACTACTGAAAAATTATCTAGTTCAACACTTGGTTTTGATTTTGGCACTTGTTTTGAAAAAAACCCTAAAAATTAATAAAACTGTTGTTTCTGTTAATCCTGCATAAATGTGGAGTGGAATATTGTTTGATAATGTAGTTGAGGGAGGCTTTTTTACCAAGGCCTGTAGTGACAGAACAAGGGACAATGTTTTTAAACTGAAAGAGCATAGATTTACATTGGACATCAGAAAGACTTTTTGGTTTTTTTTTACACTGAGGGTGGTGAGGCACAGGATCAGATTGCCCAGAGAAGCTGTGGATGCCCCATCCCTGTAAGAGTTCAAGACCAGGCTGGATGGGTCTGGGAGCTACCTGGTCTAGTGGAAGCTGTCCCTGCCCATAGCAGTAGAGGTGGAACTAGGTGATCTTTAAAGGTGTCCTCCAACCCAAACTGTTCTATGGGATTAACAGCTGCTTGGCAGAATTTTTTTTTTTTTCATGAGTAGCACAAGAATTTGGGAAGTTAACTATCAGAGGAAACACAGAGCTATGGCTGTAGTTTTTAGTTTTTTAGTTTTAGTCTCTGTCCTGTGTGCTTACAGCATAAGTTATACTGAATATTTGTTTCTAGGAAAAAATAAAGAATACAAGATTTTTTTTAAACTCCTCATTTTGTGGTGAGAGATTGAACATGTCAACATAAAGCTGTGGGTAGAATTCAGTGTGGTTTTTAACATGAATCTCTAAAATTATTAAAACATGTGGAGGCCAAATAACAACAGCCACAGAAGCAGGACGTGCCACTACTTTGAATTTATTTGAATTTTGCTCAGTGCTCTAAAGAAAACAAAAAAACCCCAAAAGCTTTTTTTTTTGCACTTCTGGGTATTTTTTATAAAAAATTAATTGCTGAAGTACAGATAGTTAGAAATTGTCATGATTTAGGAATAGTATTCTCAAATTTAGTGTTTCCACTTCAAACCACACCCCACTTATCCCTCCCCTGTCCTCCTACCCTTCCCTTGCAGTGGCTGGAGAGGAGAACTGGAGTCACAAAAGCTAAACATCACGGGTTGAGATAAGAACAATTTACTGGAAACAGCAGTGAGATAAGAAAATGAATAGTAATAGCAACAGTATTAATAACAATAGTGTACAAGAGAGAGGCAAATGATTCCCATGGAAATGCTCACCATGGAACCCGACCCAACTGTGCCAAGCTGCCCTGACCTGGAAGTGTGCCCTTCCCCCTTCCTGGAAATGGTGTGAGGTGGTAGAGAATAACCTCCGGGTCTTAGCCATGCCCCCTCCTGGCTATTGCAGAAATTAACCCTGTCCTGACTGGAATCAGGACAGAAATACCTGGGAAGAACCCAAACATCCCAACACTCAACACCACCCTGCCTTACTTTTCATAATTGGTCTTTTATATATGCAAGTTGTCAGACCAGAAAATAGTAATTTTTTCTTGTTTCAACCGATTTTATAGCTCATGTAAGTTGATTACATCATCATTAGGTTTGATTTGAATTTTGTATTTTCAGCACAGTCTACAGTAAAAAGCTTAGGAAAATTGTGTGTATCATATTGCCTTGCATTTGTGCCATCTGCTCTCTGTTGTTTGATTGAAGTAAAGTAATAGTGAAAGCAGTGTTAAAGCAACAGAAACACAACTATGTAGTACAGAGAAGTAAAGCATTCCAAATTGTTTTTTTCTTGGCGTGGAATATGTGATGTTGGTTTATTTATACTTTTGGAGCATTACTCCTGGAAGTAATGCATATATACTACATAATTAAGATAATTTGATTCATTTAGTGATTTAGAACTCATGAGAATAAGTAACAGCTGATACTAACAATGACACGCAACTTCTGTGCTTTTAAGGGACATGTGAAACTATCAGTTTGCAAGTGCTGAAGATTTGGCTTCCTGACATTAGCATTATAAAATGATGTAATTGTGTAATGTTGTAAAGAAACATTTTCAAGAATTCATAAAAGCAGGAATTATTTGAAGGGTAGAAAGGTATATTAGTATTACCTTTTTGGGAACCGAAGCTTGAAGCCATTCAAAAAGTGTTGTAAAGCTTCCTTTTACAGCTGACATGTTAAGGGTAATAGTGTCTGTAGGCTTCCTTGGTGTGGTCTCTGAGTATCTCTGCAAATTTTGGTGCATTCACACAAGTTCTAAACTTGATTTTATACTTGAGTTGCTTTCTCATATTGGAAGGACTGTCATTTGTTTGCAGGGTAAGGTTACTAATAACTGAGAAACACAGATGTTAAAGGCTTAAAACTGTTCTGGAAATAATGTCTGATTTGGGTTGGCAGTGCTACCTTCTGTAGCACAGCTTGTGATGTCTGTACATTGCAATCTTGATTTCTGTAGGAAACCTCTAAATAAGTGTTTGTTGCTTTGCAGTAATCAGTGAAGCACTGTCAATTATATTTTGAATTTTTAGCTTTCATACAAAAAATTACTCTCTGAACCCTTGATACTTCTCCTAAAATTAGGGACAGATCTACTTACTGTGCCATGGCATGGAGAAATAATCTCTTCTGCTTGTGTTTGTAGGACTGCTACATGATGAATCTTACTCTTTTTGATGAAACTGGAGAGCCCTTCTGGTGTTTCAGTGCCCCAGTCTGCATGGAACTGTCTTCCAAGACATCTGGCCTTTATGATTACATGGGTCATATCTATACCACAAACTATGCAGATTCAGAGGGTAAAGTTTGTGTTAAGTTGGTATGGCTGGAAGAAACCAGGCAGTATATTATAGTCAACTTGGTGCTTTATGTAAGCACTGAAAAGGTAAATAATTGGTATGGAACAAATTACTGACTTAATTGGGTCACTAATTTCCTTGCTTTAAAAACCAAACCAAACCAAATC
Organism: Chiroxiphia lanceolata; assembly: GCF_009829145.1. Taxonomy (NCBI): domain Eukaryota; kingdom Metazoa; phylum Chordata; class Aves; order Passeriformes; family Pipridae; genus Chiroxiphia; species Chiroxiphia lanceolata. Next base: position 59,969,385 of record NC_045637.1, on the reverse strand, counting down.
AAAAAACACACTAAAGCTTTGGTGCTCATTGATACCAATGAGCAAGACTGTTCCCGCAAGTTTTTCAGTAAAAAGTGCAATTGCATAATTTGTTTAATTGGTATTGGAGAGATCGACGAGACCTATTGATATAAATGATAGTTTTTCTACTCTGTTGAACATCACATGGTTAATCTGTTTCTGATAGTGAGTCTATTGAAATTATTTTTATGAATATTTACAGACACTTGTTGCTGTGGTTAAAAAACTGCTTCTCTTGAGAGCTATACTTTGAAGATGCCTTATGTGATGTAAGCTGCAGTTTTTGAGAACATTGACTTTTATGCATAGTAATAAAACAGCATGTGTTTTGTTGCCTTCAGGTTTCTTGAAGTGTTATTGCTAAATGACAGGTTTTGTTAAATGCAGAAATATTTCCTTTTTTTTTTCCCCCAGAAAATACTTAAATATATTCTAGTAAAGGATTGAAAAGGTAGACAGGAAGTCACAGATCTGAACAATATGGCAGTCAAGACATTTGTCAAGAAAATCACTTGCAATATCTGTGATGACATTTCTTTAAATTCCTGTTTGTTCTCTTTTCCCATTTTCTAACTTTCTGTCTGATTTGAGCCCAGGTACTTGCCTCACGTATTGGCCTATGACTGGATCCCAATTATCAGCTCATCTGCTCGTACTGAATTTGTGTAACATTCAGTTCTTTTGGAAACAATGCATATCTGATACTGTTTGTTTAACAATACATATAAAAATTGAATGTGTCTGCCTGATCTTTCTGGTTCCTTGGAGTAACTTTAGGACCAAATTTTTTACTTGCTGTATTAAAAAATAAAATTATATGATATTGGAATTCCACTGTCATTACCTCTTGTGTTACAAACCACAGCAAATTCAGTTTCACAGAATTCTGTTAAGAAAAATGAACAGTTATATTGTTGACGGCTGTGATTTTTGTTATGGCAGTGATTTCCTTAAAGTCGCTCTTTTCTTTATTTGCTTACATACATTAATTGGTTTGTGCAAGCAATGTTCATATGTAAGTACTTGTGTTCCATGCTGCAGAGACAGCAGGAGATACATACCACTGCCATAAAGGTGTTTCTTAATGTAACTTTCCAAGATAATAAAGCTGAGGCTGATACAGCTCTAGTTCGCCTTGTATAATCTTGTCTGAAGAAGAAGTGGAAATGTTTCTGTGTTTGGTCGTTAGCCAATCTAACGAGCATGATCAGCTGCATTTCGTGTCCTTTCTTACTGACTGCTGATGGTGACTGTGATCCCTTGAAGTGATATAAATGTTTTAACAAATGGACTGGGCACGATGAATGCCAGAACAACAGACACTGAAATTCATCTGAACAGACAAGTGGCCAGTCAAGCTTTTTTTTTTGGCTGAAGTTAGACTTTGAGGTACCACCTTTTGCAAGGAAATGGAAGCGCAGTCCCGGAGCCCTCTCAGTCGTTGGCCTCACTGCTAAGCCTGTAAACAAAGATGTACAATTATTCTGGCTGCACTGATCCTTTGAGATGTGCAGGTATGTTCTCTGACTTGCTGTAAAGCTACCAAAGTCAGTGGGCACTCAGCAGCCATAAAATGGTAAAAGATCTATCACTGCTCATTCTAGCTGAATTTTTGTTGCATTTCCAGTGTTTGTGGGTTTGGATTTTTTAAAAATTAAAGTACTTCCTTTTCTTTTAATAAGCAATTGCTGTTTCTAAGGCATTGATGGTTTTATACAGTTGAATGTTTTATAGAAAATTTTGGTGCCACTGCTGGAAATGAAACAGGAGAGTAATACTGTCCCTATCCCTAATACGCCATTTAGTAGCCTGAAAGTTTACTAACTGAATTGATGAGGAAGAGGGTAAATCTTTAGCAGCACTGTCAACCTGAAAAGTGATACAAGGCATAGCAGAGTTTCCTGACTATTGCTAACTTGTGCTGTTCATAAACAACATGTGTATGCAGCAAAGCCAAGCAAACTGTTCCAAGACCTTAAAAAATGGACCCAACTGTTGCAGAGCTGTTTTCACACATCTTTGCTGAAGGAAAGGACCGTAATCATGTGTTTTCTGAAGATATGAAGGCTAATAATCCCTATTTATGTCTTGAGATAGGCCTTAGATGGACCTAAACCTGCTTTAGTATTTATGCCATGTGAACACTCCTTTGATTTCAGCTGACAGTTGCTTTTAATTGCACACACAAGTAAACTCGGTAATGACCACCTGTATGATCAAATCTGGAAAGCTACATGTGCCTTCACTCAAACTGGCATTTCTTCAACATCTTTGTTTCTTTGTATAAGAAAGGAGATACACTAAACCTCCACAAAGAAAAGGGATTACATTAGGTAACTGCAGTGGCCCATTTCATGAAAGAAGGTATCTGTTCCAAAAAGCTACGTTTTGATAATATCTTCATCTAATCTTCTAAGTCCCCTTTTATATACCTATTGCAAAAGGCAGTAAGATGAGTTGCATACCCCATTCTGCATTAAAAGATTCTTATGTATAAAAGACAATTATTAAGACGAACAGGAAGAGTGGAGGCCCCAGTTGAAATCTGATCATCAAAATACACAACTGATTGTGACACTAAGCCTTACAGCACATTTTTCCTTTAATGCCTCAGTGAGAGGAAGTATGAGCACTTCTAAGTGGGAAAAAATATGAAAGGTTTTACTTGTATTTGTGTGCTTCAGGTAGCAACTCATCCAGTTAAAAGGAGAGCAGCCTCTAACAACTTCTAAATGTGTATGTTTAAGCAGTCTGCAACAGATAGAACTGTAATATTTTTAAAGGGTGATTTACCTGGTAGGCAAGCATAAAAACAGAACTTATGTTTATTTTATTGCAAATATAATAGTGTTCCTTTAACATAATGAGCTTAAATTGCATTGAAAAGGAATCAGTTAGTATGAAAGAGTGATTTAATGAAAGGGCTTTTATGAGACTATTCCAACAGTGGAGAAGTTGTCTTTCTAATAGAACTGCATGTAAATGTTAATCCTGCCACTTATCTTTGTTTTGCCAGATGTCTGCTGTGTTCCTAAATGCTTCCATATTCTGTGTTCTTTATTTTTATTTTTTTAAAGAGGTATTTCTAAAGGGCGAAGGTTGTAAATGAGCAATTGATTAGTATTCTTGGACAGTTAATGCGATCTTCCATTGATAATAAGCTGGAACTGTGTTAGTTTATGTTATGTGAACAATTGTCTTTAATTTTAACACTGCCACTCTGGAGTCACTGCTCTTTACTGCAGTTGGCTTACTCTAGTGGGGAGCTAATAGCAGCTATATATTTCTGAAGTCTTTGTAGTGTAGGCGAGTGATCACAGTATTTTTCTTCAAACTGGCCTTTCAGTTGTTTTGGTTTTTCTTCCCTTTTTCGATTTCTGTTAGAGAACCACCTCTATTACAGAACATTTGCTTTCATAGTGCATTTCTGTTCCAGTGTGCTTTTTATATGTGGAGTTTAATACAGTAAGCAGTTGTATGGTGTATAGCCTCATCACAGATTTTTTTTCCCCTGCCTGGTCTCTCTCTGTCTATTTAGAAGGTATGTTTTGATTTGCATTCATCCGTTAGATATTTAGGTGTGGCCTTGATTTGGTTGAAACTGGTCTCATTATCTCATGCTTGCTTTTTGAGACAAGGACTGTCTTCCTTTTTTATTTTTATTTTTTTTTTTATTTTTTAAATTTTTTTTCTTAAGCTACATAGCTATTTGATACTAGTGATTGTGTACTTAACAAAAATATATGTATAGTATAAGGATATCATGAGCTGAAATAGATTGATAGTGTTTCAAATTAAGAATCTAGACAAGTGATCAAGTTTTATATCTTCAATATGTCTTAATGAGTTACTGTCCAACAAGTCATGTGGTAGCCTGCTTTGTATTTATGAGATGTTCCAACTTATTCAAACTATTAGAAGGAGATTTAGGTAACAGCATTTGCTCTTCTGCCTTTCTGACATATTAGTACAGCTCAGCGGATACATGTTGTCTAATTAAGTTGTGATAACTAAATCTGAGCTTAAACATAACTCTATTAGAAACTGCACAGATAAAACAGTGTTTCAAGAAGTTAAAATAAGAACAAGCTATGAGTTTTAATCTCTGCTTGTGTGTAGTGAGTTGTAGGGACATTAATATGAAAAGGTAAATCCTGTCCTTGTTTCCTGTCTCTTGCATCCATCATAAATCAAAAGGGTAAATGGTGGCAACAAGGATAACTAGTGAGTTGGGTGTGGTGAGAAATTTATCAAATTGAATGTCAAAGCATTGCTCATTCTGTTCTTTCTTCAAATTCTAAGATGTAAGAGAATTTCTCATGCTGTGCCTCTTAAAATGTTTGTGAAAAAGGAGTAATACTACTTAGTATTAATGCTGCTTCAGTTGTAGAAGTGTTTATAATGAAGTTGAAAACTGTAAGGCTTTTAAACATACTGAAGACAGCTAAAGTAGGAGGTACTCTTTCTGGGTTTAAGTTGTTTATCTCCTTTGAAGAGATTTCTCCTTTTGAAAGGAAATGCATGTATTAGACACTGATCATCTGTTGGTAGGTGGAATTACTTTTGTTCTGCATAAAGGCCACTTAGAATACATGTTAATGATTATTTCCCTCCTGAATCAGTTAAAGGCAACTGTTTTGGTGTAAACTTATCAAAAAAATGCAAGGTAGGGAAGAATGTAATAGCTAGGTAATGTCCTGTTTATTCACTGAAATACTATAAATCAGTTCAATCTGCAGGGATTGTAAAGTATTTAGCTATTAAACAAAAAAACCCACCACCAAGCCCCTCAAGCTAACATAAATGCTTAATATGTCAGAGTTCAGTATCATAAGTATCTCTTCTGTACCAAAGATACAAAATACATATTTACAAATAGGGCAAAAAACCCTCTTGATGTTCAGAAGAATCTGGAAATAATGATTAAAGATTTAAGAAAAGCCCCAGGAACTTAGAAAGTATACTGAAAGCTCTCCATGTTTGGAAAAGTCTGGAAAGAATGAATTAAGTAAATATTCTTATCCGTGATTATCATTATTTGTTTTTTAACACCTCGATTTACAACTTCACCTTTTCTGATAGAAATGTGCAAAGCGTGTTTACCTAGTGAAAACGTTTAACATAAATCTTGAAAGAGGAAAAATACTCTGACACTAAATAATTTTATTCCAGGTTTGCTACCTGTATGACATGGTAGGTAAAAGAATGTTTTGAGAAAAAACCTCATCATGGTAACTATGCCACATGTCCACCGTGTTCTGTTCTAATGACATACGTATATAAAGATCTTTGCTGTTTTAATTCTGTTGTACAGTACTTAGTGGAATATTTGCGTGTGAGGAAGGACAGAACGTTGTATCAGTGGTGTTCTGCTGTTCCTGAAAAGACATTTAGTGAAGGTTAATGGAATAATTCAATTATTAATTTTTTAATTTCAAGTTTTGCATCTACTTTCATATATTGTCGGACATATGGTAAAGACTGAATTGGAAATACAGTGTCTTTAGGAAGTAGTGGAAGTAGTAGAACTAATTGACAGCCTGCTTCTTTTTTTAATCTCAGCATTTCAGTTTTACAACTTATATTTTCAAAGCATGAGTAGAAGGCAGTTATTTTGGCCTTTAATTTTCACTAAGTTTTGTAACCGTGTAGGAATTTGTGGAGATCACGGATTCTTGCTCGTTTTTACTCAGTATGCCTGAAGCATCAAAAGGCAAGAATTGGGGCCCTAGTTGCCACTGGAGATCTCTACATGTGGGTTTGTTTAGAGTACTCTTTCAAATTGAAGCGCTAATTAACCTGTTTGTTGTTGAACTTTATATCACAGAATATACCAAGTTGGAAGGGACCAACAAGGGTTGTTGAGTCCAACTCCTAGCTCTGCACAGGACCATCTCCAAGAGTCACATGAAAAAGCTTGCATTGTTCTATGCAGCTCTATTCTATTAAAATCCAACCTTCACTGGGTTCTTTCTCAGAAACATGAATTCAGAATGTATCATTCCCGATGAGTACGTTCATGCATTGCCTTATTTTCATTAGCCAACAAACCAAACTGGGAAAAAATCTCCCACAAACTTTATAGTTTTTGAGAGACAGAGGCTTTTTTTCTGGCATCTCCCCACAACCACTGTTTGAAAGTACGCTCTAATCTCTGGGGTACATGGGGCCTTCCATTTAAGCTACTCAGTGCACTTACATGTGGAATTTTAGTTTACTGTCACAGAGCACTCTTTTATTTCTTCTGCTGTGCCTTGATCCCTCATTTTGCACCTGCAGTAATTTTGTGCAAATTGTGTAGTGTAATATTGCAGTGTGAAGAGGAAAATGCCTGCAAATTTTGAAGTCCAAAGAGAGTCCCATCTGCAAATCAGACTGCACATCCATATTTGTGTTACATGGGACATTTATTCTAGGATTTATTAGAACTGGAGTTTTGGTTGGTGCTTTAGCTCAGCTCTTTATGTTTATTCGTACTAATTCAGTAAGATTTCCAGTGTAGATGTTCTCCATAATTTCATATCTCTATGAGAGCTGAAATAAATTATCTAGCAGTGAAACTGGACAGAATTACATTTAATAAGAAGGAGCTTTAGATTTTCTGGTTTGTGTTGATGATTTTGTCTTGACTATTAAAAGTCCAGTTTAAGCAAATGACCTGTTTCCAACTAATGCTTGGTGAGTTGCATAAAAAGTCTCGATTCTTGCTTTATGTGCCAGAATTTATACAGAAACTAAGACATTATCAGACTGCGCCAAATTTATGACTGCTTAATCAACTGAAAAGATTGCACACCATTTGACTGTTGTAGCAGCTACTGTAGCTTCCTGTCACAATCTTCTTTGAAAAAATAATTTATTCCCTTTTAGAGATGAGAATAGCAGAAGTTGATTTACCCCTAATTGATAATTATATTTGTGTAATATTTTTGTCAAGCTTCTGTTATGCTTATGTACTTGTAGTGTAGACACACTTACCTAGGTAGAACATATGTATTGATCTGTGAAAACTTATAAACTTACCAGGTTATCATAAGTTTTTCTTTCTGTGAATAATTTCCTTTAAATCTGCAATTTGATTCTTTTTCCAAGGACTGACTTTTTGGAAGTTATTTTGTTCAGAACCCAGATGTGATTTTAAGCCACTAGATGTCTGTGTCTCCTCCCTACTCCCACCTTCCCCACCCCCCCACCAGAGGCTTATGTCACATCATTGTTGTGACAAATTCTCATTTTACTTCTTTAATGATTTTTTTTTTCTAATTCTGTGGAAGCACCAGGCATTTGACATGCCAGGCAGCTCCTATGTAGAGCAATCTCATTCCTTTCGTTCCCTTTATCTTTCTTCAGAATTATATATAACATACACTAACTTGCACACAAAGTCCTGCACATAGAGAATGGCCCATGACAGTTCACTCTGGTTCTGACACGGGCAGCAGCTGGCATCTCTTGAAGGTCACCTGCAGTTAAGCATTAATTTTTTCTACCATTAGGATGCTGCTTCTCGAGACACTAAAATAGCTGGTGGTCTGACCATCCTTGTAATCTGTTTCCATTGAACGATTTTGTCTTGAAGATGCTTGCCTGCACTCTCCATTAATTTCTTGTTATATTTATTTCCTGTAAGTATTCGTATGAGAAAGCAAAGAACTTTTTTATTACCAAAGGAGTGTGGGTTAAGCAACAACTAATAACTTCTAGGCACAGGTTGCTATCCGTGTTTCCCATGTGGCAGGCTAAGGCTTGAACTGAAGAGTTCAAGTTCCAGAGTTCTTCTGTCTTGGAGGAAAATGAATGCTTCCCCCTCCTTGGCTTCTTTCATGTACAATGAAGGAAGCATGTACATGCTTCCCCATGTACAAGCTTTCCCATGAAGGTAGCAAATGACTGTAGTAACAGGATTGCTACCTTTGGGAACTTGCTGAAGCAGGTGAGATAACTCTAAGGTCTTTGAGCCTTAGACATGAACTTTCTTAGACCAAGGTAGAGAAAAGAGCTTATCATAGAGCTTGTCATGAGACAAGTCCCAGAAGAGTGATGGAGTTCAGGTGGAAGCAGAAAGTAATTTTGGGTGGCCCATGGAACCCACTGGTTTATTGTAATCCTTATGGAGAGGTTCATTTCTTGTATTTCCAGGATGTCTCTCAGAATGCAAAATTTACCCATGAGCAGTTTACTGAGCAGTAATTTACTGGAGTTTTTGGAGTAGCCCTTCTGTGCTGTAGTTGTGTTATTGATGATACCAGTCTCCTGTGCTGTGGACCACTGTTGAAGCTTCAGAAAATGCAGTGCGGGACTGGTACAACAAATGTAGGCCACAAATGTAGCTGTGTGCAGCTTGGAAACTACAGCAGGAGACCACAAGATACAGGTCACTGTGGGTAACAGCCTGTACGAGGGTTGCAGCTGAAGATGGAAAGAAGTTTTGTACTTCAGGCTTCAACCTCTACCTCTACCTCTTTTCTGTTGCTTTTGCTTCTTTACCTGCTTCTTCCCACACTTTACATCAGTTACTGCCCTTGTTTTACCATAATCCAAGTGGTGTTCATAGAGGGAATCATAGAGGGATTGATTTGTCTGCTGAATATTCAGCAGGTTTGCTGCTGGGAGCTGCCTTAGCTTTTTTAGCCTCATCAGCGTCAGACAAATTGTCTTGCCACATAGTGACTACCACAAATCTTGTTTGATCTCTTCCCACAAGTATGGAACTGACAGTCTTATGCAGTTGTGGGTCAATTCCTGATGGCCTTGAAAACAGCCGTGTCTGCTCACTAGATTACAGCAACTGAGAGACAGAAGATTGCAGTCTAATACAAATGTATAAAACAGCGAAGTTATACAGAGTATGTCACTCAGGTAGCATCAGTTTACTACCAGCAGAATTGGACAGGTTATAGAACAGTTTTAGGCATTTGTAAGGAAAATGTGAACTGAAGCAGTAATTTAATATGTGTGTTAGCTACAATCTGGCAACAGGGACTTAGTGAACTTTCTAATCATCTGTTCTCTAAAGGACGTAAATCATAAACCAACACTTTTCCCCTGCCACTTTTGATAATGCTCATTTTCACATTACACTGCCATAACTTTATGAGAGGCAGTGAGAGAAGTCACAGAGGCATGTGAGATTTGTCTCAGCTGGCAGAACTTCCTCAGGATGTAAAATAGAGGGAGGGGAAAAGTGAGGGTCCTTTTGTGAACTTACTCAGTTTTAACTTCTGTGGCAGCTTACTGATTATCATGGAAATACCCAAAAACAACTACACTACCCCCCCACTCCCCTTATTCAGGGGCACCCAGAAGATCAATTTGCTTCACCCAAAGGGATGAAGGATCACTCAGGGGTATCCATGAGAAAAATAGTCAGTGCCCCGTCCCCCAGGAGAAGGGTTGAGGGCACTCAGTGCCAGGAACTGTCCTTGCATGACATCCCAGCCCCAAAAGAAGGGCTTCCCCTCACAGACCTGCTGCTCCTGGGAAAACCACACTCAAGGGGGTTTTCCAGCAGGGTGCCGTGTATGACCTGGCAGGGTTTTAGGCTTGTGGTCATGCATGGTAATGGTCCAGAACTTCTCTGGGCCTCTGTGTGTGTGTGTTCCTGCCACTAAAGAATGTTAGCATAAAGAGGAATTTAATGAAAGCATCTGAGTTTAATGAGTTAATTTCAGCTGAAAGGAATTTTGTAATTTGCAGTGAAATTGGTTAATCTTATTCATTGAGTTTAGAAAACTCCTGTTGATATTACAGGTGATGCTCTTCCTAGTTAGCATTTTAAGTGAGTTTAAGGCTGTGGAAAGTACTTCCTTTAGGCAGAGATATTCTAAGTGGATCAAGAATGGTGCAGGGTGCATCAGCAGCTTCACCCTGGGAATGTCACCTCCAGACATAGGCAAATAGCTCTACAGTGATATCCTTTCAGCTTTGCTTCCTCTAGAGATACTAAGGATGATGCAGCATGTTAGCAGCGTCATCATCATCCAGAAATTCCACCTTGCAATAGCATAAACCTGCAGTTTCATTACTTTCACATTTCTTCAGTTAACTGTGGGAAGAAATAGGTTTTGACATGCAAGGAGTTTCTGTCTGTGTTCCTGCTTTTCAGTTATGTGGCTGATCTTATGCTGCTGCCTTGAAGTCTATAAGGTAGCATATATTATCTATTAATGAAAGAAGGCTATGTTGAATTTCTTTGACTGAATTTTAACCAGTGACTTGAAAGTACTTTCTACAAAATCTCTCTTTGAGTATCTATGCATACATCTAGTTTCGGATTTTGTGAATAAAATCACCACCTGCTTCTTCCATAGTCCCATATTCTTTTTCAGTGAGAATATTGACAGAAGCATATCTGCAGGAAAGGGTTTGATCCCAGCAGGGCTTAAGTGATAAGCATAGTTAAATGTGATCATACATTTGAAATGTCTAAAGTTCAGTCAATACATAATTTACTTCTTGCTATTCTCATTTCCCTCATTGACTTTTTGAGAAGGTGTATCCCTGTACTCTTTGGAAAATTTCTTTCTCTGTCTTTCTAGCATTACATTGGAGGCATTGATCTTGTGTTGAAGCACCTGCAGTCATGTAATGAATGGTAAATTGCATCTTCTTGTAATGTTTCATAATCAGGAAAGACAGTTTTGTAAGGTTTCTCTGAAAAACAGATTTTTCTTTCCCTAAGAAGTGAAGATTTGGGATTGGAAATGGATGCTGAAAAGAATTCTAAAAGTAGCTGAAGTGCTGCTCCAGTTATGCTGGGTTAGCTGAGCAAAGTGAAGTTCATGTCCTTTCCCTTTTCCCCTTTCCAGCCAATGTATCTTGAAACTGCAGCAGTAAATCTAGGGATAGTCACGCAAATGTCCTTTCCAAGTATCTGCTCTCCCCATGGGGTTGCACTGATGAGCAATCTTTAGTTTGTAGGTCAGGATTCATTTGATGATATGTGCTTGGTTATCACTGCCCTACAGTCACTCATTGAAGAGCTATTTTCTGAGTGTGCAGTTCTAGTTCATCCTCATTGTTGACCTTGGGGCTTCTGCACTTTTTGTCTTGAATAATGTTTTCTCAGATTTCACAGAATATTGGAAGGGATCTACAAGGATCATTGAGTCCAACTCTTAAGTGAATGACCCCTAAAGGGATTGAACAGGGATTGAAACCTTTGTGTTACCAGCACCAGGCTCTAACCAACTGTTTGTTCAGTAGCAATCCAGCTCCCAACTAGCAGTTCCTGTGTCCTCAGTGAATTCTGTTCCAGGCTCCTTATTTTCACGGTACCTGAGTCAATCCCAGTGTTTCTACATCCTGCTGTGTTAACTTCTATAGGGTATATGAAGTAATTTTCTTTGGGTGGAAGAGTCAGGATGGTTCCACTGTAAAATGTGTGAGTGGAGTCAGAGTTGGACTTTGCTGCTAAGGTTTGCATAGAAAGTGGTTTGTGTTTCACTTCTTCTCAGTTAATTTGTGTAGTTGAAATGTAATTGTTCAGCTAAGATGAAGCAAGAGATTGCTTTGAAATGTTTCTTATGCCAGCAGATCTTTATCAGTGAACCAAGAATCAACAATTTGTATGGATTTTAAAATTCTTCACAGCCCCTCCTCTGCAAATGACTTATATATTTGTCTTGATATCATAATAATGTTTTTGTCTAGTTCTCTCTTAGAACTGCTCAGTTTTCTGTACGACATGAAGCTGGATAGATTCTGAAAATGTTCTGCTTTACCTAAAAACCTCAAAAAGGCAAAGTTTCTAAGGAGTAACCCAAAGTATTATTTTTATTATATGGTTTGGAAGGTCTGACAATTTGTGTTAAGCTTTTGTCAGTGCAACCTTTGCCAAAGTGGTTCCTTAGTGTAGATCTGTAGAACTATGTGCAGGTTCAAACAAAAGTATAGCTACAGCAACACAGGGTTAACTTGTTTGTATAGGACTGTGTTGATACAATTCAGGAATGGAGGCATAGTGTTAGCTTGGGTATTCTGAATTATTCTACACAACACACAACAGAATGTTAAATTACTTGATTAAAAAAGAAATTATTTGATAAAAAAAAAAAAGGCAGCCCCAAGGCTGAAAATCTGTAAGCATTCTGAGTTAACTCCTCCTGAATGAAAAAAAAAAAAATCTACAGGCTACACTGATTCTGAAATTTATTTACAGCATCCAAAGGTAGCCAAGAGCAGTCTATTATGTATGTGATGAGGTTAAATAAGACACAACTGTAATGTGACACAACTGTACAATATTTCTTACACCTGATGGACAAAGATAGTTCCACATGTGTTGAAGCCCAGTAATATGGCACATGGATGTAATTTGCAGTAAGTAGATTAGTCTTAAGTAGTATGCAATGCCAGTGATAGCTGAAAGATGATTTTAGTAGGTAGCAAGAAATAAATTCTTTTCTGAATTAAGAAGCAAGATGTGCATTGTAACAGCAAAGTTTTAATAAGATGGAATCTTATTAAGGAAAATTGAGTATAATGCATTATAGTGATACAGAAAATGCTCTGGTTGCAGAATGGATTATAAACTTTGCTATTATTAATAGTAAATTATGATAGTTTGGCCACACTGCTTCAAAAAAAATGACACATTCAATGTCCTAGTGGAGAACACTCAGTGGAGATGGTTTTAATCAGGCATTTGCATGGCACGATTTGTTTCAGATGTTCTCTGTTGTGCATATAAGAATCATTTATTTTAGCAGCTGGAAAATGCACTTAAGTCTGTGGTATACATTGATTTGTAATTTTCTATTTTCTTGCATGCTGATGGCATTTAAAGACTGAATTGTTCACAGCAGTCGTTGTTTATTCTAGGGGAGGTAGAATAACATTCTTATATGCTCAGCTGGATCTTGTTAGTACACCCTACCGATTTTGGTATGTATTTGAATAAATGGATAGATATGGACAACACAGACTCGTGCAAACTCATAATTATCTGCACCACATGAGACATTGTAAAGAATATTGTCTCAAAACCCCATTGTCAGCATTGTAGGGAGTAAAGATAAAACTGCAGCACAAAGCAAACTATCTTTGGCTGACAGGGAAAAGGTATATTTGCAGAGAACAAAAAACTGCATTAGATAGGGGGATGACTTAATGGAAATTTGTCTTTTCATCTGTCAATGAAAAATTACTGCTCCAAAGGAGTTAGTCTAATAATGTCTCTAATGGAGTCGTCATGTTTCTTTAGAATGTGAATGCATAGTGCATCTTCCTCAGTGCACTTTGTAGTCTTTTCGCCACCTAGCAAAAACTAGAGAGGAGAAGAGGAACTGCCTTCTTATTTTAAAGTAATAATATCCCATTTCCACTTTTTGTACAGCTTTCTTTACCTAGGTAGCTGTGTTTAGTAATGTTTACCTCTAAAATAATAGTGGATGTGCTGTTACCTCACATGTTGAATACAGGTAATTCTTCATTTTGCCCCTTGCATTTGCGCCCTCTGTTCTGGGATCTGTGGGAGGAAAGGATCCCTGTGAGAGGGATAAAGAAGCTGGAGATGACTGGAAATTATTTTATAAGAGCTGATCTGAAGTTAACGTCTAAGAAAGTATTAATGCATGGTTCTAGAAGGCATCTGGTTCAAGATTCTGATTCAGTCTTTAGATCCGAAGTGGCCAGGCTCTGTTGAAGGCTAACTCTTCCTGCATTACTGCCTTCGAGGTGTTCTGGTGTCCTCACAGAAACCACTTGAGTTATCCTAAATCTTTCAAATCGATAGCTTTGTAAAGAGTAGTTGATGGTGATAGTTGCCGCTTCTTAAAATTTGCCATTTTCTGAAATGTTAAGACAGAAGTTTATATTACAGTTTTGTTTAACATTTTTAAACTCTGCCTTTTTGTTTTTGCAAGGTGCTTTACAGTAAAATGACTGAAATAATTGCTCCCTCACCCATCCAAAAAAAAAAGAGAAAGTCACTGTCAAGCAGGTATTTTTTGACATTTTGAAAATGTGGGTGGTCAAAATAGAAAGATGCTTTGATATAAGAAGATCAACATAATTAAGGCTCTCAAAAAGTTCAGCTGTTACAATCTGCTCTGGTAAGATGAATAGATTCTAAGGAGTCTGACTTGGACTGGGAAAAAAAGACATCATCTACGTCTCATGCAGTGTACATGACATCAATTCAACTAAATCTTTTCTTACAGCTTGTTTTTGTGACCCTCCAAGGGTTTTTTTATGGTGAAAAATTCTCTCCAATTAAAATAAGTATTTGAGCAGTGGCAGGGAATAAAGTCTTTGTATTGAGATAGATTCTCATAGTGATTAATAACTTGTGGGTTTAGAACCTAATTGCAGGAGTAGTGCATTGACAGAGACAGGTGACAGATGTTTTCTTCTATTTGTCGTTATCATGTTGTAATAGTTGAGAAGCAAGAGTGAACTTATGGAAGTGCTCATTGATAAGAGTTACATATTTCAGTCCAGTATTTTGTGCAAAGCCTTTTAGAATGCAAATATATTAGAAATAACTGCAAAGATTAAAGGTTGTTGTGCAAATCTTCTTCCTCTTTATGGCAATTACTCACTTTTTTCAAGCTGACTTCCATGACTTTTACCTCAGTATTAATACTTTAGCTGAGGGATATTTTGTACTACATTTCCCAGAACGCTTATGTGGCTGACATTCAAATATTATTAAAATAACTCATAATCTCTCACTTTGGTGCCAGATTGATGGCTTATGACTTTCTCATGTAGTGTCATAATCAATTCTCCTACAAAGTGCCTTATTCTATAAAACTGCATAATAATGTATAAAACTGTGTATTATTTATTATTTCCATCTTGAGGCCTTGTTATTTAATTAACTCTGACCTTTTCTGTCAGATCTTATTGTTTCAGCAGAATCTTCCAGCAGAATTAGAAGTTTGTTCTCAATATTGATATATGTTCCTGTCTTATCTAATTTATATGCAAATAGACTTTTCTTCAGTATTTTTAGTAGACTGTCTTTTTTTTTTCAGTTCTTTAAATTTCTGATAATATTTTCTTGCTCACTTATATGACCAAGACCTACAGAAGCTTTGATGTTTAACAAAAAAACCTTCTTGCTAAGTATCAAAAAGAAGTGAAGATCTACTTGAAGTCACCTCTTTAAAAAGGCAAACAAAATAAAATTGTTATAGTTTAGGACTCAAATTCTTCCTATGAAAATCAGCATTTTAGTCTCTAAAACTGCTGTGCTAATTCTGAAAGTTTTGATTTCTAAGCAGATTCGTTGTGTTTATCGTCAATCTACAGAATGAAGAAAAATGCTGTGATCCTGGTATTGTGTTGCTCTTCTCACTGTTTAATTTCCTTCTCTTCCCTCAGCCTTCTGTACATCTCTCTCCTGATAGTTTCCAACAGTTTCATATCTTTCAGGTATAATGGCTTGTCCTGTCTTTCTTGGTTGCTTTCTTGGATACAGTAGGGATTTGCATTGGGACTATTGCAATTTTAAGGAAAGTTAAGGAATGTGAGAGCTAAGGGAAAGTTTTGGGGTTTTTGTGGGTATGTTCTGTTGTTTGTTTTTTTTAATATGTGTTCCTTTTAGTTCGGTATCAAGTTTTCTATTCCTTGTTTTGTGTTCTCCCATCCTTCTATCTTGATTCCTGTCTCTGTTTCTATTTCTGCACTGGAAGAGTGTCTTTTTCAGTGAGGATCAGAGGACTGTTTCCAGTTCTGTTTCGCAGTTTTTTCTGGTTACAGACCTTTCCTTCACAGCTACTTTTTTCACCTGAACATTTGGAAGAGGTTTTTTCCTCATGTGTGTCCTCCTTCTACAATGTCCTCTCTTCCTCAAATTTTTCTGTGCTCGCTCTTATTCAGAATTGAAATGTTTATAAAGAATGGGACAAAATTTGACAAAAGTGGAGCATATAACAGTTGTGTATGGTTGTCCTGGGCTCTCCTTTTTTTTCTTAGGTTGATTAAGAATATATGGGACTGCCAGGACCTTCCCTCCACTGAGGTATTAGAGTAGGCAAATGACTACTTTTTTGGTCTTTTTACATTTAATGATTATTTATTATTACCACCTTTATTTAGAACATTCTTCTCATGACTGTTTTCTATACAGATTGTTCTGAAGAGCCTTCAGCAATTGGAGTAGACTGTTTCCAGCTGGATCTTCTTTGTCCATTTGCTTCTTGGTTCTTTCCTCAAACATAGAAATCTGGGAGCTGTGACCCCTCTTGACAAAAGCTGTGCCAGTTCTTCTTTGGTGGGACACACTGATTCATATGACCACTAATACTGTTCTGAAGAACTGCAGATTTATTTGTAGTTTCTAAGTCTCACTTGGAAGACTTTAAAATTTGGAGCATGATTTCAAATCTTCTTTTCTTCTTGTACAGAGGTATTTTGAAATGATCATGAATTTGAGGCCTGCATGCTAAAATTATTATCTCTTGTGTCATTTGTATTGTTGGGTAGTAAAGGGGTTGGGGGTACATTGTGAGTGAAACAAGGGTCTTAGTGCTTGTATTCCCCTATTTGCCTAGGGAAAAATAAGACGACTTCCCATTCCAATACAAAAATAGAAAATTCGCTTTTTTTGACCTGATTAATTCATGGTATTGACTCAATGATTCACAGAGGCTACACAAAAATACCTCCTGAAATTTCAGGGAAACCTTTTAAGTATAAGCCTACTTACACCACTAAGCTACAGACTAAATTAAAACTTTGAGTGTTGAAACCATTCCTGTTTCCCAATATCCCCTCTTTCCCTTGCCTCCTTCCCAGTTAAAACACTGCAATAAAAGGTTGGTGCCCTTTCTAATTTGGTGTTTATTACTTCTTCTAATCTGCAGTTATAGCAGATTTCAAAGTGTCTCCTGTGGGGAGAGCTGCTGCTTCCACATTCTTGGTTTTATACTTGGTTGCTAATACAAAATATTTGATCTCCCTTCAAGGAGGATTTTCAAGGAACTACAGTATATTGCTCTGATCAAAAAACCAGAAGTCTGTAAGAAAGCCTAGGTCTTATAATTTTCCCATTTAAAAATCAAAGTTCTTCCCACTTTTCTTGGAGTAAAGTTCAGTATTTTCGTGAGGGTACTTTGTGTTTTTTTCCCACCCCAACTTTGTTAACCTTATCTAGTAAGGGAGAAGTAAAGAACTGTAGCTTCTATAGTATCAGCTGTGACTGGACCCTGTTGTTTACAGAGCCTGATTAAGCAGGAAAGTTGCAAATTCCATGGCATTGCAGAGCCTGGTTGTCATACAGCTTTTTTTTTTAAATCCCAGGTAAGTCTTATTTGTGAGATTTCACATCATCCTTCAAGAGAGATCAAATGCATTGTGTTAGCAACCAAGTATAAAACCAAGAATGAAGAATGTGGAAGCAGCAGCTCTCCCCACAGGAGACGCTGTTACAAGAGTTTATTTGAAACTTCTACAACAGAAATATTCTACATGCCCAGCACTATGGAGGCTGCTTAGACATGTGTGTATTTTTCTTACATGAACTTGACCAGTTAAGTTTTTGTTGTCTTGGCTTGCTTTGTGTCAGAGTAAAAGGAATTAAAAACGAAGGCTTTCTGAGAGGCAAATTGGGTGTGCCAGGATGCTGCAGATGTAGAGGTGATGGGAATGTGCTATTTATATCCTTTGTTATTTCCAAAGTCTCAACATGCACATTTGCCACAGGCTTTCATGAGCACTCAGTCAAAGAATTTTTTGGGGGAGATATATTCAAAATTATCAAAGCTAGATTTAAAAAATGAAAGTCAAAATAATAGCTTAGAGGATGTGGGCTTTTTTGATGAAAACTTGGTCTATATTGATCTACTAAGGTTTTTATCACAGGAAGGTAGTATTACACTTTTTATAAGTTAAAAGGAGTTAGAAAAATACTGTTCTACTGCAGTGAGCCCTTACTGAACTGCAAAGAGAAGGCTTACATAGTAACTTACAACTGCAAAGACATAGACTTACAAGCAAGGTGAAGTTTTTCCATAGCACAAACTATCTGTCTTGTGATTTTGTTTTACTACTAGGAAACAGGAGAGCAGGTAGTAAGTTGGAAGGCACCTACAGAGAAGCTGGTAATAAAGATTTTCAAACATGAATAGAAAGAATATATATGGGATGGTTTGTGTGCTGTAGTTGTACTAGTGAATTTATAATTCGTGTCACATTCTCACAGTTGGAAATAGTTTTTGAAAGAAGAAACAATTTTGTCTTTTAAAAGATTATTTAAAAGATTATTACTTTTGAAAGTATAGGGGCATTCAGTTAAGGGAGTATTTGCTTGGAAAGTAACTGCTGTGACTCAGCATGTAGCTGCAGTTGCCTACTAGAGCTAAATGTAAAATAATCAGTTAATGGCCTTGCATATCTTAAATCGTTACCTCCTGCAGCCCTTGTAAAGTACTCACTGCGGTGGCAGCGTTTCTGCTGGGTGGTAGAGTCCTCAAGCATTGTTCAAATGCAGGAGAACCAGTGGAGTGAAAGGGATATATAAGCAGACAGGCAGATAGCTCTGAAATTTTTTTGACAGTATGGTACGACTTCCTTCAGGGGTGGAAGAGGACTTCAGAGTTACCATTTATAAAGTTGTAGGTGAGACTCTCAGCTGTTCTCACCAGTGGAAGTATGGAACTTGCCTGCCAGACCTTACTTTGGGCTGAATTTTAGTCTGAATCTGACCTGATCTTAGAGCCTGTAAACACTTATTTTAAAGCTTATAGTATTTAGAGCCTGTAAATACTTATTTTCTGCTCATTTCTCTCAGGCCTTCATAAACTGCATTGCTGCTGCTTGATTCTATTCCTTTCCTGTTCAGTTTGCTTTTTTTTTTTCCCATCAGCTTATGTAAACTTGACCTAAAGAGTCTAGCATGGGTTTTATATTTTATTAAATAGCTCAAGGCAAAACCCCTTTATGTAGTATCTGTACTTCCTGATCTTATTAGTAGTGTCTTGTTCATGCATCACAATATTTTATTAGGCAATACTGATGTACCCTGTGCTAGTGTTCCCTGTTCATTCAGCTTTTCCTATAGTACCTGTTAAATTGTGATAACAAACTCTTTGAGCAAAGTTACTATTTTAATAAATTTGTGCCATGATATTTAAGGCACAAGTCTAATGTCTTAGAATGCGGCAGCCAAAGGCAGAATTTGTATTCTTGCACAGCATTTATTTTAAAAGTCATAATTTCTGGTAATAAGAAAATGAAAATAAGAAGATGTGAATTTGAAGACATTAGGGTGGTGGTCACGGAGTGAATTGTTTGGCTACAGTCCAAGTCTTTTGCAGTGAGTTATCTTTGAGAAGACTTTTTTTTCTTCTACTTTTCTCCCTCGACAGTTGCTGAAAGGGTGAGCTTTGGGGAGAGCAGAAGACTAGAGCAAGCCTGTAATGATTATTTCACAAAACATTCTCCCACCTATTAACCATTTTCACTGTAGAACTTCTAAAGCTGAATTTGGTTCCTATTCATATATTAGCTCTTTTTGTTGTCAGGGAACTGTCTGTGGAGGATCTACTATCATTGTGCCTTCTGCTGCAGATTTCTTTGAGTCTCTCACTGCACTCCAACCTGGGAGTCATTGCTCAAGCAGTACTTCCCACCACCTCTGGTTTCAGGGCTTCTCTGAGGAAAAAGACACCGACCTGATTACCTCTGATATTTAAAGCCTCCCTATAAGTCCTCTGATATAAGTACATGAGCCAATGAATGGATGAGAAGAAAGAGATAACAATAAACATCCTCAAAAACACCTTTACAGTGAATGAACAGTGAAACAATGAATAATGCAGTGTGTGCAGCACACTGCTCATGTTCTGTCATTTTTTATTGTAGTATATAATTGTGTGCCATATGCAAGTAGAGCAAGGTTAAAATACTAGGTGTGCCTTATGTCTGCAGCTTCAAGAAGAATGAACCCTGTTTTGAGTTAGTGAACTTAATTCTGTTTCTGTAGGAACAAAGAATGACAAAAATATGTTAATTTAGGAAGGCAAACAGGTACCTGAATTTCTTTGGTGCTGAAGTCTTCCGAAGTTATGTACTCTAAATAATAAGTGCCATTATTATATTCGCTACTGCAGTGGTTTGAGGGTTTTTTTTGGTCTTTGCCCTGTGAGGGTGCTTATATGCATATATAAAAAAAGGAGTTTACTAGTGATCTGATTTGACAACATGTGCACCCATGGCTAAGCGCACAGGCTGTCTGTTAATGGCACTACTCATTTTCTGAAGTTTACCTGCATGCTCATTGCTGAAGGGCTGGATGGGAACCTAAATCTTTCTGCTCAGTGGTCCTAGGAGGGTGTTGTGGATGCAATCTGGCATCTGTGTAGTGCCAAATGCAGGCCCCATGTATCATTAGGGTTAAACAACGAAATGGAAATCTTCCTTGCAAAAAGCAGAAAGAGAGAAAACTTAGTATCTTTGGAAAGCAGTTGTAAATAACCTTACTTACAGATTAGCAATAATTTACAGGTTTCCTGTCTTTTCTAAGCATAGGATTTTCTTAGCCTTACAAAACAAGCAAAGTGGAGGAAGGAAGCATGGGAAATATGGGTACACTGTTTTAAAGACAGCATTGTTTTTTTAAGTTTAATTAAACTCAGAATTTCATATTGCTTTTCTGTTAGAAATAATATAAGAACAACTAACGTATGTTCCACTTTCATGGAGTTTCCTTTGAAAACTATTTAGCATGAGCTCAAGGCAACTGTGCATTTGCTAGTCAAGAAATAAATGAACCATCTTTCACTTGGATTCGTTATCTTGCAGATCACTGCAGTTGGTAGGGAAGATACAAGGTAACAATGCCTTTTCTAACTGCCAAAGACCCATCTAAATCAATTAACTTTTTAGACCATGATTTTTTTATTTTCTCATTATTAGTGCCATTCTAGGGGTGCTATGTTGGTTTATTTGAAGTAACATCCAAATTATACCTTAAGTAGTTTGTGTTCAAATATTTCGAAGAACAACATTGATTGCAGTGAGTTCTGGACAGTCTTTGTTTAGGCTTATCTATAAAGAAAATGGCACAGCCAGTCTTTGTTTAGGCTTATCTATAAAGAAAATGGCACACATCCCTGTTTCCTGAAACCTCTTATTTGAGAGGAATTAATGGTTACTGAATATTTTTTTTCTTTAACAAATAACAACCTTACTGCAGAGGCTACACAGCTGCTTACTTACTTACTGTTATGGGAAAATGTCAGTGGAAGGAGTTTTAAAATATATATTGAAACTGTTGCTATTGTTTACGGAAATAGGTTTTTTTAAGCTATGTTTTTCTCTTTTGAACACAGTTGATTTAAATATTTCAAACAAATGTTTTAGTTCAGACAGATCTAATATTTACCTTAACTGTTTCTTTCCCTTATCACCACTAACAGGATTACATAGCCCTACTTTTTCCTTGCAAATTAATTGCAATTAAATATGGACTGGAAAGACTTAAATATTTTTCTCCTACCTGGGTGTGCTCATCATCAGAATATGAATTGCTCATTTGCATCTACCATTTTTTTGCCTTCTAAAGAAAAAGTGTTTGGCTAAAGTATTTAAAAAAGTATTTGAAACCAGTTAATGAAGCATGGACACGGGGGAGGTGATGGCAGTTGTATATTTCTCCACAATGACCCACCTCTGTGTCTAGCCTTACCACTGTTTGGAGGAGAAGGTAGTTGTCTTCTTTATCAAGTCTTCCAGCTGATTTGCCAATTAATTCCAAGTTTGATGATGATTTTTGTGATACTGGCACTTGTACATGGAGATTTAATTGGAATGAGTTCAGCAATCTTGTTTCAGATAAGTTTTCAAGCTCTCCTGCTGTCTCATAGATGCTTGGGAACCTGTGACATGGACTCAGTTTAAACTCTTCATTTATATATTCCCCCAAAGGTTGAAAGAAAACAACAAGGGTACTCCCAGAGGAATTAGACCAAGAACCAGCATACTGTGTGTGATTGTATTACAGTTTCTAGAATAGCTAGACACTGCCAACAGCCTTTTCCACTGAGCACAGTGTTGGCTGTAACACAGTTAGGGAACCAAACAGGCTATTTGCAGTCAGTGGAAAAAAGTAGGCTGCTAAGCTTCAATGAGCACTCAGATGATTGTGGATCAATTGTGCAGAGAATTTGAGGAAAGTTAAAAGAGCTTTTAGTACATTGGCAGTTTACACAGAGTTTAATGCAGTGGATAAGCTGTTGATGTCTTCTGCAATTGCATTAGGCCTTGTATCCATTCCAATCTCCTTGGCCTTCTTGCGAGGATCAACACAATGGTGTTTGTCTCCTCTGTAGCACTAATCTTAAAACTGGCAGTGTGTGTGTAATGAAGGGATTGGGTCTGCTGCTGCCCTCATACAGGATGGGGCAACCTTAACTGAGAACAGAGGCCTGTTGCAACTGGATGTAGCACTGTGGATATTTATCCTTTGAGCTCCCCAGTAGATTCTGGTTCTCTGAGGGACTGGAAGAGAAGGTAAGTGCTACTGCTGTTGTAGTTGATTTTGGTTTTTTCATCAGCCTTGGATTTAGGACAGCTGTGACCTGGGTCTTGTACTGGAAATACCTAATCTATTGCAGTAAAGCTTAATTTACACCTTATAATTTAATTAGTGTATGATTATGATCAGGAGTTTATTTCTTCACAAAATGTATGAGAAACCTCAACCCCTTCCTGGAACCTTATGGAGGATTAATTTCCTAAATTGCATAATCCTGCTCATCCTTTTCAGTGAAGATCCTGTACCACCTATAGCAATATCAGATTTCTTGAGAGAATGTACATCATGTTACAACTACTGGTTGTTTTTTAAGCAGCTATTGTGTTATTGTTGGTTGCTTTTCTCAGTAGTCTTGTGCTCTGACAGCTTTGTTCAAATATGTAATGCTTGTATGGCTTTTTTTGTCAAGTAGCACGATTTTTTTTTTGGTCAAAATGCTAATGTGACAGAATATAACCATACTTCTGTTTAAGGGCTTTTGGCCTATCATGAACCCACAACTCTGTGCTATTTGAAATGACAGTGCATATAATTGGCCGTTAAAACCTTCTGAAAAAGAGGAGACAAAACATACTCTTAATATTAAATGCGTTTCTCATAAGAAACAACTAAACACTTTTCATTGCCTTTTTAATTTGCATAGGTTTACTCTAGACTTTGGGCTTTCTCTGCTCAGATGGACTACAAGGGTTTATGTTTGTATCCTCAGTAAAAGTATATAGCTTCAAGTTGGTGATCACAGTAATGATGGTCAAGGAGGTTTGCTTCTGAAGAGTAGTTTAGTCCTGCTGTGGTTATAACATCCCATGATACACAAAAGACTGATATGTTCAGCTGCTGTTTCTCCTGACAGTGTTCCTGCAGCCCAGCCAGTTTTCCTTTCCATTAAAAAGTTCCTGCCTGCATGCCTGACTTTTATTACCATTATGACATAAAACAACATGGGTGAGCTTAGAGAGTAGTGAAATATAATAGTTGTGAGAAGTCCTTATTTAATACCCCAGGATTTAAACTGATTTCAACTGTCAATATTTTTCCCCACCTGTCAAACTCTGATTTTCTTATTGGCATTGAATAACGATTGCCACTGTTCATTTGAAGCTGTTAAATTTCCAATATGTTTCAGGCTGTTTGTAATATCTAAGAGCAAGCATCTAAAGAGCTACTTGCCTAGATTACAATAGCTAGTCATTTGGACAAAATACATTTATGAATATATACTGATAGAGACACACTTTTAATAAGTAGCTGATGCTTTCTCAGTGAACATTTAATAATTTATTTTTCTGGGTTATATTGTGATTATTTTCTTTTTTAGTTCATGGAAGTTCATGAATAAGACTGTTCTTCATGAAAACAAATATCCCATAGGATTCAATGTACCTTAAGGTACAGTACTTGCTTCTCCATTACCTTGCACCTTACATTGTTTTATGCTTACATAGGGTGAGTATCAAATAGTATCAGTGCAAAACAGTACAGGCAGTGGCAGAAGACTGGACAAAAGGAATATTCAAGACAAGCATGGCCCTAATTGTTACTTGCTCATAAATAAATGTAATAACTCTACGTCTTCTGCTAAGCAAAGCAGAGGGATTAATTTATTTTTGGGATGTTGACATGATGAATCGCATCTTGAGCCTTCTGATGTTGCAATAAGATAGTGATTTATAGTTTGTCATCTATAATTAAGAGTTCCAAGCAGAGGTGTTTATGCTCTTACCATGGCAGTAAAACAACACCTGCATTCAGTGGTTGCACAAGTATATGACTGAGATTCTCAGTTAGCACAAATGAACTGAAAATCAAGCTTATAACTGACTTTTTTATTGCCTTCAAATTGAGCTCATTTTCTTTGACTGTAGCGTACCAAGATCAAATTAATGTCCTTACCTTTCATGGTTCTAAAACTGGTTGACATAAACCCATATTTTTGCTATATTTTCTAATATGTAGGGAAAATGATTTAGGAATTCAGGTTTCTGTAAAATCACGTTTTCCTGACTCTGTTATCTGTAGGCTATATCTTCAGATATGCATGTGATTTTCTTTTTTTGACTGCCTTTCTACAAGTACCTAGGTGAAATAGGTAAAGTTGATTTGTATTTGTACACTATTCTACAAGGTATATATTTAAAAACCAGAATATGCTATTAGTTTTCTTTGTTTGATAGTTTTAAAATATGTTAGCTCCCGTGGTCTTTTTTTTTTTTCTCACCATGTATCATTCTTCTTAAATCCTGTGTGACTAATCATAATCATAATAATTTAAAAAAATTTTTAGCTGCTTGAAAATGACACTCATCTCTGTTAAGCCTTCAATTAAAAGTCTTCAGGTACCTCACTAAGCAGTTTTTAGGTTTTCATGTTGTTTTCTTTGTTCTTGATCTTGTATTCTTTGGTTTCTTAAGGTCACACAAAAACCAGTTTGACTTAAAATAGGAAAACAGAAGGATCATGAAGGAAAATGGTACAAGGAAAATGCTGTATAATGGAAGTGTTTTAAATGAGTGATGATGTTTGGCGGGAGGGAAATTTATTTCCAGATTAGTAAGATAGCATACTGTTACTTTGATTTAATTATGTTTTCACAGCTTCTTGCTACTATTCTTTGTTTCAGAGTAAATATTTAAAAACTCACTGTTTCAAAATCTTTACATTTGCCCTTGCATCCAGCATAAAATTAAATGCTTTCCATATCTAATAAAATGGGTTGCTATATTTTTTTATTATATAAGTGTATGTTGGTGGAATCAGGTGTAAATATATATTTAATACTAGGAAAAAATCTAGTGTGATTTCTGGTAGTACCAAATTTTCACTTTGTAGAAAGAATCAGTTATTAGTCTCTTATTTATTGGTTGGTAAATAGATTTGTTTAGATTCTATGCGACATTCCCCCATGATTATTCAGATTGGTTCCCGCTCTTGCAATCTGCTAGCTTGTTTTCTGCTGTTGGAGAGCAGCCAGAACTGAGTGTTTAAGAACAGAAATAAATACTTATAATTTAAGGGAGACTTCCTGTATTCTGACTACCTTTTTATACTTTTCAAAATGCCATTGTCATAACAAGTACCCGAGACCTCACCCTGAGATTTTGTAAAAGTTTTCTCTGGTAATCAGTAACTAATATTACTGTGCAGCACAGGAGAGAGATCAGTTACACTATCTTGCTGGAGAAATAAAAGTCAACTCTGAGTCAAGGGGAAGGATCACCTCCCTCAGCCTGTTGGCAGGACTCTTCAAATGCTTTCTGATATTCTGCTCCCTTATGGCAGAAGGCCCCCTTCTTTCATAGTCTCTCATCTTAAGCCACATAAAGCAAAATTTTCCAAATAATCGCAAATAATTTTGATTAATTTAGTTCTGGCTTTGAAGACTTCTAGGGTCTGATTTCATATCAAAGCCATATAAGCTCAGTTTTACCTTGGCGTTCTTGAGCAGGAAAACTCAAGGAGAAATTCAAGTGCTTAAGTCCCTTCGAGCACACTTATTGGCCCCTAGCTTGACTTTTCAGCTTCTCAGGGAATTCCGAGGGCAGCTCAGAGAGACTTTCAACTTGCATCGTGGAGAGACCTTCCAACAAGGTGTATCAGCCAAAGGATTTTCCTGGAAAACAAAGATCCTTTGAAGTAAGGCTGCAGCTTATTATTTATTGCATTGCCAACTGCAAAATGCTAACAGTTTTTCTGTCATGAGTTCTGTTCTGCCCAATACTGATAATATGAATGGTCTTTGGTAGGGCTTGAGAAAGATGCAAGACTGAGAATAACCGAGGGATCTGCAAGTGAGCTGAGCAAAGTCATGGAGCAGAGAACGTCAGGTTTGTTATGAGAGGAATTTAATTCAGAGTTGCTTTTAAAGTCTCAGTAGAGCACTTTTCTGCTGAGAAGTGGTTATTCAAGTCCAACTTGAAATATTTTGCAGGAAGCCTTTCCTAAAAAAAACCCTTTTGATAGCTGACATAATTATATTAACATTGATATATAATAACAGTTTGTGTCTAAAATAATTGAGAGAGTGACTGTTAGAGTCAATATATGAAAAATGCCTTTCAGTATGATTTGGGAAAGAACCAAGTGTCAGCATTTTGCAGTGATTAAAAGTGCATTTATATATTTGCTCTCTCTTGGGGGCTGTTACAATTCACAACAGCACTGACTGTCACCACTGGGAGTGAAAAATTTCACTTTATAAGAAGTCTATTTTTTGCTTGATACTCTTGAGTAATTTTATGTAATAATTGCTCTCAGTGGCTACGATAAGTGCAACTGTTGTATGCCTGTGCCTTGTTTATGTCTCTCTGTTCTGAGCCTCCTGCAAGTTGTTTGGGATACCCTTTTTATCAGGTATTATTAGACTGAAAAGCTATAAAATTTTAATGGCCTGTGTTATGGCTAAGTGCAGAGTAGAAACTGGATAGTGACAGTTTCTTGAAGAGACAACTGTATAAAGGGAAGGGACCTGCCTACTTTATTTATTAACCTTCCTATAACCAAAATGACACTTGGGGATTGCTGTGTTGGATCGGGATAGGCCCCATTTATTCCAGGG
Source organism: Chiroxiphia lanceolata (assembly GCF_009829145.1). NCBI lineage: Eukaryota > Metazoa > Chordata > Aves > Passeriformes > Pipridae > Chiroxiphia > Chiroxiphia lanceolata. The sequence goes on along the minus strand of NC_045637.1, from coordinate 59,942,323 downwards.
GCTATTTCTATGAGGAGACAGATAGTGGTCAGTTTTGGAGGCAGAATCTGCGTTAAGGAAATAGTGCAATTAGAGATTGGCCAAGCTCTGCTGAGGATGGAATAAGTCTGCTCAGTGACCACCACTGGGGGTGCTGTTCTACAGGGCAGGGTCTCTCCTCCAGCAGCTTCCCTGATACAGAGCGGACCTTCAGCAGAACCCTGGAGCTTGGCCTGGGGCAGGGGAGAAGGATGCAGTGACCTGCCTGCAGGAGGAAGGGACCAATCTGTGTAGAACAGATTGGAAAGATGGAAAACAGATTGATATTTCTGTGTGGAGACCTGGCTAGAACTGGTGTTTTAGATGGAAAACTGGCTCGTACATCTACAGGACCCTTTTTGAAGATCAGGGACTGCTGTGGAGAGGAGGCCCTACCTGACCAGATGGGGCAACAGCACCTTTGCCAACAGGTTCGCCAGCTTGGTGAGGAGAGCTTAAATAAGGGACAACTTGGGAAGTAAGGATACTGTAGATGAAGATGCAGAGTGACAGTTACAAGGGAGACCTCAGGAACGATAAAACAGGGCAAAAGACACCTGTATAAAATGTATGTATATGAATACATGAGGCTTGTAAAACAAATGGGAGGAACAACCACTCTGCTTTCGCGAAACCTACAGTCAAGCTGCATCAGTTACAGAAAAGGGGAATGATAAACTCCCTCTACTTTCCACTTGTTAGGCCTTATCTGGGCTACTGCCTGCAGCTTTGGACAAGCCCGGTCCCCAGTGCCATAAAGACATTCAGCAGAGGCCCCCAGGATGGTCAGAGCGGGAGCCCTTGTCCTGTGGGGAGAGGCTGAGGGACCAGGGCTGGTTCAGTATGGAGCAGGGACAGCTTTGGGGCTCTCTCAGCAGCAGCCCTGAGTGCTTGTGGAGAGGTTATTCCGGAGAAAAACCAGCCATGCATGGGCAGGATGCAAAAGGCAACTTGCAGAAGCTGAAATAAGAGGTTTGGACTGCATGTGAGGAACAAATACTTCCCCATGAGGACAACCCAGCAGTGGAGCAGGCTGCACTGCTTAGCTGCATTTTACTTAGTAGAAATTGGAGGAGCTACAATTTTATCACAGTTCTGTCTTGGCAATCTAAGGAGAGTCAGGAATTATTGACATGTACCTGGCTGATCCCATCTTCATGCGTGTATCAAATGTGCAATGTCATCTGACGGGCTTTGAGGAATAACGTCATGAGTGCTTTATGCTTGTTGCTGCTTTCTTATTCATATGCAGAATTAGCAGGAAATGTAATGCTTGTCTTCCTGAGGCCACATCTTCTGTTCACAGATTCATAAACTCAGTAGCTATGTTGACCTCTTTTAAAGCCTTAAAACTATTCCAGTTTTCTTTTTTAGAAGGAGGATTGTAGGAGCACTATGCTTGTAGAAGTCCAGGGAAGCTGATTAAGCATACAGCTCTCTGCAGTTATAATTTAGTTACTAAATCTGGTCTTTCTCATTTGTTAACCATAAGTGTAGAATATAGGAATTCATTTGGCTCAAGTAATATCTGAATCTGCAAATGCAGAGATATTACTGTTCAAAATAAAATATTTTGATTTTTCAGTAAGTGAAACCTATATTCCTCTTCTGGAAACAGTACCTTGATCATACACTTCACACACTTAGCATGTCGTAAGTTATTTAAGCAATTCCATTTTAACATTAGAGATGTGACAGTTCTATCTAAAATAAAACTTAAATACAGACAGATTCTGCCAGTCTGGCTTTAGGCCTCTGCCTAAAGCTCTAATTTAAGAGCTTGTGATGTTTCAGCTCAATTTGTAGAACCCATGTAGGGCATTCAAAATAAGAGATTATAGAATGGGCACTTCAAGAAGTGATATGCTAGAAGACTGCTTCAATCATATCCAGTCCTCCCACAGTACTTTTTTCTTTTCTCAAGTATAAATTCAAATTATTTTCCTCCTTTCAGAGGAGTAAAGATTTCAGTAACAGCTTATACCTACCTTATACATTACAAATAAGATTTTGCTGCTGCTCTGCACATACTGATGAATCCACCTAGGATGTTTTGGGTTACACCAGCCAGTGAGCCAGAGGATGCAATTAAAGTTCATCTGTTTCCTCATAGGAAAGTTAGTGTAACAGAATGCTGATTCAATTATCTCCAAAAGATGGTACATCATTTCACTGGTGAATAATTTTCTATATATTCTAATGTATTTCTCTCCAGTACAACATCAGACCTATTCATTGAAGTCCACATTAGTTTGAATCGTCCTTGGGATATTTTCTTGGGCTGTATTACTTTTGCTTGATCGCTTCTTGCAGAGATTTAGTTGCTAATTGCCTGCTTGACAGTAGAGTTAGATATTTGACACTGGGGGAAAATCTGAAGCAGACTTATGGAATATTTCAGGCCTCTTTTCATATAGCTTGCACTTGACCATCTTTTTTTCTGTTTTGTCGAAAGAATTTGTTCTGTATTTTTCGACTCCTTGTGGCTGTCTCTAAATCGTACCTTATATGTGGTAACTGTAGCTGTACTCTGTCTAGAGTTATGCATAGGTGAGTATTGTTTCCAAAGGGATTCGCACAGTGGTTCACACATAATTTCTTTTATAAAGCTATTTAGATTTTACACTGGGTTTATGTTTTTGGTCTTGATGTGAAATCTGCCTGTCCATACATAGGTACATATATCCTGTTTACAGAAAAGGACCCTGGGGACCACATAGTGATACTCTGCTTTTTACTATGCTGGAACATAGGAAATGTCACATGCAGTAAGGTCATTGGTTTACCACTGAGTTAGTTTCTTCATTAAGCTACAACATATGGCTAAGTAATTAAAAACTGGAGCATAGTGGAGGCTGAAGAGCTGAAGCTCCAGTGAACACAGTGGGGAAAAAGGCTGAAGAACTGTTTTGCGCCTCCTTCTTCCACCCTGTGGAGACTCTCCTGAAGATGAAAGAGTTTGGTCAGATATTCAATAATTTTAGCTTTATATTTCAGACTTGTATCTGGTAAGTGTAGCATAAAGGCTTTGGATGACAAAAAGAGCTGATGATGTAATGAGACTGTTAGAAAACTCAATGAAAAGCAAACCCAACCTTTCTGTAATCAAAGTGCTTTACAAACTTAATTCCCAAAAAGAATTTGAAATTCTAGGAACAAATTTTGTCTTTATGATTTAAATGTGTGTGTATACTATTCTGATTTGAATGTGCAAAGAGTCTTATGCATAATAGATTTTTTTTCCCTTAGCTAAAGTTTGATGCAAATGTAGTTTAAATGTCTGAATCAATACCTAAAATCAGTGTTTTGCAGGAGTGTGCTGTCTCACTCTGATTACTCAGCTGCCTTGATGTTTTAATTAGTGGTCTGAAGATGTTTTTGGTCTGAACATAAACCAGGATATGTACCTTGCTGAATTTGGCAGGCATACAAGTTTCTTTACTTTTTTTTAGGACTGTTGAAAGGTTAAGCATGTCCTTAAATAAATTCTGTGATTGTGGCAAAATGTGGAGCAATTCGATCAATTTTTTTTTTACCTGCACAGTTGGACAGAGCAAAGATGATCTTCAATTTCTAAGCTGATAATAGTTTGCCTGATAAAGAAAGTGAGGGAAATAAAATCTCTCATACTTATGGGGCTTATAAAGACCTCTAGATAACCAGCTTTGGATGGTAAGATGCAGTATTTATTATGTGCGAGTAGCCTGATGGCTTTGGTGTAGGTTATCTAACACTTTCCCAGATTTGCAGATATTGCTCAGAGAGCCTGAACAGTGCCCTGACTTCATTTGCTCTCAAACTGTTCCCTGACAAGGTAAATCTAGTGCCATATTTTGAATTGTTTGGAATGGTTATGTATGAGTAAGAACAACTGAGTTAGTTGTATTGATTTGTGACTGAGTCATTCAGCTATTGATTCAATATGTTATTGGCAAGTAATTCACTCTGCATTGCAGAATTATATCAGTGCTAATCAGCTCAGTTTTTCACTACTGACTCATTGGTTTTTCCTTTCTAATGGAAACTAAATCCTTAGCTGGAAAAGGCTAAAAACATATTTCTCTGAGATTAGCTCAGTTGGTGCTAATAACATAGAGGTTGTAGGTTTGATCCCTGTGTGGGCTATTCACTTAAGAGTTGGACTCAGTGATCCTTCTGAGTCCTGTCCAACTCAGAATATTCTGTGTTTCTGTGATTTCCATTGCTGCCTCTCAGTTTCTTAGCTCTGACATAACACTTGCTGTTTGCCTGGTTCTTGCCACGCAGCTGCATTGCCAGGGGGCAGTGCAGTTGGTGTCACAAGTTCCACTTGGCTGACAAAGTTTAGAGTAGTTTAGAAACTCAGAATTTCCTTCTGAGAAGAAGGTCCTACTTCTGACCAGCTGTATACTGCATGGCTACTTGGTCCACCTGGCCCTCATCTGGCAAAGCAGGATGCTTTTGAATATGCAAGGAGACAGAATGTGTGCCTTAGGGCCTTAGTGCAAGTAAATGCTTCAGGGACACACCCTCTGCAGCTGGGCTGGCCTTTGCAGCAACTTTTTTTTTTTTTTACCTATACAGTTGGAGAATAAAATTCATGCAAAAGGCGGAATGGATGTACTATCTTAAACTAGCATCGTGCTATATTTGTCCGGCTACTCCCATGGGACTTGTACTTTGTTTTTAATCAGGAAGCCAAAGGGGCAGCTCCCTACTAAATGCCTGTGATCGGCATGGATGGTTCAGGGAACAGTGATACTAGCCACAAGCCAAGGGAAGAAACTTTCCTGTAGTAGTTTTTCATGCCACTTAAGAGGGACCAGAAACTTAAGATAAATGGACATTTTTAAAGTTTTTTTGAAAGCTACCACTTTTTTCAGGTTTTGCAGTATTTTTTAGGTTCTATAAAAATAGTTCCATGTGACGTACTGTTGTGTTCAAAGGCTGGCTTGGAGAAGCTGTGAGAAATCACGTTTCTGGCTCATATACCAGCACTTTTCTGAAAGTTCTCTGAATACTAAAAAAAGGTTTATTTGGAGGGAGAGAGTTGCCCTCAGTCAGTGTGTTTGACTTTCCCAAAGGCTATTAAGCTGCTAGAGAGACCAGGGGACAAATCATAGTACATTACTACAGGGACGCTGTTCTTCCTTTGAATGTGAGAAGGCTGCTGCATCACATAAGTATTAAAATCTGTTAAATAAAATGGTGCAGTAGATGTGAGATACTAAGCCTGTCCTTGTTTGAGTCTCCGTATTTCTGTACTGAGTTATAGTTTTAACAATTACCCCTGCATGTTTCAAATTACCATAAAATGGGCATGTAATAAGGGATTTTAAAATATGATTAGCCCAATTACCTTTTTTTAATGGAGGAAGATGACTTTTAGGAAACTATAACGTTTGGGACTAGAGGTTGGTTTTTTTTTTCCAATGAAGGCTTTGTAAAACACAAGTATATTTCTTGAAGGTTGGCTTTTTCTTCCCAGTTTTAGAAACTTAAGATAGATATTTGATTTTAATAGCTGACGTTCTAGAAATGAAGCAAAGAGGATTTTTATTATGATAAACATATTTTAAAAAGTGCAGGGTTGTTGTATTGTGAGAATATATGTATGTATGGAATGATTGAAAGCTTTAAGTTTAGTTCAAGGTATATATTCTAATTAAAGTGAAGTTAAATTAGTAACTGATGGGTATGCAATAGCAATCTAAAGTAGGTTTTGATTGTTTCATTTAAATATTTAATTCTGAATTTGTTCTTCTCCAGCTGTGATAAAGATATGAGAAGCTGAGCAGCAATTACAGCAGTTGACATAAAATTAATCATTAATGTAGGACAGGCAAAGTGCAAATTGCACTTTCAGCATGTTCTCTCTGGCCTTACAGATACCCTTCAATTTCTGCTACTGTCAGTTAGTTAAATATGTTCCCATTGCAGTGCTGAATTTTCCCTGGGTTTAAAAGAGCTGGCACAAGCTGTAGAGTTGCTGCTCGCTAGTGAAGGATGCAGAGCTCCCAAGGAATTCAGCTTAGCTTTTAGAGCAGTACTGTGAAGTTCTTTCTTTTGCTTCTGGCAGAGAGGTAAAAAGAATGACTGCAGTTTTCTCCTTGTGAAAATAAAATATATTTAGCTATTATTCGTCATAACAGCTATCTAGGGCAGTTGGTTTTGACCTTATTGATTTATGGAACTAAGAAGAATGACATTCTTCAGTGAGGGCATTTCAAATGTATCGAAACCATTTGATTTTAAATCAATGTTTTTGCATTGCAACATTTTTGAGTCTCTGTTTTTAATTGAAGCAAAGTGCTGACTTCAGAATGAAAGAAATTAGATTTGATTTGGTGGGGGAAATGACTGCAAAACTGAAGTCTTTGCACGAAAATGAAAATTCTGTCATATGGTTGTTTTGGTTAAAATTTTTTGGAAAAAAAGCATCTGGGAAGGGAAGTGTCCAGAGAGAAATTTCTGATAGTCCTTCTTTTGAAATTCCTTAACCCTTTTACAAAAGGAATAAATCTGGTATCTTACTGTCCTGGATGTTCTGGAGTCTGCCTGACAGGTGGCGAGAAGTCTTTTCATGATCAGCAGGTTGCTTTTGAGGTGCGAGAATTTGGATGATTAGTAGCTGGGACCATTTTCAGTGATCTGTAGCTTTACTGAGGTGTAACAGGAGATAAATATTTCATAACTGGGTGATGTTTCAGATTTGTTTCTTGGTTTTAAGATGGCCATTCCATCCACCAAGCAATCACTTTATGTTCTCTACAAATTGCTTGCTGAGAAATCTTTGTGTGAGTGTTTGCTTTTAATCTGTTCTACCTGAAGCATCCTAGAAAAAACGGACAGATGCTAACAGTGACTGTGCTCCTTTCCCTTTTGCTTGGTGCTGGGGGTGGGAAGAGAGCTGGATTAGATGCAGTGCTTTCTAAATGAAGCAGTTTATAGAACTCATGAGAGCTAGAAGAAGAGATACATATTGAAAAGCAGATGGGAAAATAAGGGCAATGGTAACTATTAGAATTTAATCTGCTACTGTTATTTTTTTTACGTAGTTTTAGACCAGTTAGCTGTTTTCTGTACTATACTTCATAACTTTATAATGGTATTACAGGAAGTTTAGTGGTGATCTCTCACATTAGTAAAGGAATTGGTAAACTAACTGCAAGTCTTGATTATTTCTGAAGAGCTGTCCTGGCTATGCTCCCTCTTAGCTTCTCTTGCACCTGCTTGCTGGCAGAGCACGGGAAACCGAAAAGTCACTGACACGGGGTAAGCGCCAGCAACAATCAAAACAGTGTGTTATCAACGTTATTCTCATACTAACCCCAAAGCACAGCACTGACTAAGAAGAAAATGAATGATATCCCAGCTAAAACCAGGACAGCTACATTGGTTGACTAGACGATTCCTTGCTCTTGTATTGGTGTCTGGGCAGAGATTTCTGGGAGGTGAGAGAATAGAACAAGTGGAATACGAAACTACTTTATGTACATATGCTGAAATAGAAACAACTTTGCCATTTTTTAAATGTGGAATGTATGTATTGGAGAAATCTCCCATATCTCTTTGCTTTTCCTGGCGCAGTAGTGACGTTTAAGTCCCTGAAACAAGTTACTTTCTGGCACAGGAAATATGACTTTGTCTAACTTGGAACCAGTCGCTTTATTCAATGCTGTCTTGTAAGAACCAAACACATGGTAATATTTATCAGTTTCTTAGTGTATAAATTGTAGTCTTTTGCAAGGCTTCAAAATAAAAGTGAATGCTTTTAGTCAGATTGACAGACTAGTTCTTTTTATTGCTCTTCAGAATATTGATATATTTATCCCTTCTTCACACCCTCAGTATGTCATTTGAAACAAAATAAGAGAACCTTCAGGTCATTGTTCTCTTCCTCTGAATCTCGGCTGCTCAGCCCGCAGAAGCTGTGCTGCTTCAGTGAAGTTGGGGGAGGCATAAGTGTGCAGGTAAAATAATTTGAAAATTCTGACAAACTAATTTAGCAGTGATTATAAAAAATTTACAATCTTGTGAGTGCTCCCTTGGCAACGCTCACTGACGTTGCACCTAGGTCGTGTTGTACCTGCTTTACACAGGAGAACTTGCTGCTTGTGTCTCATCTAAACTTTTAATTTTGGTTACATAAGGTCTAAGAGCAGATTAACTTCAATGTTCCATTAAAATCTGACGCCTTATTAACCATTTTTATAGCAATTTATTCCTTATTTAAACTGTATTTTTTTGTTGTCGTCCAGCAAGTTCCTCAGTTTTCATTCAATTTCTCAACTGACTGAATATGTGAGATGATGAGCTTTGGCAGAATGTGAATCATCAGTAAATCCTTGCATTGCACATGCTTTTGCAAGATCTGCAGATTCACTTCTAATTTTCTTCCCTCCCTCCCTCCCTCCTGTTTTGGCAAGTCTGGGACTCAACTTCTCTCCTGCCTGGAAGATAGAGTTGTGTGACTTTGTTAACTGTAAGCTGAATGAGAGGTTTTGGCTGTCTTTTGGCCAGTCATTCTTTAGGATTGTTGACTTGTTATCGTTTATGAGATCAAACACTGTGTTATTCCTCTCAATTTGCAATGAGAATGGTTGGAGGGAAGAGGAAGCCTTTTAAGTAATTAATTTTTTTAAAGAGTCCATAAAGATTTTATATATTGCTTGCTTGAGGTTAGTGACTTAAGGTTTTTGTTATTCAGTCCATCAGTTCTGCATCTTTTTACGTGCAGAGGGTAAATGTAGAGCAATTTTACATTCCTTGAAATCATAGTGCTCTTAGAAATTAAAAAAAAATGTTTTTGTTTTGGTGTTTTCTTTTAAACTGAATTGAACATTTTTGAATCACAGAAATGTTGGGAGGAATAATTCATATATGACCCTCTATCCTATTTTCATTCTAAAATAAGAGGTACTAAACAATTATATGTGTAAAGACCTGCTTGTTTTATTCAGCACAGCAGCACGTTGGTGTGCAAGCAGCTCTGCTGATTTAAGGCATGCTTCTTGTCAGTTGCAGAGGGAGTTAAACATCACTCTTCACCTCTTTAAGTGATTAAATGATGAATTATTGCCTAGAGGTAAGGGACAATTGTTTCTTCTTCATTTGGACCTTCTACATGTTGCTGTGACTGTGGGCATGGAGAAAGAGGAATGGCACCTGATTTTCCATTAGCCATTCGATATGCAACAAGGGACAGGGAGTGGGGTAACAATAACATCTTAAGAACGTGGGCTGGAACTCTGTCTTCCTTTTTAATGGTCACTTGTTCTTGAGGCTAAAGAACTATTCACCTACCTGTTCATTACTTTTCCAATAATAATATTTCCTTCTACAAAGGGCTGGTAAGTCTCTTTTTTTCTCCCAGTAGACTGCTGTCAGAACATCTCCTTAATCAGCTGAAGGACAGGAGGAAATCTGTGAAGCAATCACAAGGGTTCTTGTGGGAGAAGAGGGGCTCCTGTGACTGCTAGGTGTGCATTTTCTTCCAGTGAGACAAGAAATACTTTGGAGTGTGTAGATTTTCTCAAGAAGTAAATTGACCTAGTGGGCAGGAGGAGAGAGGGATGTGTTTTTGTAAATAAATTTCTATCAGTAAATATGTTTTTCTTCATAGAAGTGAAGAGGAAGTGTGAACCAGTACTATGTTAAATAGGAAAAATATAAGCTGGATGGAAATGCAAACTCAAGTTTTGGTTTTTTTTTAATACTCCACAGAAACATTGGATTAATGTTTAATCCTGATGATTAAATCCATTAGTATATATTTCTATCAACTTAGATAAATGAGCTTTTCAGGCCATTTTATTATTCCCTCTGGGTACAGTTTCCATTTGCCTGAATATTGCTCTAATTAGATGATGACATGGTATCCCAATAGCTATTTTTAAGATATGGTACCTCTGCCTAGTGGCAGACAATAAGTTTAGTTTCATTTCTTCATTTTCAGTTAATGAGAAGTATGTCTTTTGTTTGAAGAAATCAGATGATACTCTTTGGGGATATGAGTTATTTAGTATGGTAAATATTAAATAGGGTAGGGTAGAACAAACAGACTGAATTTGGAAGGTATGGAAGATCTTTGCTGCAAAAGGTAATTCCCATAAGTTCTTCTATGTCCTCCATTTTCTTGGCTCTTGAAATAATTAAATTTTTATTTTACCAAAACAGGAATGATCCCACTCTTTAATTGGCTTTCACAAAAGTTATTGTTTGAAGTTCTGTCGCACAAACAAAGGGGCACTGGGGAAGTTGAACTTCTTTGTTAAAACAATTTGATAGGTGCAGTTAACTGAAACCTATAGAATGGTTGAACAGGTGGGTGTAGGCTGTTCTTTTTATTCTGTGATAGCTCACGATTGGAATGTTTGCTACTAACGTATGGCTGACATCGGAGGAGACAGTCTGGCTATAGATATTTCTTTTGAATTAAAAAAAAATAATCCTTTTTAATTCAGCTGCAAAGCCATGGCTACAATGGCTGGATGTGGTTTCCAACAGTTGCTACATAAAGGTTTTTTGCCTGGCATAAGACCACTCTGTTTCTCCCACCTGTTTGTGTGACATGTGTCTCTGCTCTAGTTCATGATCACAGCAGAATGTGAGTCCTTGGGTGGGAATTACCTTGATTTTTTTCATGCCTGCTGGATGCTTGACCTATGTAGAATCATTCTTAGCACTTGTCAACACAAAATAATAACTTGTCTAGATTTATCTAGAGAATAATATTGGGCAACCATATTTAAAAATAAAGACTGGAAATCTGGAATTATAGAAAGATAAGGTAAGAAACCAATGAAGATCATCTAGCCCTGCTTGAAACAAGGGGTGACCTAGCTTCAGAATTACATCTGGGTACTTATGGCCTTGTCCTGCTGAATTTTGAATAGCTGAAAGAATGTAAATCCTCAGACCTCTCAGGGCAATCTGTTCCAGTGCTTATTCATGCTCACTGTGAACCTTTATTCCCTTTTATGTCTAGCACTAATTTGCAACGTTGCAACTAGTGACTATGGCTCTTCTCCTTTCACTGTGCTCCTTTCACTGAGAAAATGGTGGCATCTTCTTTATAACCACCCGTGAGGTAGAAGACGCTATATTTACACCTGAGATCTTGAAGTTAGGCTTGGTCTGAGTAGAATTAATAGATAATATTGGGAAGACATGCAGAGTAGAGATTTCAATAAATAGAGATGGAAACAGAAGTTTGGTGATTGGCTGTTGAGACTTGAGATACACAGACTCAAGTTCTTGCTCAGCTTCGGTCAAAGGTCTTTGAACTTTAGTTTGTCATGGGCTAGGCCAGGATTTCAGCACTCAAGTGAATTTACAAAATCTCTCCAGTGCCAGTATAGGGCAAAACCTAACTTTAAGGACTACCACAAGACTAAATGGCTTTTTATGGGTTTTCATGAGAAAGGTAGTTAGTGTGATATTAAATAACTATTTGTTTCCATAAAATACGTGACTTGACAGGAATGTTGATATGAGTTTTGACTTAGCCTTATGGGAAAATCATAAGCCAAGAAGTTTAAAAGCAGTCAAATAATCTTGAAATTTTGTGAATAAGCTCTTTTCATTTTTCTTGAGTCAGCTGCACTTATTTCTGTTTTAATTCCATTTTCCTTAAATGAAACAAGTCCTTTTCAGTCTCATTTTGAATAAAGACAAACAGTGAGTTCAGCAAATGAGGTGTATAAATGTGTGAATAGGACATAAAATGTCAACACACATTTGGCCTCTTTTGTATTTGCAGTTGTCATTGCCAAGGGAGTAAATGACATTCAGCATTGGCTTTGGTATTATAACATGGCATTCCCCTATGGCACTATCCCAATAAGGCAAACAGAGTTTCCAAGTGAGAAGTGCAGAAGCAAATAATTTTTTTTTTAATGAGAAGTTTCACAGTGTTTTCCTTTGTGTGAAGATAATACTTTGATATAGCATAATCTAAGGCAAGTAAATTAATTGCCAGTGACGGACTTTGTTCTAGGGCAAGAGTTTTCAGCAGGCAGGAGCACAGAGAGGAAGGATGCCTCAGTGGCTACAATGCTGGCCTTGGAAACTGAGGTTTATACAGCTTCTTTCTCTGAGAGAGATTTCTTATTAAATAGTTCTTTCCTCACTACCTCTGCTGTTTGAAGGGCATTAAAAAGAGAAAGCTAGAAGGCCCATGAAGAGCTGTTGAAAGCCATGTTCACACTTTCCCTATAAAAATTCTGATTTCTAGGGCCAGCATTCTGGTGGAGTTCAGCATGTGGGGTAGCAAAATGACCAGGTTCAATGGGCAAGATCATCCACTAGCCTTTATAAAAGGGAATGGTACACTCTCTGTAGAAATCAGAGAAATCAGGTTAAAGAAGGAGATGTCATACCATTTTAGACAAATCTGGCAATTTCAGGGTGCATATCTTGAATGGTGATCTGGATCATGCCATCTTACCAGTCTTTCACAATCAACAGTAGGTGCTAAAGTGAAATGCTCCCCTGAGCAGTGAGTGCTAAGTTCCTAAAACCCCTTAAATGCTGCATTGCATTCAGTCTTGCACCAGACCAAGAGACACTGCGCTGCTTTACCTTGAACTTACCCTCAAAACATGGATGCAAAAATTAGGTTGTTTTCTGAATGTGGATCTTGTGGTTTAAAAGAAAAAAGATAGAAGGGTTGGGAGGGCTGGCTTTTATGAATACGGTTGGGGAAAATTGTTTTTATTGTGTCTCAGTTGCAAGAACTACAAGAAACTGCTTTTCTATCAGAGCTGGCATGCCACCACCTTTATTGCCAGGAACACCTGTGATTGCACCTGACATACCCACTGAATACATGTGCCCTTTATTTACTGTCACGCAAGGGAGGTATGCTTCATATCAGCCATGCAATGAATTGTCTGGAGGACATTGGGAGAATATGAAATTTACTTTAAAGAACAGTTAGATAGTGCACTGTCTTTGACCTTGGGCTTTCCCGAGTGTTGGTTGCATCTGTCATGATGATGACAGAGTAAGGAAGAGGGTTTTCTTTCCATTGTTGACCTGCTGCACAGAGTGAGGCATGCTGTCATATGTTGCATCACCCAGCCCCTACTCATGTGTATGTGCGTAATTAAGTGACTTGCTCAGCATTACCCTCTTTTTTCCCCACCACATAATAAAGATATTCAGCTGTTTAGGAAAGAGTCTGTTATTTGTATTTCAACAGTATGTTTGATTATTGCTTTAAAGCTCAGAAATAGACTTTTTTTGTTGCCTTGTATCTGATCTCAATAAATTATAGAGGGCTTGCTTATTTGATTGTAAAACTATCTGCTTTTGTGCCTAAGTTTATGCCTTATCTACTTTTGTGTAGTTTCAAAAAATTGAGACTTCTGTACACCTTGAGCTTGGGTTTCAATAAGTTTTTTGTATTGATTTACAGGAATGAAAGTCTTTATTTTTGTCAGCTAGTAATTTCTTAGGATTTTTCTTGAAAAACTTAAATGTTTTCTTCAGTGTTAGACTGTCATGAAACAAAGAGAACAACATAACTGAAATAAAGTGAGTTCAGGAGAAATTTTTGGTTCCTACATTTGGTTTATTTAGACTGCTCAGAGAGCAAAGGTCTGACAACAGATTTTTGATTAGGTTCTACACTTGATAAGTGTTTTCAATATGTCCACTTCTATTACAGAAAACAGAAAACTTGCAAATTTTTTCTTCCCCCTAGTATGCAATCACACCTCTTGGTGTCTTGATGTGGATTTGCTTCAGGGGAGAGTACAGTAGATGATTTCAGCCATTAATCCTGACATGTAGTATTCTGATTTTGAGGTTTTTTTAATGTCATCTTCACTGACTTCCTTAATGTAATTTGTTATTTTCTTGCCCAAATATCTAAATATACTCACAAGCTTTTAAATACTAAATTAAATAATTTAAGGAGTAAAAATTAAGTGCTCTGACACTTGACCTTTTCTGATTTGTTCAAAGCTATGTGGGAGATTTTTCAAGTGTTCAAGTGCTACATTTGTGGTACTTATATGTGGAAAGAAAGGAACTGTATCTAATTTAGCAGGAAACACAGAGACGACTTGAATATAGCCACATTCTAGACAGGTAAGATTAAATTAGACCTTTATAGCTGAAATAATATAGTAAGCACATGCCTTATTTTACTGACTTGCATAATCACCCATGTATATTAAGCGAATGGTGCTACTCCATGGAACTGTCCCTCCTTGGTTTGGTCTGTATCTCCCTGCAGCTGGAATGAAATGAAATGAATATGGTAAATTCCAATTAGTATGGCTTTTTGATGCAGATAAGACTTGGAAGACACCTGGCTCATCTCTTGCTGAAATGTTTGGGAATGAGCCTGGTGCTATATTTGGAGCAGAACTGTAACTGGACAGATTATTTTCTGACTCACTCTAAGCCATTTAAACAGCAAGGTTCTCATCCTGCTGAGTGAACGTGGGGTGAATCTGGCAGCTGTTGAAGAAAGGCTGTGGATTCAATATACAAGAAAAGAGTATGCCATTAAGTAGTTGCTATACTGGTGACTGTTACAGCAGTTGTAATTTAATGAAAGGGGGGGTGTGCATGTATGCACATGGTGTAGGATATGTGATTTGTGTGTATAGTTTGATACAGAGGTGCGGGTTACAGTTTGCCTGCAGCTGACTGAAGATCCTTTGGATAAAAGATGATCTACTAATGTGCTGCTAAGTTTATTAGTATCCAGCAGAGAAGCTATTATCCATTTTATCAACAGATTACAGTGCTTGGTTTATGGCTTGTTTTTTGCCTTCTCATGATTTGTCAAATTGCTTCCAACAGGGTATCAATGTTTCAAATCTACAATATCTGCAGAAGGCACTGCAAATATATAAAATTAATCTTTCCTGGTGCAGATGTTTTTCTTTGAGTGCAAAACACCAGTTCTTTCTTAGTGGGAGGCATTAATGTCTATGTGCATTTGTTTTTCAAGGAACTCGTAGTTGGTTTTTTTTACTGCAAAACTTCATTGAGGATCACTCTGACTTAAAGAACTTGCTGTGCTGAATGACCTTGCTGTAGAAGGGTTTGTGCATCCATTGCTGCATCATATTCTTCTTCCTTTCTCTGGAATGATATGAAGAGGTATCTGCATGAAAATAATATTGCTCCAAAACATAATACACAATCAGAGCTCTTGCAATAGACTGCTACAGTTTTGTATTGGGCCCTGGCATGAATGTCTTGGGGACACTCCAAGAACACACTGACCACCGTACTGGCTCCTAATGGTAGCAGTTTGTGCTGTCATCCATGGTGGATGCTGGTTAGTAGGTCATCTCCCTCTCAGACCTGCATCTGGTTTGAGAACTACTTTACTGTAAATAGAGCTGTGGACTGTTTTTACAAAGGCTCAATGCTTGACTAGAGGTGCACAAGTGGTAGAAAGTACCCAGAATTGTTTTTTTTGGCTTCCATGAGCAGACACACATTTGGGATATTTTAAGATGCTGAGATACCCAGACAGGATAGGCTGGGTATTCTGCCTGCTGAGATACCCAGACAGGATAGGCTGGGTATTCTGCCTGCAAATATTTTTCCTGCAGACAGAATACTTAAACATCAAAGAAAACCACTGTGCTAAATAAGCTTCTCAGCCTGTAATGTGAATTTTTGAGAGTCTTAAAATTACTGTTAACTGCTGTTCCAGTCTGGTTTTACAGGCTGGATATGGATCACTTGTACTAAAACATTTGTGGATCATAACGGAAGTGAGTAACTGCTCTATTCCTCTGGATTTAAAACAGGCTAAGATGGCAGAGAGCAAACAGGCTTAGAGATGGGAGGATGAGGACATAAGACTGCATGTTAGAAGTGGCAAAGCTTGCACTTCATGTGAGTAATTCCGTTTCTGCTGTAAAATCACTTAACAGGGCACAAGAGATTTTTTCTTTGGAGGTTTTTGAGCTCAAGGTTTTTTGCTGGTTATCACTTAAAACATGTATCAGCTATGGCTGTTTGAAATTTCTGTACAAACTGAAAATGGAAGAAACTGTTACTATAATAGTCCCACTGGAAAGTGCTTTTTTTGCTAGTATGTTTATATAACTGAAAAGGATGGTAGAAATATATGGACAGCTATGAATGTGATAGAAACAATGTTAAATGAGATTGCTAACTTCAAAAACTTCCTGTATGGAAGTAGTGGTTTTATAATTATACTAGCCACTTGTTTAGAAACTCTAACTGGGTGCCAGGAAATCTCTGAGTGGTAGGTACTAAAAACCATTGAGTCTTCTCTAAAGTGCTCACAAAAAGTGGATTGTTACACATGTATGGGATAATACACACATGTAAATATATACATATGTGTTCAAAGAAAATTAGAGCTGAATGCAAATGACAATCTAGTAGAATTCCACACACCACCCCAGCCCCCCAATTAGGTAGGCCTTGTTTAAGTTAACTTCTGTTGATTTACTTAAATAGGGAGAGGAAAAAGAGCCAAGGAGGAGTTTTCAAAATTGATGTACTCCCTCAAATAACTACAAAGGATTTTATTTTGTGAACAGGCTTCCATATTGTGAAGTAGACCCTACAGTTCAGTAAATATCTAAAGTTAAGCTGTTTCTGCTGTCTTTAGTGCTCTATAATATATCTGTGCAGTTCTTTCCAGTTGAAACCTTATCTTGTTTTGATGAACTGGCAAGTGAAGGAGGCAGCTGTTAATGTTTATTTTTGTCCTTCATAGAACCATAGAATGGTTTGAGTTGGAAAGGACTCTGAAGATCATCTAGTTCCAATACCCCTGCCATGGACAGGGACACCTTCCACTAGACCAGATTGCTCAGAGCCCCATCCAAGCTGGCATTGAGCACTTCCAGGGATGGGGCCTCCACAGCTTCACTGAGCAACCTGTTCCAGTGCTTCACCACCTGCACAAGTAGAGTTACACAGGAAGAAGATGGGGCTGCCTTACTCAGCTCCAACATCTCTCCTGATGTGACGGGTCTTTCCTCTTCAGTCTGCAGAGCAGCAAAGTGGTTCTTTAGGGGCACCTCAGGCTTTGGGGAAGTCTCTTCCTGCTGCAAGTCCTTGCTCTTGCAAGCTTCCATTCTTTTGTATTATAGGCGCCTCTCCATTCTGTATGTGCCACTGGGGGAGGTTTTAGCAGTTTGGCCATGAGTTGCGGGTCCACTGAAGACTGTGCTTGGAACCAACCTGATGTAAAGGTATTTTTAACTAGTCCATTGGAAGATGTGTTTCCTTTCCAAGTGTCTCTTATTTATCCTTTTTCTTTCGGGATTAGATATACAGCATTATTTAAATACAATTTGGTGTTAGGTGTTCCAGAGCAGACATTATTTCTGCCTCTAAATATTTATAAATATATAAATTATAAGGAAAAACCATACCTTCATTGTGCTCTTCTTGTACTGCAGAATGGAGATTGTGTCATTCTGCTTGAAGTTGGCTAGGGTCAAGGCAGTTTTGTTTCCTTCTGGAATATGGGAGGGCATCTGTCACAGCTAAAATAGCTGCCTGGCTGCTGTCCTATAGTTTTGCGGCTTGGTCAGAGCAGGTGTCTGAGATCTCAGGATAGAGAAGAAACCCATAACTAATCAAAAAGGACCACCATTTATTGTTATGGCTTGAAAATTTTGAACAGAGATAGGGCAATGACTACAGCTAAGGGAGAAAAGAGAGTCCTGAAAGTGAGGTTTCCACATCTTCTGTGGAAAGCACTAGCTATTTGTTCCACAGAGGCAAGCAGATAGTCCTGTGAGGGTGTGAGAGACTCCTTCTCTCTTCTTCTCTCTCACTTTAGTCCTGTTTCTTCTCTTAATCTCTCTTTCTTTCTTCATTCTTTTCTTAATCTCTTTTGGGTAACTTAAAAATCCAGTAGGTTGTATTTTACTAGGTGTTGTGAGGGTTGTCTTGTGCTGGCTACTTAAGTGAAATGCTTCTACCTTGGTTGTATGTTATCCTTTTTAACCTTTTGCCAAAATGCCTATTTTCTCGCTGAATTAAAAGAAGTTTCTGGGGAAATGTGTGTAGCATGTTCTCTTTATGCGATTTCTAGTTATTAAAACACTAAAAGACTTTACAAAATTTGGTTGGTGAAGTTTTGGAGTCTTAAATACAAGTAAAACACCTGGGCAGTGCGTGGCTTGGCCCGGGGCCTTGCAAAGGGGTATTCCTGTCTTGGAGAGAAATGGAAAGCAGTTTGGAGTAAATAAAAGCTATCATGTATCTCTCAGAGTAAAGAAACAGAGTTAACTGAGGCACTTGTACTGAGAAAGGCAAAGGGGTTGCTGTTATGGCATCATGTCAGCATAATGACTGC